>NC_061098.1:35162489-35195823 GCF_015104395.2 Macrobrachium nipponense | reverse complement strand
CTCAACATCTGAGGTAAATTTTCTAAAGCCTCGACATTACCTGCCAGCATCACTATCTTTCAAGTAAACGTCCCTGTCCTCTGAAAAGGAATCATTATTATGCTCATCTGAAAAAGAAGCATTATTACCGACAAAGTCATTTCTACTGTCACGAAGAGCCGCAATTGGCCTAACCTTCTCTCTTTCATGGAAAGCTTTCATCACTATTTATATGTACTAATTGATGAGGGCCTTCTCCTATCGGGGTTTCCACCAAGAAGTTAACATTATTTACCTTCTTCAATACCTTCCATGGTCCCTGGAAGGTAGCTTTTAGAGAATTACCTGGGATAGGTAACAGAACCAGTACCTTCTGTCCTACGTCGAAGTCCCGGTCACAGTCTTTCTGTCAAAATAAATCATTCTTCTGACTTTTCAACAAATTCTCACCTGCAAAAGACCAAGCCCTGGTTAATTTAGCATTCAAATTATTAAGGTAATCAAACAGATTCAAATCAGGGCATCTCCCTCCCAAGCTATCTCACCATATCAAGCGGACCCCTTACAGAATGTCCAAAAATCAAATTAAAGGAGAGAGACCGAGAGATTGACCAGGAATAGAGCGGAAAGCGAATAAGAGGAAGGGAAGGTTTTTATCCCATTCAGCCCCATTCACAATACAATATTTCTTTAACATACTTTTCATAGTTTGGTGAAAACGTTCCAAAGCACCCTGTGACTCTGGATGATAAGGCGAGGACGTTACATGTTTAATGCCCAATTCAGTCATTTTCTGCTTAAAATAACGACTCGTGAAGTTAGTACCGCAGTCAGACTGAATTACCTTCGGGAGACCGAATTTTGAAAAGAAACGTATTAATGCCTCTACAATCTTTTCACTCCTTATGGACCGCAAGGGGATTGCCTCGGGGTACTGAGACATACGATCCAGAATAGTGAATATATACTCATTTCCACTCTTTGACTTTTGGGAGAGGACCAACAACATCAATTAAGCACCTCACGAAAAGGTTCAGACACAACAGGGATAGGTATTAATGGAGCCTTTGGAATAGGTAGATTAGGTTTGCCGACTCTCTGACAAACTTCACAACTATTAACAAATTTTTTTTACATCGCCTTTCAACTTAGGCCAGAAGAAATTATTCAATAACCTACCGACATTTTGTGAATACAAAATGTCCCGCCATCACATTCTCGTGAGCTAATGACATCAACTCCATGACGGTAACATTCAGGAACACAATCTGTCTAATAATTTCGTAATCCTCCCCGAGGCATGCATTGGTCTACTTACTCTATATAATATGCTATTAATTACCTTAAACATAGGAACTGTCACGTTCGTTATCTCACCAGACTCAATAGGGAAAACTACCAAACTCCTTTTTCTGAGCCGAAACAAGTTCTTTAACAGTCCAATTGGGTTTTAAATCTAACACTACTACTATCTACAGCTACATCACTACGTCCTAAACTACTCAAATCAACGTCGACTGTTGACTCTGCAGCGTCAACAGCCTTTGCTTTAACATGAGTTGCTACCGCTACTTCCACATCCGGATTAATCACAATTTGCATGGACTTATTCTCATACACAATCTAATTTCCGAGAACTACATCCACCTTTTTAATCAGAAATTTATCAACAATAGCCAAACGGATATTCCCCGAAAATAAGGACAACTAAGATGAAATAGACCAATTGGATACGATTTTACCGTGTCCGGAAAACCACTCAAAATAACAAACTCCCGATTCTCATACACAAAATCATTCGGGACCGAATCTCTAAGAATTAATGATTGTGCTGCTCCGGTATCACGTAAAATATTCACTTTCCTCCCTTGGCCTTCACCATTCAGCGAGACTTCCCCCATGGCCAGAAAAATCACCGAAGGAACTACCAGTCTCTGACTTTTCTTAGTCATTGAGTCGGAGAGGGCAGAGATCCAACCTGACTAGCACTTTTCTCAACCGCCATCATCGGATTAACTTTACTGTTACGTACCTTTTTCCAAGCATTACTTACATTCTTTTGATATGACCCCGCATTATTACAGAAAAAGCACGTCAAATACCTAAGCTTTTGTGGATCATAACCACCCGACTCCCCAAGTCTGTTATTCTGCGAGTTCCACACCTTTGATTGACCATTCGGAGAAACCTTATTTGATTGACATTCTGAGAAACCCTTATTTAATTGAACATTCGAGAAACATTCTTTCGATTATTAAATTACCAGATCTCTCAGAATAACCCCAACGTGATCTTCCTTAGATAACGTCTCTTTCATAGTATCTTTATGAGACAAAAGTACTCATCTGATGCCACAGCACCTCCTGAAGGGAATCTAATTTCAACTCCTCCAAATGAACCTTCAAACGATCAGGAGTACAACTTTTAAAACTCTTCAACAACAGCAACTGCTTTAACTTATCAAAATCGTCCACCTCTCTTAGATTTCAAACCAATCAGTAGCAAATTTGCTCTTTTACTCCTTGCAAATTCTACGAAAGTCTGATTTTCATTTTTCCTCAAATTCCGGAACCTTTGCCGATAGGCCTCGGCACGAGCTCATATGCCTTCAACACTATCGCCTTTACACTTTCATAATCCGAGGAGAGATTTTCTTCCAAAGTTTACATATACCTTTTGGGCTTTCCCAATCAATTTACTCTGAATAAGGGTAGTCCATAATCCAATAGGCCATTCTAACTTATTAGCAATTCTTTCGAATGACATAAAGAACTCCGCAACATTATCTTCCTGGAAGTTTCGGGACAAACTTCAAAGCCTGAGCTAAATTTGAGAAGGAGGAGGAAGCCTCAACACGAGAAGGAGACCCTGGTGACCCTGGCGTTTGCAAAGCCATCTTATCTAACTCATGCTTCCCTTTCCCTTTCTCTCTCTCTTCAAACACCATTTTTTTGCTGGTCTATTTCCATTTGTTTTAGACTAATCTGTCTATCCAAAATTTCTACCGACACGACCTCTTCTTTCCTAACCTTGGGTTTGGCTCCTGTCTTAGTCTCCTTAACACACTCATAAACCTTTAGCAATAGTATACCCTTCCTCATTGTTACCGTTCTCTCCACTTCGAAAAAATCTGCCACACTTTCTAACTCCTCTTTGTTTAATTCGGCCAACCTATCCTGCCATCCCTCTCCTTCAAGCAACTCTACGACTTCATATCCTCCATTTTGATTATGAATAATTACAACACTTTACCTATAACAAAATTATTTCACTTGCAATAATGCCAGCCAACCAAACCAACTGAGGAGGTGTAACCATGCCACCTACACTAACAACGCCCCAAGAATTACCCTTGCACTGCAAAAAGAACACCACAGGATACGATCAATCCTGGCAAAAAAGGTCGCCACTTGTAACTGGCCTCGTTGGACCACACACATTCTAGGTCTACAGGACCATAATATTCAAAATACCACAAACTTAGGTGTTCAAAAGGCAGCAATCCACTAAGGTGGAAGCAAGCCCAGGTAAATGCAGCACAAGAATAACTCAAGGAGGATAGCAAAACAATGAAAAAAATCAATATATATTATAATTCAATCAAAATACAGGAAGTTATAACTAGGCCTCTTCATTAACATTAAATCACAAAATCAACTTACACAACATGTACCCAAATGATTAGGCAAACGATTCAACCTCTGAAGGAGGAAAGGGGGCCCCAGAGAGGAATAGAAAATAACCAAAAGAAAGGAATACCTGAATTTTACACTCTAAAGGATGATGATGAGACGATGAAGGTCTCCTCCCATAAGCACTCCAATAAAGGCAGAGGACGGCAATCACAATACAATTACTATAGAGCTCTATCAGAAAATTCATCTGACTACTGCAGTGCAGCCGTGATCCCAGTCATCTCGTTCATAATCATGGACGCCGTGATCCCAGTAATCTTGATCAATACTTTTTATATAAATGGATGACACGCCTTAACCGTCGCCAAGCGAGGCCCCTCTGGCAAATACTGCACCAGAGGCAATAATAAATGGCAGAGATGTGGAGAAACTGCCAGCTGAAGATATATATATTTTCTGAGACTTGCTGTAAAATCCGAGAGAGATAGCAGGCTCACAAGTCAGGGTGCAGATACAAACGCCTGCAGCTTGGAAATCGGTCTCAAGTCAACTCAGCAAAGCCAAAATATGGAGGAGGGGAGAAACAGGGAGGATTAGTCAACAAGACTACACAAAAATACCACTGGAGTGAGGAGACCCCTACTAACAAGAAGGCGAATCAACAATGAACTTTACAGCCTTCAGAAAATGAAAGAGGAACTTAAAAGCTAACCTAAGTAAGCTAATACATTATAAAAATCCTAAGGCTTACTTACAATATATATATATATATATATATATATATATATTATATATATATATATATGTGTGTGTGTGTGTGTGTGTGTGTATATTTGTATATTTATATGTATAACGTATATATATGTATATATATATATATAGATATATATATATAGATATATATATATATATATATATATAGTATATATGTAAAAATATATATATATTATATATATATATATATATATATATATATATATATATATATATTTATATATGTATATATATATATATATATATATATATATATATATATATATAGATATATATATTAAACGATAAATAATAAATAAATCTAATGAACAAATACAACTAACATATAATATATAAAAATTTTTTATAAATAGTAAATAAATAAATAAATAAATAAGTAGATATAGATAAAACATATATATAAAAGATTAAACCACCACTACAAAAGGACATATAAAAGTTAAAGTAGTTTAATATAAAGAAAAGAAATACAGTGCACTTTCACCTTCAAAGCTGCTGACGACACTATGACAAGTAGACACTTCAGAAACTGTCCTCGAACATGAGAAATAAAACGAAAAGGATTTCAATCCTGTGGAGTATTCCAGCGACCTTCAGGACGAATTTCGGATTCGATTCGATCAAAGTTAGGAAATTTTTTTTTACAATTTATGTGAGAAAAAAAATCTTGCATGAATCCCAAATAAGCTGGAGGTCGGATCAACGCCTTGTTACCTCTAAAGGTGAGTTTACACTAGGCTTCACCTCACACTGCATAGTACATAGACTCATCACAACTCCTCCCCAGATTCTTGTTAGCCCCGCCTACTGGACTGCTCATCAAGACTCGTGCCACACCCACTAACTAACCCTCTTGTGGCAGTCTAGTAGGCTGGGCTAACAAGAAAATTTGGGAGGAGTTGGTGATGAGTCTTATGCATGCAGTGTGCGGTGAAAGCCTAGTGTAAACTCACCTTTAGAGGTAAACAAGGTGTGATCCGACTCCAGCTTATTTTGGGATTCATGCAAGATTTTTTTCTCACATAAATTGTAAAAAAAAAAATTTCCTAACTTTTAAAGTAAATTAAAACATGCTAAAATCTAGTCAAATAACCCTAGTCTCACTAACGAAAATTAAAATAAATAAGCTATATTTCAATAGAAATAACTTTTCTGCACTGTTTACATTATTTATATTTTTAGCATTTTCTTCTAAGAATAAATCTTAAATATTTTATTTTTTCCTAATTCCTGATTTTAAAAGTCACGGCAAAAAAACTCCGTTTTTAGACCTTTAAGGTTGTTCCATAGATCTTTCTATCACCCCATCAACAAGAAAAAGAAGAAGAACAACAGCAAAAAGTAGTTTGAAGGCTTACTCCCCAAGTAAGCGAAAACATAAGAGAAATTTAATGCGTGCTTCTACCTCGGATGGTTCCGGTTCGCTGGAAAAGTGGCGAATACAACAGGTACAATTAATCCTTCAAATTCGATCTGATGTCTCATCTGTTTTTTAGATATGACAGCAATCATCCGTTGTCTCAAGCAATTAGAAGGTTATTTATTTGTCTCTCTCTCTTTGGAAACCGGCTATTACTTGGATGCCGAATCGCTGCACTGAGAGAGACAGAACGTACTTACTACGCAGTTACCGGAAACTGGATGCGCTCTGATGATTTATTAAAATGACCTCAGATTAGACCAGTGTTTCCTAACCTTTTATTTTTTTGGACATGGTTCGCCTAGTCACCTCTAAAATCTTGATGCCCTTTGTGGTGATATATAATGCTTATTATTCAAAAAGTGAACTCCCATTCGCGTGGAGGAAGCCTAAAAGGCCGATATTAAATTGGTTTAAACAAGCTTCCAAAGAACATACAAGTTTTTTTTTTTTTTTTCAAGTATCCATAATGCATATACACCGTATGTATTAACTCGAACAAAGTCAAACACCAACACAGACTTGCTAGAAAAATTCACCGACAATAATTCCATTTTCGAATCCCCCCCCACCCCCCCCATAAAATTCAAATTAACCCCCGTGCCCCACGTTGGGAACCACTGCTCTAAGCAACATTTGCGAAGCTTAAATAAAACTACGAAGCTTCATTATCATTTACGAAGATTGGGAAAACATTTATAAGGCTTGAGTAAAGAAGTACAAAGCCTAAGAGATTTACGGAACTTGCATGACATTCATGAAGCTTCGGTAACATTTACAAAATTCCACAAACATTTACGAAGCTTGTAAAATATTTAGGCTGCTTAAGTAACATTAACGAAGACTGAATAACATGCACGAATGTCGTATAACATGGAAGCTTCGATTACAACGCAGCTGTTGAGCTCTGCTAATGTTCCTCAGGGTCAAACAGAACGACTAATTCGAGAGAACTCTCACGAATTGTCAAACAAGAGATCCTTGTTTTTTTTTCGGCGGCTGTGTCTCGGATGATGGTGACAAGGGTTGAGGAATGAAATTTTCCCCTTATTAAGAGTTCCGGCAGAGACAAAACAGTTCCATTCTTAATAATACAGTTTATTAATGAACCGAAACCTCCTTTATTTATAAGTAGTAGTAGTTTCGCCCTTAAGTTACAAAACAATGAAATAAAAGTATATTAGATTTCCAGCCTCTCGACAGCTTTGGGTCGACATCAAACAACAAATGACCCGGGTTCAGGGATAAAGTATCCTTTTGACATTTGCCACACGTCGAATAACTACTAAGTATCGACCACGAATGAAATAGTTTCAGGAAGTGCATAGCTAGATAAAGGAATTTCATATGACGTAATTTTCAGTTAACTTACGTAGACTTTATGATTCCAATGGAAATGGTTTTAATGCGAAGTAACCAATTGGTCTACTTCACATTATTGTGCTAAGCCCTCCATGTAAAGCAAGTGTGTGTGTGTGTGTGTGTGTGTGTGTGTGAGGTTGTTTCTGTAGATTGACATGAACATTTTAATAATAACAAATATTTTTAATTTGGAATAACCAGTACCTCACATTATTGTGCTAAGCTTTCCATATTCGTCAATTTCATCCTTCCGTGTGTTTGTGTGTGTGTGTCTGAGTATGGGTACGTAAGTGTGTGGACGTGTGGGACGTGTTTTGTAAGTTTAAGGGAATTAAATGTAAAGAAAAAGAACAACACCCAGAGGCAACAATTACTTCTTAGGGTGTAAGCGTATGCGCTGTAGCCTTAATGGAACTTAATACAACGAAAAGATTGCTACGTCGACGGCCATGATGTTCACTTGGGTCACGTGACACCGGGGAAGTTAGCTCTGCTATAGCCAGCCGCGATACAAATTGATCTAAATAAATCTGCAATTATCCCTTACATTTGTCTTTTCTCACTTAATGCATTTGGTCTTTGGTTCGAAAGAATGAAAGAATCCAGTCAAGAAAATGAAGCCTTTTATTATCTTCCAATACAATTCATATATGTATACTCGAAGTGTTATAGTATACTTCCTTTTTAGAACAACTTTCCAATCTCATACTATTATTTGAATAAGATTTCCATCCTAATTACAAACCAAGAAAAAAAAATTACGAGATATTTTGTATAACTCTTCATTATCCTATGTTATTCTTGTTCCAATTCGTCAAATACCTTTTATTCTTTCTTTAATTACCGTGAAATTCATGAATCTGTTCTATGCACTCAGCCCAACTTAATGATGTTTCTGGATTTCGAATTTAGAAGTGATTAGAGTCAAATGTCCTGTTAAGCTTTGGCTCTCTGGCGCCTGATGTGACCTTCATTCGTTGTTTTATCATCGAAAGTGAGTTCGAATTAATAGTACGGTTAGAATTTCAATGGTTATAAACTTTGATACATTACACATTGGAAGGATTACTGAGACAAATTGGTAGTAATAAAAAAAACATTATTGCTGCTTATCTTGCAATAAAAAAAATGATAATTTTAAAAATATCATTAGAATAGACAAAAGTATAAACATTTATATCTATAGAACAAAACTGATTACCAAAACTGAATACATGAATTCTGCAAATTGTACAAATAAACGGTAGAACGTAGCTCATAGTCTCATATACCTGCAAATTAAAGAGACCAATTGCGTGTATAGTCATCGCAAAAAACACATTTGCATTTTATTAACTCGAAAAAACTCGCTGAGTAATTTTATTTCATAAGCTTTTTATATTGGAGGAAAAGTGGAACTAACTTTATTTTACTCGAACTGTGTATAGGTAGGTTTATACCATGCGTTCTCGACCTAAAGGGACCATGGCAAGAATTTATGGGGCCAAAGCAGATTGTTACAATTCATGCATTCTATAGTATTGCTGAAAATAATTATTTATATGTAACATAGTCACTCTGTCCTGGCATAAGAATTTTTTTTTTTTATTTTTAAATTTATGTAGACTAACTTGTCAAGCTACGCAATAAGGCTACATCTGCGAAATCCAACGACTAAGATAATTACAACTGTCAAGTTCGTAATTAATTTACTTCTGATAAAACCATGAAGAGAGGAATGAAGTGAGGAACAAAGTTGAGAACCACTACATTCATTCCAACATTCAGAGATAAATTGTGTCCGTTCCTTTCTTTACTACAAAACATACTTCTTCTTTCTATTCTGCATCTTTTCAGTCTACTGCAGACTTCGAAAAGAAATTATTAGAAACTCAAAACATCCCTTCTCTTTTCAGTGACACAAGGAAAGGTCTTTTTCTCGCGGCTGGAGAATCATTACATTGGAGGAGAATAAGAACCATTACTACATCGGGGAAAACGTCCACCTACAGAAGGACCTCATTAGGAGTCCCTGAATCTCTCAGACCTCCAGCCATCATGGTCCAAGAAATTTTCACGCAGCAATTTGCGGGACTGCTTCTTATTAAATGCTTCTGGGAAATGTTGCATTTGAATAAGGATCTAGTTCCGAGAATTATTCTCTGTTATTATTACTTGGGTTTGTGCGTGTGTTGGGGAAACGAGAATAGCTTATTCGTACTCAAAACATTTTACTTATTCGATATGGAAATCATTTTCCTCATTCAGGGCAGATGTCAAGTGCAAGTGTTTAAGTTCCAAGGTTACTTATTGCGTGCAATTCCCGGATGTTGTAGTTTTGGTAACGTTAATAACGACATGAATATTAACTAAACCATTCATCAAGTGGCATTCATCATTTTTCAGATCTCTCTAAATATTTCTTGTAGAAATAAAATGTTTAAACTGAGAATTTTACCGAGTGAAAAATCCCAGATGTCCAATACAGATTCCAGAGAAGGAAAATAAGAAAAATAGCTGATTCAGAATCGCTTCTCATATTTCATTCAAATCCGCAATCTCCTCTGGTTCGAATTTCAGGGAACGTCACGTGTCCTCTAAAATGAAATAGATTCATGGTCAGTCATTTCCTTATTTGTCGGGTCACTGACCTCTTTCACTGCTTTAATTACCCTTATATTATTTGCCAATTATAAAGCGGACTGCTTAAACTTCCAATGATTTTTCTTTTTTTACTAGAACGGACACAGTTATGATACAGATTTCCATATCAGTTAAATTGCTACATATAACGATATATCATTACAGAGACGTATCATCATATTCCTAACTATAAGTGTATTCCAGGACTAACGATTAAATTCCAGGCAGATACGCTGGCTCCAACACCACGGAGAATATTGGTCCCAAAGCGGCTGTGCAACTGAGTGCCTCATCATTAACCTAGAGATTAACTATCATAGTTTACCCTTCCCCCAAACATTCAATAGAAAACGAGGTGCGACGGATATGTTGTTGATCATATTTAAAAAATACTGAGGAGTTTCATAATTAATAAATTAGATAATAAATATATATATATATATATATATATATATATATATATATATATATATATATATATTATATATATGTGTATGTTGTGTGTGTGTGTGTGTGTGGTGTGTGTGTGTGAGTGTGCGTGCGCGCGTGTATCATTTACCATATGAATTTTGCACTGGCAGTCATATTTATCAACTTATAAAAATACATTACTGCCACGAGAAACATTTTTTGCAAATAAAAACTATTTCTCATGGAGGAAATATTTATGTGACACAGGAATTATCATATCAACCAACAGGTATCTATTTAACAACGAAAAGGCTGCATTAGCAAGACAACCACAACAAGGAAACTCTCTCTCTATGCACTGTGGGAGGGTGGGGGGGGGGGGGGGGATGGGAGGGGCGTTAAATACGAAGAACAGCAAAATGAACAAAGATAATATAAAACATCATTGCCTGGGATGTGAAACAACAATCATTGAGAGAGAGAGAGAGAGAGAGAGAGAGAGAGAGAGAGAGAGAGAGAGAGAGAGAGAATTAGAATTGTAAACATAGTAGGTCTTATAACTCTTCGTTGGAAATATTCTGCAAATATTTGCCAACCGAAACACTTCCAATAATTTTTCTCTTTTTATGTATCTTACAAAATAACTTTAGTACTCATTATTTACTTTAAAAAAAACTGACAGCTATTAAAGTAATTATTGAAATATTTAAGCTCAGACGATGTAGCAGACTTGAAGAACAAGGACGAGAAAATATAGTAACAGTATTTAAAGATAAATTGTCAGGAAATCTTCCACTCAAATATTAGGCAGTACACATTTCAAAAGACTTGATCAAACCTTCGCTTCAAGGGATATAAAAAAATCAGACCCGAGGCTATATCTATCCAAACTGACTGACGTTTATAGCCAGCAAGATTGTCTTCAAATGGAGAAACGAGATACAGTACATTATTTACGGACCGTATCTTTAAATGCTGCAAAGATCTGATTCAGGAAATGGAAATAAGCATAACAGACTTTATCAGTAACCATCAAGCAACCAGAAGTTTTTTTAATTATTTTGTTTTAATAAAAAAAGCTCTTTCTATGGATACGTTCAAAAAAAGTATCTCACCCTCTTTAACGATTCGCGTTTTCGAAGAGACACTGCTCACATAAAATCAGTATGAATTAAGGTTAAGAAAATCACTCAAAAGTCCTCCAGTGGACAGAGGATAAAACCTGCTCCATGGAAGTGTTATTGACGTCCAGAGAGATGGAACAACGAGATTTTCGTGGTGATTCTTATGTCCTTGAATTCACGGTCCGCAAAAGAAAGGGAGACAGTAAATTGCCTCGAAATTTACTCTTTACTGGACGGACGCCAACGGTCTTGCTTTCATTTTTTTTCCCAAAGAAAAACTGTGCTAATATAAGTAGGCAGTGAAACCGGAGAGGAATTCGGAGGAAATTAGTTGTCATAAAATCATAATTTTAGCAATAGCTTATTCTGTATAACAGGTCAAAGATAAGAACTTGTAATCTGAATTGGAATTTTATGATAAAAAAAGTAGAATTTGCGTAGAACCATTTTCAATTATAGCAAAAGATAGTCACATACAAACAGACAAATACTTCAACAGCAGCACAAATACATAAATAATACAAAATAACAGGTAACAGACGTTTACAGGTTCCATGTTCCTCAATATCTTTCAGAAACAAACGTTTCCAGCTTCAAGGTGTCCCAATACCTCCGATGAACAAACGTTTCCAGTTTCTACGAGCCTCAATGTATCTCAGAAACAAACGAGTTCATTCTCTATGAATCTCAATATCCCCAAGAAGCAAACGTTTCCTGCTTCCTCGAATCTCGATATTAATTAGAAACAAACGTTTCCAGTTTCTGCGATTCTCAATATTGACTCAGAAACCAAACGTTTCCGTTCGTTCCGATCTCCCTCGATACCACTCAGACAGGAGGGAAATTACAGAGTACTTCAGGTAATGTGGAAGGACTTGAGCTTCCTGAAACTGCCTGAAGTTAAATAAGACAAGATGGAAAGGCTTCACTTACCGGGATTTATCCAGCCATATCATTTGCAACATGAGTTATATTGCCAAGTTCCTTGACAGTTAAAGGTGTCGGGAGAAAAATTGGTGGGCCATTATGATATACCCTGTTATCCTGGATTAGATACTTAGTCGTTTTATGTACGTACGTTCGTGTGTGTGTGTGTGTGTGTGTGTGTGTGAGAAAGAGAGAGAGAGAGAGAGAGAGAGAGACCACCACATATTTTGGCGAATGAATCTTTCTCTAATGGAGGAGAGAGAGAGGAGAGAGAGAGAGAGAGAGAGAGAGAGAGAGAGAGAGGAGAGAGAGAGAGAGAGAGAGAGAGAGTTTGATATTGAGTAGTGTTTTAACCATTAAGCTACGCGAAGTTTTTTGTGAAGTTAACGAAGTTTAATTAAGTTAAACCAAAGGAAACTGAAAGAAACTAAGCATTATATACAGGAGAATGAAAGAAAATAAATCCAACTAAATATTGACGAAAAAGTTCTAAAGGAAATAGAATAAACTTCATAGAAAAGGAGAAACCGAATGAAAAATGCGATACAGTTTGATAAACAAGAATAGAAGGAATCTGGAAGAAAACGGGAACCAGGTAAATGATAGAAAAGGAGTAAAGATAACGGATACTTCTTTAAATAATAAAAGAAATAATGATGAATGTATGAATAGGAGATATATGTGTGAAAGTTACTTAAAAAATTTTAAATTAAATTAACGGAAAGGCAATAAAGAATGGAAATGGGGAATGGTTAAATGATAAGTAAAATATGAAACAAAGCAAATGATCAGTAGAATGCTACTGAAAGTAAAACAAACAAAAATTACGAAATAGAATGACAGACTGGGAACAGCCAAAAAGAATAAATAAATAAATAAATAAATAAAATAAATAAGCAAATATATCTTAAACTAAGATGGCATCAGTCAAAGTTTTCTGGAATGTTCTGAAAAACCTTTGCAACATCACTTTTGGACACTGGAGTGATTGATTGGTTTAGATTAATTTAGCCCTATGCTAGCACGGGCTCTTGCCTGCCCACGAGTATATCTTAGTTTATCCAGACCACTGAGCTGATTATCATCTCTCTTTGGGCAGGCCCGAAGGATTAGATATTTTTATGTGAATATGAACCAATTGGTTACCTAGCAACGCGACCTACAGCTTATTGTGGGATCCGAACCACATAATATCGAGAAATTAATTTCTAACCGCCAGAAATAAATTCCTCTGGCAGAGCGAGGAATCGAACTCGGGACTACCGAATAGGTAGGCGAGCACGTAAACCAATCATCCAGTCCCACTAGAAAGCAGACCGTAAGTATGAGTAGGTGCTAAAGGGTGTGGACCGCTGAACCCGGTCCAAAGTGATCTGCAGTTGGTGCATGTAATTTCCTAAAAGGTTTCAAAGCAACAGCTCAGAAAGTAAACGATTGTTTGATAGAAGCCAAAAGCGTAGATGTCAGTCTTGCTTTTCGACAATTGCATCAAACATATTTTCATTTTCTGCCTGCAACTTTCATATGTCCCTTCTAACCAATTTGGCACAACGATCGCCAACTCGTCCAACGCTGACCTAATATTGCGGAAAAATCTCGCGCTTGCGCAGAACTGTAATAATTAAACCGATGGATTTGAAGTTGACCACGGGACGCCTCGCTTTTGTGGATGTCTATGGGTCCCGAAGTCAGAGGGAGAGAGAAAGAGCAAAAGAGAGAAATGTAATATCCAGGGGAGACTTACAGTTTATCTGTGGCATAAGTAGCATCAACGATTCTCTCTCTCTCTCTCTCTCTCTCTCTCTCTCTCTTTTATATAGAACTATTTCTGCAGGGTAGTAAACATTTTCAACCAATAACATAATATGAAATATATTCAGACTCTCTCTCTCTCTCTCTCTCTCTCTCTCTCTCTATTCCTCTCTCTCTCTCTCTCTCTCTCTCTCTTCGCATAGAACTGTCTCCACAGGGTACTTGGCATATAACAATTAATTATTGTGGAAAATATCTTTGAGACTCACTCTCTCTCTCAGCAAAAATAACAGCAACAATAACAACACCAACAACAAAGTAGTTTGTAGGCTTATTCCCCGAGTAAGTGAAACTAAGCGTCTGGTGTCATTTTATCAAATTCAAATATTTAAAGACTTTTAATCTCCATTTTCATACATTACTGACAATGCACGTAATTCACTCTGCTGCAAACCTTCAAAGGCTTTCATCCATCGACAATAACTTTGATTAGTTATTTGGAAAATGGAAAGTAAATTATGTCATTTCAATTCATCTCCTTTTTCCCCTCAGTTAATCAGAGCCCGAGAAGTCTTATTGAAATGAAATGATTAAAACAACTCTGTCACAATTCTGGCTAATCAATATAGGGAGGAAATCTGATGAAAATCAAAACAAAAACTTCTGTTTGGATAGTTATGGCATGTTATAAATCCTAGGGCGTTATTATCATTATTATTGGGGGTGGGGGCTGGGAGGCGGGGAGGAGGTCTATCACAGTCTAGCACACTCTTCTGCACGAGTCCTGGAGCTACTTGAGCATCTACAAGCTTTTAGCTTTTCCAGGTCCTTTCAGGGATCTCGGGATCGCGCCTAGTGTCCCTATGATTATGGGTACAATTTCCACTGGCATATCCCACATCCTTTTTACTTCTATTTTCAGGTCTTGATACCTATCAATTTTCCATCTTTTTTCTCATCTACACTAGTGTCCCATTTTATTGCGACATCAATGAGTGATACCTCTCTTGATTTTGTCAATCAACATCATGTCTGGTCTATTGGCAAATATCATCCTAGTTGTTCCTAATTATTATTATTATTATTATTATTATTATTATTATTATTATTATTATTATTATTATTATTATTATTATTATTATTGACAATCAAAGCCACAGTAGTGTTAAAATATATTATTGTATAATAGTAAAAATACATGGAGAGTCTTTCGGATACTACTCCGTATCCCTCTTCGGTCCTACTGAGTAGGACTGAAGAGGGAATACGGAGCAGTATCCGAAAGTCTCTCCTTGTACTTTTACTATTGTACAATAATATATTTTAACATTACTGTGGCTTTTGATTGTCAATATTATAGCCTCGTTACGGAGGTTCCTTAGTTCATTATTATTATTATCATTATTATATTATTATTATTATTATTATTATTATTATTATTATTATTATTATTTTTTTGCTCTATCACAGTCCTCCAATTCGACTGGGTGGTATTTATAGTGTGGGGTTTCCGGGTTGCATCCTGCCTCCTTAGGAGTCCATCAACTTTTCTTACTGTGTGTGCCGTTTCCGTTTCTAGGATCACACTCTTCTGCATGAGGCCCGGAGCTACTTCAGCCTCTAGTTTTTTCCAGATTCCTTTTCACGGGATCTTGGGATCGTGCCTAGTGCTACTATGATTATGGGTACGATTTCCACCGCATATCCCATATCCTTCTTATTTCTATTTTCAGATCTTGATACTTATCCATTTTTTCCCTCTCTTTCTCTTCAAACTCTGGTATGTCCCCATGGGTATTGCGACATCAATGAGTGATACTTTCTTCTTGACTTTGTCAATCAACGTCACGTAGTCTGGTCTGTTTTGCACGTATACACCCTATCCGTTCTGATACCATAGTCCCAGAGGATCTTTGCCTGATCGTTTTCTATTCACTCCTTCAGGTTGGTGCTCGTACCACTTATTACTGCAAGGTAGCTGATGTTTTTCTTGCACAGGCTCCAGTGGAGGGCTTTTGCCACTGAATCATGTCTCTTTTTGTACTGGTTCTGTGCAAGTGGCCGGGCATTCACTTGCTATGTGGTTTATGGTTTCATTTTTCGTATTGCACTTCCTATATGGGAGAGATGTTATTTCCGTCTATCATACTTTGAACATATCTGGTTTTTTTTTTTAGGGCCTGATCTTGTGCCGCTGTTATCATTCCTTCAGTTTTCCTTCTACTAGCTCTCCCCTCTGTAGCCATTGCCAATTGTCATCGCTGGCTAGTTCTTTAGTCTGTCTCATGTATTGTCCGTGCATTGGTTTGTTGTGCCAGTCCTCTGTTCTTTCTGTCTTTCTCCTGTCTCTGTATATTTCTGGGTCTTCGTCTACTTTTATTAGTCCTTCTTCCCATGCACTCTTTAGCACTCGTCTTCACTGGTTTTCAGATATTGCCCCAGTGCTCTGTTTTCGATGTTGAGCAGTCCTCTATACTTAGTAGTCCTCTCCCTCCTTCCTTTCGTGTTATGTTATATAGTCTGTCCGTATTTGCTCTTGGGTGTAGTGCTTTTGTGTATTGTCATTTATTTCCTGGTTTTCTGATCTATGCTGCGGAGTTCTGCCTTCGTCCATTCCACTATTCCTGCGCTGTATCTGATTACTGGCACTGCCCACCCGTGTTTAAGGCTTTTATCATATTTCCGGCGTTGAGTTTTGACTTGAGTATCGCCTTGAGTCTCTGCATATATTCTTTCCTGATCGTGTCCTTCATCTCTTGGTGTTTTATCTCTCCTCCTTCCATTATTCCCAGGTGGGATTTGTATCCTGTCTCATCTATGTGTTTGATGTTGCTCCCATCTGGTAGCTTTATCCCTTCAGTTCTCGTTACTTTGCCTTTTTTTTTTGTATGTTGACTAAGGCGCATTTTTCTATTCCAAACTCCATCCTGATGTCCCCAGATACAATCCTTACAGTCTGGATTAGGGTATATATTTCCTTGATGCTCTTACCATACAGCTTGATGTCGTCCATGAACATCAGATGGTTGATTTTGTTGCCTCTTTTCTTGAGTTGGTACCCGGCATTAATCTTCTGTAGTACTTTTGTCATGGGAATCATGGCTACTACGAAGAGTAGTGGGGACAGTGAGTCGCGTGGAAGATCCCTCTCCTGATATTAACCTCTGCTAGTCTTATTCCAGAGCTTATAAGTATTGTATTCCAGTTGCGCATTGTATTTTTGAGGAAGCTGATGGTATTTTCCTCCTGCGCCCCCATATATTTTCAGGCATTCTATTAGCCATGTGTGTGGTATCATGTCGAAGGCTTTCTTATAGTCTATCCATGCCATGCTTAGGTTGGTTTTCCTTCTTCCCTCTCCTATGTTCTTCATTACCATTTTGTCTATCAGGAGCTGGTCTTTTGTGCCCCTACACTTCCTTCTGCAGCCTTTCTGTTGGTTGGGGGATGGTGTTTGTCTCCTCTAGGTAGTTGTATAGCCGTTTCACTGATGATACCTGTGATAGGCCTGTAGTTACTGGCTATATTTCCTTACTCTTGTCTTTTTGTACTAAGGATGTTCTTCCTGTGGTCATCTATTTGGGTGCTTGGTGATTTGAGATACAATGCTGGAGTTGTTCTGCTATTCGTGGGTGTAGGGCCTTGAAGTTTTTGAGCCAGTATCCATGGACTTCATCGGGACCTGGGGGCTTTCCAGTTTGGCATTTTCTTTAGTTGGTGTCTGACTGTGTCTGTCGTGATGTCTATGAATCTTTGTTTTATTCTCCCTGTTTCTTCTTCCTTGACTTCCTGAGCTATGTTGCATGTTTTGTTGTGTGATACCCGAATTGGCTCCATATGTTTCCCAGAGTTCTCTACTTTGGTTCGGCTTCGGAATTTCTGGGTGTTGTCTTCCCCTCTTAGTTGGCTTATAGTCGTTTCTGGTTGGTTTCCGAGTAGTTGTTCTGTTGGTATCCCTTATTCCTGTTCTGTACCGTTGGATCTTGTGTGCTTTGCCTTAAGCCTCTGTTTTTAACATCTTCCTATGTTGCTGGTTAGTCCCCTCTCTTGTACTTTGTATTCTCGTTGAGTTCCTCCCGTTGTTTCTTGCTTCTTAGCCTTTTTTCTGCCATTTCTTTCAGTTTACTCAAGTCAGATCTCATCACCATGATTTGCTTTTCCCAGGCGCCTTTTCCAAGGAGGTTGCTGTTTTGGTTTCGTTGGGTTGGTTTGTGACGGTGGTGTTGGTGTTCGAATCCCCATCAGTTCTTCTACTAATCTTGCGCCTGCATTGTCAATTATTTGTTTCTGTGATACTGTGTGTATATTAGGCCCATTATTTCATTGGACCTCACTTGTTTTCTCCCTTAATTTTTCTTGTTGTGTAGGCTTATCATGAGGGGATCTTGTTCTCTCTGTATCTGCTCCACCATTGTCTAATCTTATCCTTTTTCTACCCATTCCGTCTCTCTGTTACTTTGTCGGTGTTTCTTCGTGTGTGTTGTTTGATACCTCATCCTCCTGTCGTCTTCTGTGGCATCGTCTCTCAGTTCGTCTTCGTGTATCGTTGTCGTGGTGACATTTTCCTTTCCAGTTTCTTCTCTTTCTGTTGGGGGAGAGCGTTCTTTTTCTTTATGTTCCTTCTTGGTCTGCCAGCCTCTGCTCTGTTTGGGTGGTGTTATTCCTCTCATTCCAGATGTTGACCATCTTCTTCATATCCTCTCTCCGTCGGGTTTGCTTCTGTGTAGCATCTCCATATTTCCTTATTTTCTCTCTTGTTCCAATTCGATTTCTTCCTTTTTGCACTCAACTCTGTAGCTCCCATCTTCAGGCTGTTGATTTACTGTCGTTGTGGTGATCATTTGCTGGGATGACGACCTCCAGTACCTGACCGTCTTCCCCTAACATTGGTTTGAATACCTGGTTGCCGGACAAGCTCCTCTGTTGCCAGAGGTTTCCATTTACTTCGTTGTCTTTTATTTCTTTCATTTCTTTCCCATCATTGCTGAATTTTTGCTATTTAAACCCATAGCTGGACCCTACCCCACAGGGATAAGTACTCTTTACAGCTGGTAGACTGAGGAAATTTGGTAAGATCCTTTCCCAGGAATCACGGCGAGGAAGAGAGGTCAACCCATCCAACGACTGACCCACCCCAATGTTGCTTAACTTGACTTAAGTCTATTGACGACCTAACCCACTCCTCCGGCGGCGCCACATTTTTTTAATTATTTATTATTATTCTTATTATTATTTTATTATTATTATTATATTATTATTATATTCATTATTATTAGATTTACTGATTAGGTCGGATGGCTCTTGCAACGGAGGTTTATTTTCTGACTTTGACTAAGGGGGCGGAGTCCAATTCAAACCTAACCGATACCAAAAATAAGGTTCGGCTGAAGACCAAATACAAGTAATGGAAAATCTTTAAGGACACTCCAAGATTGAACTTACGGGAAATGTATTTCACCTTAACATGACCTACAATGCAAGGTGCCTGCAAGACGCTAATGACCCTCACATGAGGTCAAGTACTGGAACAGTGCTTGGAGCAATGAGCACGGGAACCATTAGGGACCCGGTGATGATATGCAGGGTGCATTATCTGGCCCAGAGCATAAAGGGTCGGGGCGACCCCACCTGCCAAATGCAAAAATCGTAAAAAACACATGTCGAGACATGGGGTCGGATATAGATTTGACATAAAATCTCAAGATTCCAAAAATCAGATGGCACAGAATGATGAATTACCGCCACAAACGTTATTGGTGCCGAGAAGGGAGGAACTGAATACAGCACTTCCGATGAACCACAGATCTTTAAAACCACAAGATCATCTAAGCGGGGCACGGCTGTTGGGATTAACTGAATCACTATGGAGGATTGCACAGCCTGATACAATGGAAAAGAATGCCATTGAAGTTGATTGACAACAACATTCCGCACTTTACCTTTCCCTGAGATAGCATCGTGGAAGTGGTAGACGAAATTGCAGTCGCCTTCTTCGAGGCGTTTGGTAAGGGCCCGGGAGCCACATGGGGCAACACAGACACGTGGTAAAGGGGGAGCCTCGCCTGGCATCGTTCCGCACTAGGAGTGGTCACGGGTTATGCCGATTTTGACCCCGAACCCGACTCGGTCTAATGCGAGTAATCAGTGGCTTCTGCTTTATGAGAGGTCATTGAAATCACCATATAATAAAGGCCCAGCAAACACTCAATCTGTCGGTTGGCCCATTAAACTTTCACAGAAGTTGCCAGAAGCAACGATTATGGTGAAACTTTAACCTCATATAAAATAAAAACTACCGATGCTAAAGGTTGACAACATACATCTGCACCACCACACTAGCCTTGCTAGAGCGGCGGACAGAAACAAAAAGAACAGTGTTGAAAAAGGTTTGAAAGAATCTAAAAATCAAATCTCCTCCACCAAGTTTGTCAAAGCCCAGACCCCTGAAAGAAAGAAAGAAAAAAAAAGTATTCGTCTCATCTGCTCTCCAAACTGTGATCGCTCCCGATGCCCTTTAGGTAAAAATTAAGCAAAAAAAAAAAAAAAAAAAAAAATCACTTGAATATGAGATATTGATTGGTTTTCTGTTTTCCTAAATTTCGGTGTACGGTTGAAGGATCGAAGCTTCTGGTACTGTGGATGAAACTCATTCGAAATTAGTCTCTTTCTTACTGAAGGCATCGACTCATATGTTAAAAAACGACTTTTCTCATACATTTTATCATACTGATTCATGAAATTACAAAAATGAGTTCGTGAATTTCGTACATCACTGTAATTTCTAGCGGAGAAAAATTACTAATTTCCTCATCCTTTGATCTATTTTTTAATTATTTATAAAAATTTTAATTTTTTTTTTTTTTGCATAAAGGGGCGAGTAATACGAAGGGCTGTGTATTACACTTGAGTGTCATCCAATAGGTCATTTCAGAAGCGGAGCTCAATCCACCATCTTTAAGCGAGGCTGTATTTATTTTGTCCTGAAAACCAAATATCAGTTTTAGTTTATTACACTAAATTGAAGAGTCTTCGTCTTCCCTCCTGTGGTGATTAGACTGGTTAAGTTAAAAATACTCACTCTCTCTCTCTCACTCTTCTCTCTCTCTCTCTCTCTCTCTCTCTCTCCTCTCAACGTGGATGAAAGCTAACTGGCTTTATGTTATCTGATAAAGCCATTTTAGACTGTATCGCCTATTTTTTCTCATGTGAAGTGTTTATCTCGAAGTTTTTCCGTTTACAATTTGATAAAACATTTGAACATTACAGATCAGAGAAAATGGGTATGAAACAATTTCATGACAAATGCCTGCAACGGAGTTGGCCTCTATTCGAACAAAGTATGGAAAAAAGCTCCAAAAAAGAAATAATAAATAATAATAATATAATAATAATAATAATAATAATAATAATAATAATAATAATATAATAATAATAATAGATAAATAAATAAATAAAGAAATAAACTAAATGTTCCGGTCATCCATCATTTGACAGATTCATTTTTGATCGGTGACATTCAATGCCCCGTGGTTTTGAGCTTACGCACGCGCAAACACGCCAAACGCATAAAAACCGGGAGGAAAATTAACATAGTTTCCTCATGGGATAATTTTTCTACTTTTCCTTGGAATGGGTCTAGGGTCTCTTAATCTTATACCACCATTTTACTTCATGTCGTGCAAATTATCTACACAATGAAAAGACCCAGCTACAAAACTCTATTCGCATCTGAAATGCTTAAACATCTCTGAAGTCATACTTCATGCTTTGGTCTGTGCTACGTTTGTCCTTTTCTGAATCAACTGGCGTACTAACATGCTTAAATCAACAAAAATTATCAGTCTCTGAAATTCTGTGAACCATTCCTAAATGATTGATTGATTGATGACTTTTTTTGATTTGTGACTTGTGGACTTTTACCATGGCGCGTCTTATCTGCTCTTGTGCATATGAATGACCGTCTACAACTTCTCTTATCACAGCAGAGTTGCAGGATACTCCGGTGGCGTCTCCATTCATCCTGTTCTTATGCTTTGCTTTTGACCTTGTTAAATTATAAATTCTTCCTCTTGATTTTAAGAGAATTTTTAATAAACTATTTTTTCCAATTTTAAAATTTATTACTCGTAAATTATAATCACACTTATTTCCTGATATTTATTTATACTGAAATTCTTATGACCATCATCACATTATAAGAACCATTCACTGACACAATTCCCTGAAGCCAGCAATATTCAGATAGCTTTTCATAAGCTCTTTAAATTACGCTATCTAAAGATGCCCTAGTTTTTTTTCCTTATGTATAAAAATTCTCAGCGCCACAAAAAGAAGGTCGCAGGCTAATTGCAGTAAAACAGCACAAACGACTGGAGAGAAAATCTCCCACACCAAGAAAAACGCTTCGTCCACGGAAAAACTCAACCTCTAAGAACTATGCTGGGCCAAGCTAACAATCCAAAACTTGTTTTAGGGGGTGGTGTACTTCCATAGCTAATATAGTAAATTCATCGCAGAGAGTCAAAGCTACAGGAAGCTATTCTGTCATTCAGAATGTCAAGAGAAATCAGATTAATTTATGAGAAAAGACAATTTTTTGAAGACTGCCAGTGCTTGGGGGATAAAGAAGCGACATTTAGAGAATAAGGAAGTCTATTGTACGGGAAGTGCATTTAGGGAAGAAATTGATTGTTTTTTGTATACTCAGAAGATGCAACCTATTCGTATGAACAAGCCCACGGGAGGCAGTACTTTACATCAAGCTTCTAAAGATTGGTGTTTTATTGAAAGAAGTGACGGGAAGTAGCAGGAAGTAAAGAAAGAGGATATCAATTATAAGAAAAGGAAAACCAGTTAAGAAATTAATAAATAAATATTGATAAAAAGTAAGTAATAAAGGAAATTATTTATGGTGAGTAATTACATTGCATCTCCGCTTGAACTCCTGAAGTTCCAGTTGCACAACATCTCAGGGAGGCTGTTCCAGATCCACGGAGCGAGGGACTGAAGGACCTCTGGAACTGAGAAGCTTCGACAGAGGGCTCATTGACTGCATATTGGGTGCTGCTGTTCAGCGAATCTATAGTCGCTCTCATCAGGTAAAACGGATCATTGATCAATTGTGAAAGTGAAAAATCTCTAGTAAATAAACTTGAGAAAAAGGACAAAGAAGATACCATGCGTCGATGGTACCCAAATTGTAACTGCTCCTATTATGAAACAACCATACCACCACGATCCATTGTCCTAAAGGGATAATCTCTGGTAGAGGCAGACGCCATACCGAGTACTCGAGTAAAGAAAGACAAAGGCCTGATTTTAATCAGTTCTAGAATGAATGTCGCCTGACGTAGAATACCTAACATCTGTGTGACAAATTTGCTGACACTTTCCATTTAAGGCTCCTTTAAAAGTAACATGTGGGTCAAAAGTCCATCCTTATAATAGGTTAAGGCTTCGGCTCACCCATTCCGCAGATTCCCATCACCTGTATGGGATGCATGGGTGGGAAATCAGTACGAGATCATACTATAAATCAATAGTGTTTTCGGTTGTGGCATACAACCTCATACCCCACTTACGCACCATTCACTAATCCGCTCATTTGTCATAACAGAAGAATTACATTTTGAACATTTACAGCAAAACACAACATAACAATATTACGTTTTAGAGGGAAAATACATCTTATGGTTTTAGTTTTGTCAATTACATACAAACTTAGATTTCCCCCCCCCCCCCCCCCCCCCCCCCCTTTTTCCCCTCTCGTCGTCTCTCCTCTCTCTCTCTCTCTCTCTCACTCTGGTGTGTGTGCTGTGTGTGTGTTGTGTGTGTGTGTTTTTTTGTGGTGTGTGTGTGTTGTAAATATCTCCAGTCTATCACTTCTACCCGCAAGAGAATTCTGGAGTAATTCCTGGATCCTGGAAGAGCCTCAGCATAGAACCCTCAATAGCCATCTATCCTCTACACAACTTTTCATCTCCTGAGAACTGAGTCCTCATGACTTTCTTCTCCAAAAATAGAAGAATGAAGAAAACAAGGGAAAAATATTTTTCCCTAAGTCTGCTTCCGGAATGGTTTTCTTCTGAGAGACAAACACCCGCTCTCTCTCTCGATTCTCCTCCTCTCTCTCTCTCTCTCTCATCTCTCTCTCTCTCTCTCTCTCTCGCCCTAAATTTCACTATTGTCTCTGTTTTTTCATAATTCTAGACATCTGCCTTTATCGAAGTTTTGCTATTCAGCTTAATTCACTTATGTGAGTGTCTGCTTAGATTTCGCCATCTCTCTCTCTCTCTCTCTCTCCTCCCAATTCTCTCATCTCTCTCTCTCTCTCTCTCTCTCTTCTCTCTCTCTCTCTCTCTCCCTTCAGGGTACGATAAGTGCGCTCTTCAAATTAAACAAAATAGGAATACTTGAGTCATTTTGTGAAACGTTAATTGAAATCCACTTTTTAAAAGAGAAGTAATAGATTTAAAAGGAAAATGGGCAACCCTGTCTATTATAAAATGCAGACCTAATATCTGCTGTCATTTCGAAATAAATTTCACATTCCTCATTAAAACAGTACTAAAAATCCCAATCATGGTTCAAGGCCATTAAAGTTTTTCCCTCCGTATTGAATGTACTGACATTTTAAATTTCGCTAAGATAAACAGAAAAAATATAAATATTCCACGTAATCTGAACTGTCAAATTACTCAGAGCATATAGATTATAAAATGCAGTGCATTGCAACGTACAATGTCTTTTAACCAAAGTACGACACCTTCGAACAAAGTCTAAAAAAAAAAATGTATGATAATAATTCTTTTGAAAGAAAACACAAAGGTAGTTATCACAAGACTTAACCTAACACTTCAGCCAGGATTATTATTTGACCCCCGAAAACGGTTTTCGATTGAAAACGATTTTATCATCACATTTTCTGAACTTTGTCATTTGAAGAATTATCTTTATGACTCGACCGAGCACAAGAACGTTTGCAAGACGCTAAGCTTGAGAAAAAAATAGAAAGAAATAAGCTTCGCGCTTTCTGCATATAGAATGATCTATACCATCAATCAGTTGAATTATTATGCTCACGTATTACGGGTTTAAGTATCAGCATATAGGACAATTTGAATATGGGCAAGAAAATCCTTCAAGTAATGAAGGTGAACACATTACAAGGATCGTGTAAATATCTTTTCTTTTGAAAATATGACAGAACATTTTCCATAACATGTTATAGATATAATTCACTTTATTCAGCGGGGGTTTTTTTGGGGTCGGGGGCGTGATGGGTGTAATGTTGTATTTCGGATGGTTTTTGTGTTCTATATATATATATATATATATATTAATATAGTATATATAATATATATTATTATTATATTATATATATATGTGTGTGTGTGTGTGTGTGTGTGTGTGTGTCAAACCCCGTGTCGCTTTTATATCATAAAGAGAGAGATAGAGATAGAGAGAGAGAGAGAGAGAGAGAGAGAACTTCATACAATTCCCATCTGGCACACACAGGTCTCTCCCCATCCACTCTGTTTCCCTTACGCACCAAATGATCTATTCCTCACGAGCAATCAAGGGAAGCGTCTCGTGAACTACTCTCCTCCTGCCAAGAACCGCCCTTTGGATCAGGAATCCAAAGCCTAAGTTCAGATCGCAAAAGGTTGGGTATGTGCTTGCGAGGCTTTTAGTCAAGTAGCACTTACATGTGGCACAAAGTGGGAATAGGAGGACTGATGAGGACTCCTTGGACTCGGAACAACCGAAGAAACGAATACCTGGAGGGTGGTCGCAGGTAATGGGATACAATAATATTGTCAAACTAAACGAAGAAATCAGGCATTCAATAAAGAAAAAAATCCATCTCCCTTTAAAGCTGTTTTAGTTTATAAAAAAAGAAATATGTTCCTGATAGAAATATCTGAAAGATGCGTAGAGTATAATTGATATAACAAGCAATACAGTGTACGGAACTACTAATTTGGTTGAGATCACTCTTGATTAGAGCACACAAAAAAAAAAAGAAAAAAAAACTGACAAAAATAAGGATTTTGACTGAAACACACGAATATTAGAGCGCCGTTTAATCCCTTACTTTTCATATGCAAGTGAAAAAAAAAAAAAAAAGAAAGAACAGAAATGCATTTACTTGAAGCCTGAAATGGCTTTAATAAAAAGCATCGTCCTGAATATTTTGTTTTGAAAGATACAGTGATTTAGTCGCCACTGACAAGCTCTCTCGTCTTTTCTCTCTCTCTCTCTCTCATCACTTCTCACACACCACCCCCCAAAAAAAAAAAAACAAAACACACACACTCGCCCACTATATCTATCTGTCTACTGATACGTCTAAATTAAGATTTTTCCTTAATTTGCCTCAAAGATCGAGAATCAGATTCCAAATTCTGGTTGATGATAAAACTGATCCATAGGTAATACAAAATTATCTACAGTATAATTTAAATCATATTAAAAAGAAAATATTATAATCTATTTCTGTTAAGTTTTTGGTGATTTTAAAAAAATTCTTTATGGGCGAATGGAACCCATAAAGATGTACTGATGTCTGCCTGATGTTAAGGATGAAAGAATTGAACAGTTTTATTGTGGTACTTTTTTTCTTCAAATTTTCCTATGGAAGGAAAACCTAAATGGATAAAGATGTTTAAATACGAAGTGAAAAAAGTTGAAGATGAGTAATATATAAGAAAAATACATCCATTAATATGAAAATTTTCACGGCATGAAGAAATGAAGAAGTTCATTGAGTTCATGTTTCTTTTTTCAAAAATTTTCTATTGTAAGTAAACACTAAATGAAAAGGATGTGAATATGACTGAAAAAAGTTTGAAGATGAGTATACAGAAAAAGAAAAGAACATTTCATCCAGTAATCTAAAGTATGTCATGACATTTTCTCTTTGTTCATTTAGGGTAAGCCTCTCCTCCCGTTCTTCAGTGAATAAGAGGAGCCCTAATCTCAACGAGTTTGAGAGAACTTTCATCTATAGGGTCATCAAGGTTTTTTCTTTTTTTGTTTTTTTTTAGTCATAATGCAAGCACTGGGTAACTAAGGCCATTCAGCCGCTGAAGACGGAATTGGACAGTGAAAGGGATGAAAGGTGTAACGAGGAAGAAAAACTCTTGCAGTTGCACTATGAATCAATTGTTAGAAGAGGGTGAAAGTAAGACGGAAGAAAGAGAAATATGAACGGTGGTACAGTAAAATAATGAAAGTAGTTGCACTCGGGGCCGAAGGGACGCTGGCAAATAACCTTTGAAGTAAATGCCTACAATTGCACGCATGAGGTGCACTCAAGGCCATTTACGCCCTAAGGGGGAAATTTCATACTGGACAAGTTCATCAACTTGAAATAAGAATACGTGTCATACACCATATCTATCTGAATGTGCAAAAAAAAAAAAAAAAAAAAAAAAAAAAAAACTAACATATTTAATGCCCTCTGGCGACTCAAACACTAAAGACCGCGATAAAAATCGCTTAGGAATCTCTGGTCTGCTTCCAAGCATTCGACAGGCATGATTACACCACCCGACATTCCCGTAAGTCAATAAAGGGTTCCAAAAAAGGTTTCCAGATTTCAGATATTGGAAATACCGGAACAATAACTCAAGATATTAAAAGCCTCGTATCGTGGAGCGGGAGTATCATAAATGGCGGATATCGGAAAATATTCTCTGATATGAGTTGGCACATTCCAAATAGGGGTCGGGTTAGACAGCAACGTGACGCCGTGTAGGGATGCAATCATGTTCCCCTCTTAATATCAGGGCGTATGCTGAAGGGAATAAATGCCTTGCAGATAAATAAGCTTTGGATATAAAGTAGCGTTTCCTTGTTGCCACTGAGTTGCTTTGGATATAAATTAATATATCTTTTATATCTATCTGCTACAGTGGTCACCCCAGGTGAGGATTTAAGCAGTCCCAACTCACGTATGCTAGACAGTGGAATGGTCTTTCGCCTTACAGCCATCAGTAGACCCAGGCGTGTGCTGGCCAAGGAAATCGGATAGGTCTAGAAACCTCATCCATTATTAAATAATGAATAAATATCAATAACGTAAATAAGTAGTTAGGTAATTAACTCTCACACTACCCACAAAATTAACGTATAATTTTGCAGAATACTAATCATTAATACGTAATTATCATAAGATCTGAATTTTAATCTAATATCGTGGATATTCCTTCCCCCCCCCCAATGAAACAAAAAAGGGGGCAAATAGGGGCAATATCCAATTCAGTAGGAAAGAGAAAATGAAAAAGCATAGATGGTCAAAAGGAGAACTAGTTAGGAAAAAACAAATAAAAAGTAGAGAAAGAAACGGGCGTAGGCCGTTTCAAGAGTAACACGACAAATACACATGGACCATTTTGGGGATTTCTCTGAATCGGGATTAGGCTACAGGTATTTGTTTGGTGTAAAAGAGAACTAAACAACCTTAGTGGAATTTTCCCGTAAAGATAATAAAACTGCAGTAGTGGCTGTGGCCATTCTTCAATAGATCTGTATGTCGTTTAGGGGGTACCAGAGATTTTATTGTCAGACATGGTAGAGAATTTTAATGAGACCTTAAAAGTGTCCTAGCAGAAGTTATGGGAAGACAGGAAGTAACAATACTTCCATACAGATCGGGTGTAGTGGTTTTCATTGTGGGTATTATGGTTTTTGGTAAGTACTACTTGTTAATTGTCCTTTATGGGAGAGAGAGACGAGAGAGAGAGAGAGAGAGAGAGATAGAAGAGAGAGAGAGGAGATAATTCAGTCGCATAACACTAGTTTATTTTCACTAAATGACTGATTGAATAGATTCCATGCAGTCCTTTGGTCTGGAATATTTCCGCATTGAGAGAGAGAGAGAGAGTAGAGAGAGAGAGAGAGAGAGAGAGAGAGAGAGAGAGAGAGGATCAACGCAGCAAAGAATGATTATATAGACTTTAGGTAATTCCTCACAAACCTCACGAAACAGCTGTCACTAACGAAGTTTGATAAAGCAACCGCTTGGAGTCCTTTGCATAAATCGACGCACCTGTAGTCAATATGTCCGCGTTAAATCTGATGCATATCTGAGCAGTCCAGGTATGATTGCCAAGCGTTAATTGTTCTCTGTCGCGTTCATTTTCCTGTTTCCACACAACCCCAGGCAATATTCCCCAGGACTCACCACAGCGAAGAAGGTATCTTCCATTCTCTTTGGCAGTCGTTGGACTGGCGGAGCCTTGAAGCTTTTTCGTTTGTTCTTTGGCTAACTAGGCTGTTCGTTCCTGAGTCTCAGAAAATTTTAATGGAAGTTCTCTGGGAGGTTCTTTGAAAGTTAACTCCAGAAGATACTAGGGAAAGTTGTATTATTATCATCATCATTTATCTTTCAGTAATAACACCTATTCACCTGGAAAGAAGCACACAAGGGGCCACTGACTTGAAATTCAAGCTTTTTTTAAGAATGCTGTTCAACCTCTCACGCGCAGACTCGACCTGGGGGCAACCTGTCTGATACAAGGCAAGTGAATTTATCATCACCCTTAGGGAACGAGAACCAACGACATATGATAGTCATTCCACGACACTACCGCTATAACTCGAACTAGCTAAACTCTCATTCAAGGGAACTCTACCCTAGCCTAGTTTCTTACTCAGTATGAGCATACAAATATTCAGTTTGATATCCAGTACCGTCATCATCATATTATATTTAACAACAAATCTCGAACTTTTCCTTAAAATGCCTAAATAAAATAATTCGTTTTGTTGGATTAAGTTTCATTTATTGATAAGGTTATCCATACAAGAGGATTACTGATTCATTTCTAGTTTGGATGATAAGACATAAAAAAGTTTATGTCAGTAATAAACATAAATTCTAAACACTTAAGATCTAATATTTGATTATTTTATAAAATATAATTTATCTTCACACAAGAATAGATGAACTTTATATGGATTTCAGTCAATAAATGCAAATAAAATGCGAGAATAAAGTCTACAATGTAATCATAATCTATAGTTTTAAACACTAAGATGACAAAAATACTGGGGTCCTTCTATACACTTATTCTAATGAACAAACACGCCACTTAATTCTCCAGGGCGGAATCCTTAACCGTCAACCGAAGATCCGATTGCAAGAAGACTTTACACAACACCGCTAAGAGTTTGGAGCGTAAAAATCAAATTATAATAAGAAGGACAGATTTTATATTCAGACGGGTTTTACTATCGCTTTTTTTTCGACGCTGACAAGTAACATGCTCCGTTCATTTACAAAAACCTCAATTAAGTTTTTGGCACAACGATATTTTTCCAGTAAAACCCGTAAATAAGATTTGTTTATCCTCGGCTCTAAATACAGAAATGCAGAATTACAAGCTTAATGAACCAGGAAGTGTAAGATGAGATATCTTAAATTCATCAGCTTACCGGTCAACAGCAAAATAACCAACTGTAAGTCCATACGCCTGCGTGTACGCGCCCGTCGACGCAATACTCTCATAGGGTGGGCGACTCGGTTAATGAGCCATGGCAAGCGCTAGCAAAACATTACGATCCCCCCCCACAAAAAAAAAAAAAAAAAAAAAAAAACATTGGGATTGGATCACTGCCCGAAAATATCGGCCGGAAAATTGCGATTCATTTGTGCCATTCCCAGCTATTTTTTTTTTTTTTTTTTTGTTTTGGGGGGGAGGGGGTGTTTGCTACGAACTTGCTTCTCTTATTACGTTTTAGACTCAAATTGTTTGTTCAAAAAAATAAACTGTATACCTTTTATTATTTCTCGTTACTGACACCCGACAAAGATTTGTCAAAACATCCCAAGTTTGTATATGTTACTGGTTTTCATTGCAGTTTTAGGAAACTTTCATTCACTCTTTAATGAGGCGAATTGAAGGCTTTTCTGTTCTATAAACTTCGTTTGACTTAGGAATTTTATACTTCTTTTGTCTTAAAAAAGTGACGTCATGACGATTATTCTATTCTACTGCATTTGACTACACAGACCTATCGTAAATATTTAACACTTGTCTTCAAACCGACATTTTCCAGACAGGTAACTTGTAGTATGTTTTCTTTTTAAATGATATTCCATGTATCTTTAATTAAAGTTCCTAAAACACGTAGGGTTTGATTTGAATGACATAACTTGACCGCAACAATCGCGACCTTGACCCTTTTAGGTCAGCATAATATTTTTCCAGACCCCAAGGACCCGATGCTCTACAAAACGTGATAACATTTTTTTATTCCTTATGTTTATGTCAATAAGAAAGCACCTTTTGACTCTGCTTTTCCTATTTCAAGTGATGCTAGCAAGTCTCTTAGGGCAACGTTTAACGTTGCACTTGGAAGCGGCACCTTTAAGCGGCGTTCACATGACTCCCAATTTACTCCTCTTAGGAATCCTTGAGAGTAAGTGCTGGTCCCTCCCAATTCCATTTGTCAGTGTGTTTGTTAGAATCTCTCTCTCTCTCTCTCTCTCTTTCTCTCTCTCTCTCTCCGTCAGACCTTTTCGCCATCTATGCTACTCTGGCGGCAATTTGAAACAGGTTTGAAACGTGGCATTGGACCTAGACTCATTACTGACCTGGATCAGCAAGACCCTCCACCCTCCAGATCTGCAAGGAATCTCGGAGTAATCCTGATCCCTTTGCTTAGATGACACGCAGAATAACTGGTCAGAGTATGTCCATTCCAAGGCACTGCTCAGTCCCCTTATTTTCCAGGTACAGATTTAAAATGTATATCTCGTCAATTTCCTTGTCTCGTCAACAAATACTTCAGTCACATTCCTGACATATTTTTGAAGACAAAGGATCAATGCTCGAAGCCGGACCGGAATAAGAACTGCTCAACTCTCACGAGCTATCTTACTAACCTACCGGTGCCTAACTCAAAACCTTCTCGTTTTCTTTCTTGCAATCTGTTGGCCTCTCCTTCCCCCCAACACTCACCTCACTACTACTATCGAGCTTTTCTCTAAAACTGGAAAGGTACCTTTCATTCAATATCAATATCATCTTTTCAGACTTCAACACGTCATGTTCAATCCATAAGCATCACCGAGTAAAGTTTCATATCCTACAACATCTCACATTCTTCACCAATAGACTTACCAGGCTAGTCCCTAATTCTAAGAGCAAGAGTTCGTGCTGGCAATCAGGCCATCTAATTCTCAACACAACAACAACACACAACAATGCTTTGGTCATTAAACGGATTTGAAGTTATGATAATATTGGAATTATTTAAATGAATATAATTTACGATGATTCGTATAAGTTCAATCTTTTGGATGAGAATTTCAAAAGATCGAATTAGATTAACGACCTGAGAACCCGTTACCTTACAAACACTAATTACTCGTTATAAAATATTAATAATTGATTGAGATTCTAAACCCAATTTTATATCATATAAAGACCTCATATTTCATAATTCACCTTCTCTCTAATCCTCGATACGAAACTCCGATTTTCTTGACAAATGCCTATCGATAGACACCCCTGATGCAATGGCTTGTATCAGTCTCTAGAACATGACAATGGTTCTCTTAGAGAATGCGAGGGGCTTTAGCAGGAGGCCAAGTGTCATCTCGTGGTATTAGCATTGAAAGGGGAGCTTCGTAAACTTCGAGCAGAATAATTCCCCGTGGTAATATGATTCTCATTGCTCTGAGGCATCCAAGTTTTAATTGGATTTGTTAGGCAAATGTACAGTCTATTATATTGCAAGTTTGGCCGCGAATGAATTATGGTAGTGACACTGACCAGATTAGTTTATCGGATGCTTATTCGCACTCAGTAGAAAAACATCTCCTGAAATGCCAATCAAGTTACCATTCCTCTCTCTCTCCCCTCTCCTCTTTCTCTCTCTCTCTCTCTCTCTCTCAGAAGGACTCTCTCTCTCTCTCTCTCTCTCTGACACAACACATCACACACGCACACACACACTCAAGCGTTATTACTATGAATATGAATGATCTTTATTTTGCCGAAAATACGATTATCTCTGATGAAGCTGATTGAAAATTTTTATGATTTTTTACTTTAACCTTTCTTAAGATATGATATGATGTCATTATTATTACCATTATCATTATTATCATATTACTGAAATATCAACAATCATTAACAGCATAACTACAGCTTCCAAACATAACAAACTAAATTGAAAACTCTTGATACATCTAAAGACGCTTTTCAAGCGACTAGTAACTACAAAACTTCCTAAAAACAAACAAAAAAGAAAAGAAAAAAAAGAAAAAAATTACTTTCAAGGGAAAACGCTTCTCACAAAAGCAAAATTTA
>NC_061098.1:35152489-35159989 GCF_015104395.2 Macrobrachium nipponense | reverse complement strand
CTCATGAAGTCATCATTTTCTTTGACAAATTATTGGTGAGGTTTAAAGCCAATATACGGTACCGGCTATTTTTTTCAGTAAATAGTAGATAGCCAATACATAAAAATTGCTTGACATTGGATATAGCAGTTATCAAATCAAGCTTGTCTACTATGTTTTTGAAATTACCAGCTATTCCCTACATCTTGTCAATCTGATTGTGACCTATAAAGTAGACTGTAATTTCTTAGGAAACCTGTTTTGGGAGTTAGACTAATAATCGTAGTGTGTAATTTATAACATATTTTGTTGGTTTGTTCATTATGACAATTACCAGTGGAGAGGTTCCAGAGTTGATAAAGGTGTACTGCTTTGCTTGTATTTAAATTTGTATGTCATTGTTGCCAGAGGTTTAAACTTCGTTACGTATAGCCAATCATCCATCGAGAAAGAGGGAAGAAATGCTGTCATAAGTTACGTAACGAGTGGCGTTCGAAACCTTTTCTCTGAGTAAGTTGGCCCATCTTCAAAAAAGGTCACTTTTTACATTATAAGTACCAAATTTATCAACCTACGTAATGCAGAATACAGTCAAAAATTTATGTAGATATAATATGTATTCTGAATAAGCGTTATATTTATGAAATGCATAGATAAAAAGTTATTGCGAAAAAACCGTGTTACAGAGGCCCTGAATCTCATAGTAAAATAGATTCCACCTACATGTTACAGTATGACATAAACATCAAAATATGTCTGCCGGTCTGTCTCTCTATTGCCGGTGCTGCACTAACGGGCATGCCCGTCGGGTACTTCCACTGTTTATTTTATTTTCTCTCGTTTCTGAAGCAGTGTTATCGGACAATCTCATCGTTCTGGCTCCATACTTAGTGGGTCAGTGTAAAGGAACGGGTTATGGGAACTATGTCTGCCCGTCGGGCAGTGCCGCTAGTGTGGACAGGGCCTCAATTGACACATTCCAAGAAAGTTATTATTCTCTCTCTCTCTCTCTCTCTCTCTCTCTCTCTCTCTCTCTCTCTCTCTTAAATGTTGATATATATAGTTGCAAGTAGGGAAGAGGAGGAGCAGCTTGCATTTATGTTCGAGATGATTGATTAAAAGTTGATAAAGTAGTGGGAGTTGAGAATATCTGGATAATATCCTCTTTCGATTACATTTAGGCTGTTTTTAGAGTTTTTTCCTTAAGTGGAAATCCATTTTTTTTACATCTGCAATGATTTTTCATCCTCTAATATAAATAGTAAATGAGTAAAATAGTAAATTGAGTAAAATTATACACCAGTGCAACCTACGTCAGGTAATTAATAAACCCACAATAATTACAAGAATAACCTCATCACTGCTAGATGTCATCATCATAAACAGATCAGAAATGATTTCCCAAATTGAAGAAGTTTCCTGTCATATTGCTGATCAGGAGTTGCTAACGCTAAATTGATATTTCGAAACCAAAAAGGCAACCCAAAATACGTTCTGTAATAGCCTATCCAATGTAAATATCAAAGTTTCGTTATTTATTAGTATTTTTTGTTGAGAGTTTAAATGAGTGCCCCCAACTATAACAAAAGACCTTGAAAAATACGAATGAAAGCAAGAGACGAATTGCATGAAGGAGTCAAAAGGATTCATTAACTTAGAATGAAAAAATATTTATAAAAACCATAAAAACGAGTTAATCAGCTCATTGAAACTAAGAATGCAGAACATTTTAAAGACAAAGCTTAGAAACTGTCTGGCTAATTTGTCTACTAATGGCAAATTGTTCATGTTAAGATCCCTGCCACAAATAGTAACCATAAGTATCCATGATTACAAATAAGAAAGATAAAGCAGAAGAATTTAACGAGTATTTTGCAAATGTAGGTCGACTGGCCTTCAAAATTTCCCAGCTGACCTTGAATGCAAATAATAATCTGCCCACTTTAGATACTATTATACCGCAAGGTATCGCTAATAACTTATTCAGGCCCCAACCGATTGACGAAGATACTCACTTGATAGTGAGTCATTTGAATGACTCAAAAGTGTTTGGATCTGGTATATTTCTCTGCCTCATACGAAATGCCTTGCTTGTGATAAGTTTATAGTAAGCACCTCCATTGGTAACTGGTTTCTACCCGGGCGACTGGAAACGATCTCATGTAACACCATTTTTTATAAAGAAACGGTAACCCAGATGCAGTCGGAAATGATCGGCCAATATCACTTCAACCAGTTATCTAAGGTATTAAAAAAAAAATTCTCAGTTCAGCTTATGAAGAAAATAACTTATTATCATAAACCCAACATGGTTTTAGACCACATCTATCACCCGAAACCACAGTGATCAGAATCGCATTCAAAATGTTTATACTGATATATATAAAAAAAATCTTTCTTCTTATATTGTTGCATCTCTCCGAAGCATTTGATGGCGTTATTTGATGTCCTACTTAGTAAATGTATACAACTAAACATAGAACCGCTTTGGTTCAAAAAGGATTTCGAAAAATCGTATCAGTCAGTAAGAATAAACGATGTAATAGCTTCCTGTAAACCAGTACAATTTGGAGTCCCATAAGGATCAGTATTAGAACCAATTCATTTCTTAATTTATATCAATGACATGTCTGCTACATGACAAGATTGTCTTTCAATACAGAATGCAGATGACAGTTAAATCTTAATCACCGGAACCATAGAGGAATTACAAATTTTATATCCAAGAGACGAAAATATTTTATAAAATGTTAAATTTTTTTTCAAACTAATGGATTAAATGTAAACAAATCTAAAAATCAATATATTTTCATGGGCTCGGGCCAATAAATTTCTTCAATTTCTGATATAATTATAGATTTTAATGGCCGTGCTATCAGACATTTAAAAAGCCTTGGAGTAAATTTACTTCGATCAGGACATGCTTCTTGATGCTCATATGAATGAAGTTAAAGAGAACGAAACACTCATTTACCTGAACAGAATAGACAGATAATGAAATGCATAAAATAGTCTTTTAGTCTCTTGCATTAAGCGTAGTAAACTTCCGTGAAGGTGTAGGGCACTACGTCTAAACATCATCATCATCGTATACAAAAACTCAAAAACTTTGCTGCAAAAGTGACTGATGGGAAGACAAAGAAATACGATCATACAATCCCAATCTTTAAGAAATTAGAATGGCTAAATATAGAACGAAGAATACAGTACGACCTCTATCTTACAGTTTATGATAGATAAACTGTCACCAACATGGATTTTTCCTCCGACATCAGTTGGATTTAAGAAGTGAGCAGCAAAGAAGAAATGGCGACGACCTTTACATACCAAGGACAAATACCGAGGTGGTGAAAGATCGTTCCTTAACTCGGAATAAGATACCAACAGGTTACAAAAACAATAGTTAATAAACTTCTTTCAAGTCAGCATTAAAGAAACTTATTTTGCTGTAGGTGAATTGAGCTTCCACACTATAATATCACTACATTTCCCGAATTGTAACAAGAATATTCAACTTTCCAAATTAAGATGATGCTTAATTTACATTATTTATTTAATCATACATACCACTACAACTATATGTATTGCAGGGATATGTTTCGTTTTGTATTAATAGATGTTCATTCACTTTGTTGTATAAAGTAAAGAGTAATTAATTAATTAGTATGAAATGGGTCTGTTTGTTTCATGTAAGATACAGAATAGCCAACGGAATTTTGGAAATAAAGCTTATTATTATTAATACTTGCTGACCAACCCGGTGTTGCGCCCAGCAAAAACTGATGACCCCGATAAACTCTCTCTCTCTCCTCCCAAACCCCATCTACTCTCTCTCTCCCTTTCCTGTTAAGATAGTCCAATTCAGTTACATCAGTTACATTGCCCAGCATTTCTGACACTTAATATTTCACCGCTTCTCAGCCCCATTCCTATTGGGGCTGAACTTGAAAGGGCATCGAGAGTGTTTGTTCATCCCAGCAACCTCAAAAGCTATGGCTTAAAGACTAATATTGATCGTTTTCAGATATTTTAATTTTTCAACCCATTTCCCACACCCCTCCCCACACCACACCCCATCAATTTGGTGCCAGCGTTATCTTAACCCCCCCCCCCCCCACACCGCCCGCACACACCCTCCCAACAGCAGCATTCTTTCATAGATACTAAGTTGGTTGAAATTGCTCAATGCATGTCAAAGTGCATGTGGCACTACATGCACACATACATACATTTATATTCATTCATATATAGCATATATTTCACTACTCTCTCTCCTCTCTCAATCTCTTCTCTCTCTCTCTCTCTCTCTCTCTCTTCTCTCTCTCCTTTCCACTTTTCCCTTTCTGTGACCTCATGCATATCAAACACATCAGCGTGCGATTCCTCTTCAGAGACCACTGTGGAGTTTCTGGAGAAATTGGGTTATTTCAATATCAGATGTTTTGAGTCGTGCGTAGGACAATATGTAGGGGAAAGCGGGGAGAGAGAGAGAGAAGAGGAGAGCGAGAGAGAGAGAGAGAGAGAAGAGAGAGAGAGAGATAGAAAGCAGAAAGCATTCTTTATAAAGTATTAGTTAAATATTTATTGCCTTAAAGTTACAAGGAGTTAACAAAGATTAGGAGGTCTCAACTTGTTAGTCCATCCGAGGAGACATCGTGTGCTCACTTACATCTAGGAGCAGGTTTTACTGTTCATTCACAGTGTCCTAATGATTCTGTCTGGCTTTCTTTTGAATTGGTGGCAGTTTATTCTATGTGTCACAGATCTTGTATATAAAGAATTTCCCACAATGAGATGCGTTGTATCTCTTCAGTTCAAGTTTCCATCCATTATTCTTGTCTGGTTTTCGTTTATTGTTTAGCCCTTTCAGTATTTCAAATGTGTCTACTAGTTGTCCTCCCAATCGTCGTGTTTCCAAGTCATACATGTTCAGGCTCTCTAGTAGTCTTTGGTAACCCATTTGCCTGATGGTGGAATTAACTTTGTGGCTCTTGTTTGTACCCCTTCTAGTCTATTAATGTCCTTTCTTAGTGTTGGTGACCAAAACTATACTGCATATTAAAGATGGGATCTAACTATTGATGCGTAGAGCTGCAGTACTGTTTTCCTTGTTTCTGTATCTGAACTGCCTCTTTATGTATCCCACTAGTTACTGTGCCTCACTTTCAGAGTTTATGCACTGTTTTGTAGATTTTAAGTCCTTGGTATTCATGCAGCCAAGGTCCTCTTCTTGTTCTACACTATTTATGTTAATCCCAAGAAGCATGTAGTTGATGTGAGGGTTGTTTGTTTCTATTCGTAACACTTAATTTTAAAGGCATTTGCCATCTTTTTGACAACACTTATTTTTCTTATATAATTTCTTAAACTTTCCACTGTATCTGTGTCTGCTGCATTTACACCTAGTTTGGTGTCAACTGCAAATTTGGCTATCCTGCCAGTTAAGACTACATCAATGTCATTAATGTAAATAAAAAAAAAGAACGAGCCAATGACAAAACCCTGAGGTACTCCGCTTGTCACATCTGCCCATTCTGATTCTCCACCATTTGTTACAACTCTCTTTTCTATTAATAAGCCAGTCTTAGATCCAGTCTCCTATTTCTCCTACAATTCCTAAAGCTGTAACATTTGACATTAGTGGAACTTTGTCTTGAGTGGAACTTTGTCAAAGGCCTCTTGGAAATCTAAGTAGAGTACGTATATATATTGCTCTACTACTGTCGTAAATACCATGGATGTTGTGAAAAAACTCCAAGACGTTTGACAGGCGGGATCTGCTTTGTCAGCAACCGTGTTGATTGCTTAACAACAAGTTGTTTCCATCAATGTGATCCACAATTTGATTTGCAATTATGGACTAAAAATTTCACAAAACTTTCCATTCTTTTGGTGTCTTTTTGTTTTACTGCACTATTTCTGTAGAGTTTATGTAAGTGAGGAACTATAGCCTCTTTTAGTTCTTTAATTTTTCTTGGATGAATCCTATCTGGTCCAGGAGATGTGAACTTGTTGAGGTCGTATATTTTGTTTTATGTCCTCTTCTATAAATATTATTTTGTCAAGTGGTTCTGCCCCTGCTTATTTATTAGAAGGTTCAGGTTTCAGGTACTGTCTTCAATTGTGAAAACACTAGTTAAAAACTGATTCAATAACTCTGCTTTTTCCAAGTCTGCGTTCACCAGGTTTCCTCTAGTGTCCCTTCGCCATTAGGGAGCTATTCTATTTTCTTATTGGTTTCGTACTATTAACATGAGCAAAGATTTCTTTTGGGTTTTCCTTACAAACTGATGCACCTCTCTTATCCTCATTTATCTTTGCATTTCTACTTTGTTCCTTGGGTCTGCTTGCTTCTTCTGGTGTTGGGTATGGGTTCACTGATATGTGCAATCTGTCTTTTTCTCTTATTTTATTTTTAATTTCTCTGTTGAACCACTTAGGCGGAGGGTTGCCATTTGTTAGTATTTGCTTTCATTGTACTATATACATCTAGAACATTGCTTTGTGTATTCCTCTAGGAAGGATTCCCAATACTTCTGTACGCCTGTGTTCTTGTCGTACTCAAGATTTATAACACTAATCTCTTAATATCTTCTCTTTTTATGTTGAATATTAATTGGAAATGTAATAATTTCATGGTCGCTTTTGCCTAGATTTGCACCTACTGAAAGGTCACACAGTAGGTTATATTCTGTTGATAGGAAGATGTCTAGTACGTTGTTTCCACTAGTTTGTTAAGTCAATCGTGGAGGAATTCATTTTTTACAAAATCTAAAAGTCTCTTTTCTTCTAAGTTTGATGGGGAGGTCATTGTGTCCCAGTGTACTGCTGCGTTAAAATATCCTATTATTATGCAGTTTGTTCTTTATTTCTCGTCCTAATAGTAAATACAGCTCCTCATCATACATTTGTAGGGAGATCTGTACACTAATATTAGAGTTATCTTCTTCCCTAGACTGTTTATATTGATACCAATCATTTCTTGCATGGTTGTAATTTTACGCTTTGCTGCACTGAGGTGGTCCTTGACATATAACACAAGTGTATCGTTTTTAAACAATTTATATCCAGCTGTGTGGTACTCTCCTACCATGTTTCTGTGATAGCGATTATGCTTTGAAGAGATCTACTTTGTTCCGAATAGATTGTGGATTAAACTGCGCCACACTGAGGGACTTTTCTATTTTATCTTTCGTCATCGGTGGCTTTATTAGTTTCCCTTACTGTCACTGTTTCATGCAGTGCTATTACTAACCAGATCCTGGGAGATTTCTGACTTCTTCCCTTGAATGTTCAGTTCACCGAGGTGTTTCAAGAGGTTTTCAATGAGAAAATTTCCTATTAGTTTTGCTCCTTCCAAATTCAATTGAATTCCATCTCTTTTACATAGTTTTTTTATTCCCTATAAATCTGTCCCAAAAGTGTACAAACTTAACTCCTTTTTCTTGGAATATTAGCTCCAGACTGTCATGATTCCAACTGCCTGTCTAAGGGAGTAGTGTCTTACATTGGTTTTGGGCA
>NC_061098.1:35142995-35151989 GCF_015104395.2 Macrobrachium nipponense | reverse complement strand
TGTTTTTAAACAATATTTCCAATGAGATGGAAATGAATTTGTATATGCTGGACCTTGCATGGGTCATTCTGGTTTGAACTAGTGGCCATTTTGCCTAATGTTATTACCCTAACCTGATTCAGCCAGTTGTTCTATTAGCTTCGGTTATGTTTGGCCCCCACCCCCCGCCACCCACCCACCCTACCCCAAAATTACTCCCATTTATGTGTGCGGGTCGTGTGTGTGTGTGCGTGTATTGTGTGTACGTGTGTGCTCGTGTCCTTGTCAACGATCGTATGTTGACGTGCATCAATTTGTTTTGTCCTTATGATACCTCCTATTGCTTGTAGAATCTCTCTCTCTCTCTCTCTCTCTCTCTCTCTCTCTCTCTCTCTCTCTCTCTGGAAACTGTATTATAATACACGGGGTTTTGAGAAGGTGCACATGCGTTTTCTCCACTATCCAAAATACGTAATCAAATAATTTGAGCTCAGAATTAATAGCAGAAATTCGCTGGGATTTTTCCATCTTTACCAAACTACCTTTTAAAAAAAACTATCCTCCTCATTAAGGCAACTGTTTTTTTTCTAACTCACGTTTGGCTGCTGTTTCGTCTTAAATTCAAACATGAGACTTTTTTTTTTATATAAACCTATCGATTTCGGAATTCCGATTCCTGTATTACTTAGTAGCGGTACTTGTAACCAGTTTTCAGTATATAAAGATATAGTCAGATATCTGAATTAACAGAAAAGGATGAGAACTATGACTGATGTTCGTAGATGGTAGAGAGAGAGCTTCAGATACAGGTGGAAATAGATCAGAGAGTTTGACAATAAGTTGGCAAGAGGAGAAAGTTGGGAGTAAACGTATAATCTTAATTCCATGAAATATTATTTGAACAGCTTATCAATAATACGAGACATCACTGGAAAAATAATTAACGCTCTGATACATTCAACATATAGTAATCAAAATGTATTTCAAACGCATGAATGATCATGTGAAAGTTATTGCCACTAATTACTCCTGAATTAAGCACCACTCTTAACTATGTCTAATTTTAGGAGACTGAACCTTATTTCGGTATTAATTCTGACTAGATGATAAGAAGTAAATTATATCTTCTCTGTTTTATATGTTATAAATTTAAGTAATTACGTTTTTAAAATATTTCAATATTTTCGAAATAATTGAAATTTGGCTTCATATTTCACTGATGAGAAAACAATCACTTCTGATTTTGTGAATATTTCCTTTATCTGATGTCTTTAATCAATGTATTACCTGTTCACATTAATTTCTTATTAAACTAATTTCCTCATTATCCACTTTAGTTCAGTCAATATGTATGTTGTTATTTATTCATTATTTGATATTATTTTCAGTGGACAGAATTTCGTGGGATTTTTGATAGTAATATTAAAGGTTAATAAAACCTAAAGATTTAATAAACCCTTTCTAAAGTGTGCCGCTTAAAAAATAAAAAGACGAGATTTTATTGATAAAAAATATGTAAACTTTTTAGGAGTTTTCTACAAGCATAAGAATTTATTTACCAACATCCGCGTTGACGAGGACCATACAAATGATCTCGGAGAGAGTTTATACGGACCTAAACACTACATCCTTCAATCCCTGCTGGATCTGTACCAAGAAAGCCCCCTTGTTGATCACAGCAACTACATGTACACCAAAATCGACGGCGTGGCGATGGTATCTCCCCTTGGAGTCCTTTACGACAATTTTTATGTTTACCATCGAAGAGAGGGTCGTCCAGAATTCTAGCAAACCAAGGATGTACGTGCGCTTTATTGATGATACCTTCGCCTGTGCCGACTTCCAGGATGAGATAGAGCAGCTGCGATGTGCATTCCACGACCACAGCTGCCTCACGTTCACGACAGAGCATTGCCAAGACCGCCGCCTCCCTCCTTGACGTCCTTACCAAACAGGAAGATTCGGATTCAGCAGTGTACACGAAGCCGATGAACCTGGGAAGTTCGCGTAACGTGAACGGTGAAAGCGAGTGCCCTGAGAGGTATACGTAAGCGCTCCACCATCAGCGCCTTCGTCAGGAGGGCCCTCTCACACTGCTCCTCCTGGAATGACAAACACATTCGGCAACGGATACACCAATCGTGCTGTTGATGAATCGATAAGGAAGAATATGGAAGCCTGGTACCACCAGGAACCCCACCCCGACGTTCCAGAACCCATCAAGCTTTTCTACAAGGGGCACTTCCACCGGAGGTAGAAGGAGGCTGAGGAAGAAACCCTCAAAAACATCATCGAGGAAAATGTCAGCCCCACTGACCCAGACAAAAAGATTAAGCTAGTAATATATAATTAAAACGAAAAAGACGAGTAGCGTGGTGATGAGGAACAACCCGTCGGGCCCCCGTGCAGGATTCCTTGAAGAAAACGAGTGTGGTCTACTGATACACATGCCCGGTCCGAGGATGCCTGGGCATATACATCGGTATGACCTCCATGCGTTTCTCCAAGCGAATCTCCTGCCACGCCCAAGAAGGTTCCATATTTAACCACGCCAGGACTATAACAAACGAATAAAGAAAAATTATATTGTCCCTAATATCGAGATAATAGACCAGACAACGGATCCCTGACGTTTGTGCATCCTTGAAGACCTCTATATAGGAAAGGAGAAACCAGATTTAAACATCACTCAGTGAACGTTTCTCCTCCCCACCGCCGCCCAAAGAGAAGCGAACGACCCCCCCGACAATGCCAGATAATCAGGGGCCCCACAGAATGATAGGACTCCTGCTACAGCCACAATTCCTGACGTCCATCCCCAGGCACACTACAGTGGCGCTCGCATGACAGAATCTCCGTGACCACAATGCGAGATCCACGACTTTGTCCAAGACCGGCCCGACCAAGGAAAATTGAACATTAGGTCTGAGCTGCTATAAATACCGCCACGCAGACTTTATTAGAGCCAAATGGTTTTATTCACATATACAGGTGTTAAATTTACAGTTATGGGCTGCTGTGAAGCAAGAGCACGTGCCAGCATAAGGCTGGGCTGAATCTAACTCGAGAAGATGACCTGCATGAAGGTCGAAACGTCACGTAATACCAGCATTAACGCCAGCTGTAAACCTAAAGACGGTCTCGACCCGGAAATGAACTACGCCTACGGAATAATACAGCACTGATGACGAATCCTGCTTGACCTGGACCTGAGATCCTGTTTTGATAGAATAAAAGATCACTTTAGCAATTTAGAATTTTTAGAAGTCCCAATATGAAATATTGGCCAGTTACTCAGAAACATCGCTAAGCCTGAGAAGCAAATTGTAAGAAAAGCAGAAAAAACAATACATAAAATCAACTCGCTTAATTCTGCCATTCTCTTTAACAGCATTTGCTTAAAAGAGGGTCTTCTACAAAAATAATAATAATAATAATAATAATAATAATAATAATAATAATAATAATAATAATAATAATAATAATAATTCTCAGACCTGACTCTTGAAGCTTAGTTGTCATCATAGATAATAATGATAATAATAATATCGAACCATCACCTTCAACTGACTCGAATAATAATTAAAAAAAAAAATAGTGACAAAAAATTCTGAAGACGAGAGACCTCGCGATTTTAACACCACGTGACGTTTCATACAGACAATAACTACAGGGTAATTACCCCAAATTGTTCTGCTACCTTCAGTCCCTTGAAACTTGCGTGTAAACTGTGGCTGCAGAAAATGTCACTTGTTTTAGGTCATTTCTAGGTCTTAAATTAGGTGAAATATAAGAATTTTGTAGTTATGTGATATATGAGAGTTTTTTGGGATTTAATGTAAGTCTACATGTGATATTTCATGAAAAAATCGGGTAATGTTTGTTTATCTAATAAATCAAATCACTTTCTTTTGGTTTGTAACAACAAACAACACCAACAACAACAACAATAATAATAATACTAATAATAATAATACTAATAATAATAATAATAATAATAATAATAATAATAATAATAATAATAATAATAATAATAATAATAATAATAATAATAATAATAATAATAATAATGTTTTTAATCTATTAATGAACATATCAAACCCACATTTTTTTGGATATAGTTTTGATCTTAAATAATAAAAAATAATAATAATAATAATATCGGAAGAAGACCTCTCTCAACCAAACTTCATTGAAACAAAATGGTCGTCTGGATGCCGTTGATTTTGTATTATAGTTTTCTCAATCTCCAGAATGAGTTTGTTGTAGCATCAGGTAAATCATAAAGCAGCTGTCCAAAGTTTCATTTATTCCTTGATGTTCCGGTAGAGCCTTCTACCATTTTTCAAAAGGCGAATGGAGCAGGGTACAACTATGGCATAGATTTTTGTTTGGTTGTCAAATCTTGGGGAGGGGGGGATCCTATTGGCTGGGAACAGTGACTCAACCTGGAGAGTGCTGATTGTCTGGCGCCAGGTCCCGCGAGTTCTGGTCATAGGGTACAGTGCCTGAAATGGATAATTTACTGGTCTTTGTTGTAGATTGTAAGATCAGCTTTTTATCTGCATTGGTTTGCTTTTCGGGTGGACACCAATGCTGTTCTTCAGGGCGTCTCATCTTTCTTATACTCAGTGTTCATGTAGCCCTTGTAGAACAGTCTTCTCACTCTTGCATGGGGAGGGGTTCTTCTGACGATGCCATCTATTGATGGTATTTCTCGTCACCCTTATAACTGTTGTAAAATATCTGTATCTACCTAGGTTTTGGTGACATGTTCAAGCTCATTGGAAGTGGTATTCCAAGCAGAAAAGTGTGAGCAGGTATGACGAATGTAGGTGTGCATCATGGAGTATTTGGATTTTTTGGTATTCACTATTTCTTTTTGAGTAGAACCCGATGTCGGTAGGCTTACGGTGGACCTTCACGTAAACGCCTTGAGAACATCCAAAAAAGGAATGGTGGCATCTACACATCCCTAACGTGAAATGGAGAACCAATTCCTACTCAACAGTACACTTAAGTGTCTCCAGTTAATTTTCATTGGCAAAGTTGATGAAGGTGTCATCAGTATACCAAATTTATACAGCTGGTCAGGTGATCCTATTGAGGACACGCTGCTCAACCACCTCCATTAAAAGTTGGCGAACAGCTCATAAAGAGAAGAATCCATGGCTGCTTTGTCAATCTACTTCCACATTTACCCTCCTTAACACAAATCTCGAGCAGGTGCCATAAGGATGCCTCTGGAATAATCAGTGTTGGGTTAGAATCATCTCTGTAGACCCTGTCAAGGATCATCCATATTGTTTCATCTACAAGGACATTGGTAAAAGGTCTCTACTTCCAAAGATTTGGTAAAAGATCTCTACTTCCAATGATGTGGTAAAAGGTCTCTACTTCCAATGATGTGGTGATACCCTGGGATGACATGGAGTGAAGCCTTTCAAGAAACTCCATAGATAAAGGAATGCAGAATTTACTGGGTTCATATAGGGAAATATTTTGTTCACTGTCATGGCCAGCTGGTAGGTCACAGACAGGCATTATCATTGGGAAGAGGGAGTTATTATCTTTGTTCATTTCTACATTGCTGTAGATGTAGCCAATGTCATACCGCCCTCCCCCTCCCATAATATTATGCAATCTTTGTAATGGAGAAGATGGAATCTGGGAGGACCTCAACTTTAACACATCTGGGCCCAGGTTTAGGCCTCTTCAACACGTGACAGTTCAACCCCATCTGAAGGAAGGCATGCTCAGCAGTGAAAGGCTGGTAATCCTTCAGATGTGGTGTCCCTTCCAGTTAGGATACAAAGAAGCTAGCAATTGTTGTGTACAAGTATCTTGCACACATTACGTCGGCGGTGGGCCTACTCCTTATCCTTAGGATGAGAGCACCTTCAGTTCGTCACATTTCTTAATTGCCAACTGCTGATGTACAAGTCACTGGAATAACTGCTGGGTATCCTGGAGTTCCTGGCATCTAGGTCATGTTACCATAGGTTTGAATATCCAGAAGATGTGGCTGAACTGCCATGTGATGGAGAGGCCTAAGCCTGCGGGCTAAACCTGTTGAAATTGAAGTCCACTCTTCAGCCTCTCCTCCTGGAGGATACTCTGACAGAACAGAGATCGTATTGGAGCCTCTGATTGGCAAGATAAATGGAGGACATCAGGAAAGAACTCCATGACAGAGAGGGCACTATAATCCATCAAGCAGATAAGACAGCCATCTTTGTCTTATTTTGCCAAGATGACATACTTGAAGATTCCTCCAAATTTCACCTTACTCATGAGAGGAGGCCAACTTCTTAATAGTCGTACAAACAGTTAATGCTACCATAGATACTGTACAACCTGCCCAAGATTTATGCTTTATTAATACATTGGCTACTTCTAGACCAACATAACACCCACGGGCAAATAAACCTCAGAGTAAGCCAGTGCCCAATTCTGAACTACCAGCAGGCCTAGACATTGAATAAAATTTTTACTTAACGATTGCTCAGTAAACTCCATATATCTTTGTTTGCAGATTTTCTTGAAAAGCTTTGCTCTCTGTCATCACATCATTGGAAGTAAAGAGATTTTTTATGAATGTACTCATAAATGAAATGATATAAATGATCCTTCACAGGTTTACAGAGATGATTCCAACCCAACATTGAACATTCCATAGGCATCCCTACTGCGCCTGCTCAAGATTTGCTCTGAGGAAACCCAATTCATTGATCAATGAGGGCAAAAGTAGAGGCATATTAACTGAGTAGCTATGGGTTTTTCTTGGTTTTCTGTTTGCCAACTTTTTATATGAGGGTTTGTTGAACATTTGTGTCTCAGTAGGATCCCAAGACTAGCTGTATATGGTTGGTATGTCGGTGGCACATTCATCAATGTCACCGACAAAAATCAGCTTGAGACACTCAGGAGCTCTGTTGAGAAGGAATTGGTTCTCCATTTCACATGTTAGAGAAGTGTGGATGTAATCATTCCCTTTTGGGACATCTATGCCACCAGCACTCTCCAAGGCTTCTACACATAGGTCCACTATAAGCCCACTGACATCATGCTCTGCCTCAACAGAAATAGTGAATGCCCAGAAAAATTCAAATCCACAGTGATGAATGGCCTACATTTGTCACGCCCTCTTATACTGTTCTTCTTGAATACCACCTCAAATGAACTTGAATATATTGCCCAAACCCTGGTGGATAACATATATTGTAAGTGCCTGGTCGCCAGAGTGACAAGAAATGCTGTCAACAGTAGGTATCATCAGAAGAACCATAACTCCCATAAGAGTCTACTACTATCTACTACAAGGCTCAGAAGACACCCAGTACATCATGAAGAACAGCCCAACACTAGTGACTATCCCATAAAGAGGAGTGATTACCAAACATCATGCCCTGAGAAAGGCCCTAATGCCAGCAAGATTGTAAGGAGTGGCAAATCCCAAAATGACAGCAACAATCATCGCTGCCTCGAACAATGGAAACCACTACAGAATTTAACCCAGGAGACCCTTTTTCTCCCTACCACCAGCCAATCAGCACCTACGTCATTATTCTACTCCCAGCCAATAGGAGGAATCACCTCCTGCCAACATTGACAGCCAATCAAAAACCAAAAAAGATTTCTGTAATCCCACTTGAAGCATAAAACATACAGCATAGCTGTACCCCTGGATTCATTTCCCTTTTGAAAACAATGATAGAAAGCTCTACCAACACGTTAAGATATAAATGTACTTCGGACAGCTGTTGTATAATTCACTTACTGGTACAAGGAAACTAATTTAAGATTAAGAATTAAGAAAATGCAATACAAACTCAATGGCATCCAGGCTGCCATTTTGTTCAGTATATAATAATAATAATAATAATAATAATAATAATAATAATAATAATAATAATAATAATAATAACAAAAACAGCAGCAGCAACACCAAGAACAACAACAATTATAATAGTGATGATTCAAGATCCACAACAATATTAAGTAGAGGATTGTAATGATTCATAAAAGCAATACAATAGCTTTCGAACGCTATACTGGGGTCATCTTGAGTCTCATTAAAAACTTCGGTACAAAAAGTGAATAAGTTGAACCCGTTTTTTTTGTGGTCTGGAACAGTGGATGACAGCAGCACTTTATTTCTCCAACGGGCCAGACAGCAGCTAAAAAGGATCAGTTGACCAACAAACTATAGTTTCCTGTGGCCAATCAGCTAGATCTTCTCATCTGCCAGCCATATGAATCCGAAACATTCAAGCGGATGACGGAATGCACGAACAAGCTCAGCTATCGGTGAGAAGATAAATATGATTGGCCACGAGAGACATAAACAAAAGAGACGCGGTCATCAAGTTGGGGATTACACGCTGTCTGCCCCTTTGTTGAGATAAAGCAATTTTGGTGGAACAAGCCTAAATGGGCCATTACCTTAAAAATTCAAGCTTCCAAAGAATATTGGTTCGGTGCTCTTTATATAAGAGACTGTGAAAAAAAATACAGAGATATCTCACTTATTAAAAAGGAAAACTAAATTAATCAATAGATAAAGATGTATTAAAATGCAAGAGGAGTCAAGCATCAGGGTAGAAATGCATTGTATCTTCGCTGGAACTTTTGAAGTTCCAGTTGAGCGACATCCTCAGGGAGGCTGTTCCAAGAGTCCAATGGTGGTGAGGAATAAAGGCCCGACCTTGGAACTGAGAAGTTCCACATCGAGGTGCATTGACTGCATATTGGTGCTGATGTCACAGGAAATGCAGCAATTAAAAAATGGATAAACAGTTGATCCCGAAAATCTGGGGAAAACAAATTGCATGAATGGAATTCGCCGATAAAATATAAACAGTTAATTATAGCTAATTCCTGTGAGATTTAAATACTTAGATAAGGGACAGTGCCAAATTAGTTTGCATTGGCTATTAGATGAATCAATTCATTACAATATTTTCATTTGCGAATGAGATATGATTTTAGCTTTTTGGTGATATCTTCTATCGC
>NC_061098.1:35115495-35137995 GCF_015104395.2 Macrobrachium nipponense | reverse complement strand
AACGACCCACTTTGTGTACTACTATGAAACTATATGATAGCTAGTAGAATACCGGACGAGTTGTTGTTCAATTCCGGTTCATTTTTCTTAATAAACAGCGACTCTGAAATTAAAAGGTCCAGTCTATTTGAGCAAAAAAAGACAGTACTCTAAAATCTAGGTGAGTGAAAGGATGGTCCTGTGCTAAACTGTGATCTCTTATGGCAGAAAATAGTGGTTTAGAAAAAGGAAACCTAGTTCTAACGGAAAGACCTCTGTGTTCCAAAATTCTGTGTCTAAGCCAGCGGGAACTGGATCCCACGTATCGCAGACCACACTGCGAACAGGTAAACAAGTAAACGACACTCGAATTAAGGTCCACAGGAAGAGCAGGCTTCTCCCTCAAAAGTGATCCTACAGTAAAAGGGTTAGTAAAAACAATCTGAAACTAACTTGAGGAAAACTATGCTTAAGTATTTCTTGCAACTTTTTTCGTACCAAGTAGCTACTATGACCAAGGAAAGGCAATTTAATATACTTTACATCTTTACTAGCAGTACTGTACACCGGAAAATAATTCTGGAGGAAGACCATATCTTGATGAAATAAATTAAAATCACAACAGACATTGTAAGCTCTATTTATCATAGTACGTATTGAATTAAGTTTAAACAACTATGGTGAAAAACTAAGATAATTCAATCCCGGCCCAAGCCAGTAAAAGTACTTTTCCTATAAACGGAAGTCTCAAATTTACCTCTATTTCTGTGGACCTGAACATCTAAAAAATGACAACATATTATCCTGTTCTGTCTCACAAGTAAAAAATAAATCCCGTGTGAACGTTCCCTAAACACAAGGAAAGTGTCATCCACGTACCTACGATAATACAAGGGTTTTTTGAAAGCAACAGGCATTCAGACATCCAAATCCTTTCACAATAACCCATGAAACAATCTGCATATACAGGTCCAAGGAATTTCCCATAGCAACTCCATCTATTTGATTATATAATTTACCATCAAAGTAAAAATGCCATCAGTTGTAGCCAATTGTAATAACTTTCCCAAATCTATTTTATTAAGTCCAAAAGTTGTTATGCAAAGATAAATGAGGATAAGAGAGGTGCATCAGTTTGTAAGGAAACCCCAAAAGAATTCTTTGCTCATGTTAATAGCACGAAACCAATAAGAAAATAGAATAGGTCCCTAATGGCGAAGGGACACTAGAGGAAACCTGGTGAACGCAGACTTGGAAAAAGCAGAGTTATTGAATCAGTTTTTAACTAGTGTTTTCACAATTGAAGACAGTACCTGAAACCTGAACCTGCTAATAAATATGAAGGGGCAGAACCACTTGACAAAATAATATTTACAGAAGAGGACATTAAAAACAAAATAGACGACCTCAAGTTCACATCTCCTGGATCAGATAGGATTCATCCAAGAAAAATTAAAGAACTAAAAGAGGCTATAGTTCCTCACTTATATAAACTCTACAGAAATAGTGCAGAACAACAAAAGGCACCAAAAGGATGGAAACTTTTGTGAGATTTTTAGTCCATAATTGCAAATCAAATTGTGGATCACATTGATGGAAACAACTTGTTGTTAAGCAATCAACACGGTTGCTGACAAAGCAGATCCCGCCTGTCAAACGTCTTGGAGTTTTTTCACAACATCCATGGTATTTACGACAGTAGTAGAGCAATATATATACGTACTCTACTTAGATTTCCAAAAGGCCTTTGACAAAGTTCCACTCAAGAAACTAATGTCAAATGTTAGAGCTTTAGGAATTGTAGGAGAAATAGGAGACTGGATCTAAGACTGGCTTATTAATAGAAAAGAGAGTTGTAACAAATGGTGAAGAATCAGAATGGGCAGATGTGACAAGCGGAGTTCCTCAGGGTTTTGTCATTGGCTCGTTCTTTTTTTTTATTTACATTAATGACATTGATGTAGTCTTAACTGGCAGGATAGCTAAATTTGCAGTTGACACCAAACTAGGTGTAAATGCAGCAGACACAGATACAGTGAAAAGTTTAAGAAATTATATAAGAAAAATAAGAGTGTTGTCAAAAAGATGGCAAATGCCTTTAAAATTAAGAGTTACGAATAGAAACAAACAACCCTCACATCAACTACATGCTTCTTGGGATTAACATAAATAGTGTAGAGCAAGAAGAGGACCTTGGCTGCATGAATACCAAGGACTTAAAATATACAAAACAGTGCATAAACTCTGAAAGTAAGGCACAGAAACTAGTGGGATACATAAAGAGGCAGTTCAGATACAGAAACAAGGAAACAGTACTGCAGCTCTACGCATCAATAGTTAGATCACATCTTGAATATGCAGTATAGTTTTGGTCACCAACACTAAGAAAGGACATAAATAGACTAGAAGGGGTACAAGCAAGAGCCACAAAGTTAATTCCACCCATCAGGCAACTATACTCTGTTTTTTTTCCATCTGTCCATCCGCCTGTGGTGTTTTTTGTATGGTAACACTGCGTCCGGGCTTTAGATAGTTACATTCAGCTTACATTTAACGATTATAATAATGTCCTATTTCGAATATTAGCGGTGTAATTCGCATACAGTAAATTATTAAAACACTTTTCTGTTGCAAATGTACACCCAGATATCCTTTTATTTACCTAAAACTTACACATAGCGTAACTATCTAAAGCCCGGGACGCAGTGTTACCATACAAAAAGACCACAAGCATCAGCTGGACAGATGAAAAAAAAAAACAGAGTATAGGTTATCAAAGACTACTAGAGACGCCTTGAACATGTATGACTTGGAAAACAGGACGATTGGGAGGATAACTAGCAGAGACATTTGAAAATACTGAAAGGCATAAATAACATTAAACGAAAACCAGACAAGAAATATTGGATGGAAACTTGAACTGAAGAGATACAACGCATCTCATTGTGGGAACTTCTTTATATACAAGATATGTGGCACGTGGAATAAACTACCACCAATTCAAAAGAAAGCTAGACAGACTCATTAGGACACTGTGAATGAACAGTAAAACCTAGTCCTAGAGATAAGTGAGCACACGCTGTCTCCTCGGTTGGACTAACAAGTCTCTGAGACATCCTAATCTTTGTAACTCCTTGTAACTTTAAGACATAAATATTTAACTAATACTTGTAAAGAATATTCTCTCTCTCTCTCTCTCTCGTCTCTCTCTCTCTCTCCTCTCTCCCTCGAGTCGTGCGTATGGAGCAAAAGGGGTGTTGCAGAAAGGGGGAGAGCAGAGAGAGAGGGAGAAGAGAGAGAGAGAGAGAGACTTACCTTATGTAAGGTAAGGTAAAGTCTCTCTCTCTCTCTGCTACATATTGTCCTACGCACGACTCAAAAACATCTGATATTGAAATAACCGAATTTCTCCAGAAACTCCACATGGTCTCTGAAGAGGAATCGCACCCTGATGTGTTTGATATGCATGAGGTCACGGAAAGGAAAAATTGGAAAGGAGAGAAGAGAGAGAGAGAGAGAGAGAGAGTAAGTAGAGAAATATATGCTGTATGTGCCACATGTACTTTGACATGCATTGAGCAATTTCAACCAAACTTAGTATACATATAACTTAGCATAAATGAAAGAATGCTGCTGTTGGGAGGGTGGGAGGGGGGGGGGGGGGGGTTTAAGATAACGCTGGCACCAAAGATGGGGTGTGGTGTGGGAAGGTTGGAAAATTAAAAATATCTGAAAACGATCAATATTAGTCTCTAAGCCATAGCTTTTGAGGTTGCTGGGATGAACAAACACACCGATGCCCCTTCAAGTCCAAGTTCAGCCCTAATAGGAATGGGGGTTTGAAGTGGTGAAATATTAAGTGTCAAAAATGCTGGTCAATGTAACTGAATCGAGCTTAACAGGAAAGGGAAAGAGAGAGAGAGAGAGAGAGAGAGAGGGAGATCGAGAGAGAGAGAGAGGAGAGGAGGAGAAAGTGTATCGGTTGTCATTCAGTTTTTATGGGCGCAGCACCGGGTTGCTCAGCAAGTATTAATGATAATAAGCTTTATTTCCAAAATTCCGTTGGATATTCTGTATCTTACATGAACAAAATTTATTTCGATGCAACAGACAAACATTTCATACTACTTAATTACTATTTACTATATACAAAAAAGCTGAATGAACATCTTAAAAAAAAAAACGAAACATATCCGTGCAATACATAGTATAATGGTATGTATGATTTTACTTACATCTGTAAATTAAGCATCATCTTGATTGGAAAGTTGAACCATTTCTTGTTACAATTCTGGAAATGCAGTGATATTATAGAGTAAAGGACAATCCACCTACAGGCAAAATAAGATTCTTTAACGCTGACTTGAAAGAATTGTTATCAACTATTGTTTCTATATCTGTTGGTAGCTTATTCCGAGCCAAAGGACCCTGTACAGCTAACGATCTTTCACCCAGCTCGGTATTTGTCCTTGGTATGTAAAAGTCGTCGCCATTTCTTCTTGTTCTATCACTTATAAATCGAACTGATGTCGGAGGAAAAATCCATGTTGGTAACATTTTATATCATTTATATCAAAAACTGGAAGATAGAGGTTGTACTGTATTCTTCGTTCTATATTTAGCCATTCTAATTTCTTAAAGATTGGGATTCTATGATCGTATTTCCTTGCCTTCCCATCAGTCACTTTTGCCGCAAAGTTTTTGAGTTTTTGTATACGATGAAGATGTTTAGACTTGGTGCCCCACACCTTCAAACGGTAGTTTACTACGCTTAATGCAGGAGACTAAACGGCCATTTTACTCATTTCATTATCTGTTTATTGTTCTGTTCAGGTAAATGAGTGTTCCGTTCCCTTTACTACTAACTTCATTTATACGAGCATCAAAAAGCATGTCCTGATCGAACTAAATTTACTCCAAGGCTTTTTAAATGTCTGATAGCACGGCCATTAAAATGCATAACTATATCATCAGCAATTGAAGAGATGTATTGCCCCGAGACAAGGAAAATGTATTGAGTTTTAGTTTCGTTTACATTTAATCCATTAGTTTGTGACAATAATATTTTAACATTTTCTAAAATACTATCGTCTCGTGGAAATAAAATTTATAAATCTTCTATGGTTCCTGTGATTAAGATCTAACTGTCATCTGCATACTGTAAAAATTAAAATACAAATTTGTCACGCTAGGCAGAAACATTCATTGATATAAATTAAGAAATGAATTGGTTTTAATACTGATCTTATGGGACTCCATATTGTACTGATTTACAGGAAGCTATTACATCGTTTATTCTTACTGACTGATACCGATTTTCCAAATCGTTTTTGAACCAAAACGGTTCGATGTTTAGTTGTGTAAATTTATTAAGTAGGACATCATGGCTAACGCCATCAAATGCTTTGGAGAGATGCAGCAATATAAGAAGAGATATCTTTTTTTGTCTATGTTGGTATAATTTTTTTTTTTCATCACTGCGGTTTCGGTTGATATGTGGTCTAAAACCATGTTGAGGTGTGATAATAAGTTATTTTCTTCATAAGCTGAACTGAGAGCTTTTTTTAATCTCTTAGATAACTGGTAAAAGTGATATAGGCCGATCATTTCCGACTGCATTTGGGTTACCGTTCTTTAAAAAATGGTGTTACATGAGATCGTTTCCGGTCGCCAGGGTAGAAAATTGTCTCAATGGAGGTTCTTACTATAAGGATTAGGTAAAAACTTATCACAAGCAAGGCATTCCGTATGAGACGGAGAGAAATATACCAGATCCAAACTCTTTTGAGTCATTCAAATGCCTCACTATCAAGACAACTGTATCTACGTCAACCGGTTGGGGCCTGAATAAGTTATTAGCGATACCTTGCGGTATAATAGTATCTAAAGTGGGCAGACTATTATTTGCATTCAAGGTCAGCTGGGGAATTTCGAAGGCCAGTCGACCTACATTTGCAAAATACTCGTTAAATTCTTCTGCCTTATCTTTATTTTTGTAATCATGGATACTTATGTTACTATTTGTGGCAGGGATCTTAACAAGAATAGTTTGCCATTTAGTAGACAAATTAGCCAGACAGTTTTTAAGCTTATCTTTGAAATGTTCTGCATTCTTAGTTTTAATGAGCTGATTAACTCGTTTTTTATATTTTTTTAAATATTTCTTTATTCTAAGTTTAATGTATCCTTTTTGACTCCTTCATGCAATTCGTCTCTTGCTCTCATTTGTATTTCAAGGTCAATACTTATCCAAGGGGCCGGAGGCCGGGTCATTACTTTTGTTACAGTTAGGGGCCCATTCATTTAAACTCCCAACAAAAATACTAGTAAATAAAGAGACTGTTAATATTTACATTGTCAGTCCTTAAAATAGTATTAAGTTTCTATTGAATAGGCTATTGCAGAAAGTATTTTGGGTTGCCTTTTTGGTTTCGAAATATCAATTAGTAGCATTACCAACTGTTGATCATCAATGGGACAGGAACTTCTTCAATTTGGGAAATCATTTCTGATCTGTTTGTGATGATAACATCTAGCAGTGATGAGGTTAGTCTTGTAAATTATGTGGGTTTTATTAACTGCCTGACGTAGGTTGCACTGGTGTATAATTTACTCAATTTCACCATTAGAGGATAATAAAATCATCACTGACGTTAAGTAATATAAAAAATGGCTTTCCACTTAAGGAAACAATTCTAAAAACAGCCTTAATGTAATCGAAAGAGGAGATTATCCAGACATCTCCAACTCTTCCCTAGTTGCAACGATATATATCAACATTTGAGAGAGAGAGAGAGAGAGAGAGAGAGAGAGAGAGAGAGAGAGAGAGAGAATAACCTTTCTTGGAATGTGTCAAATAAGGCCCTGTCCACACTAGCGGGCACTGCCCGACGGGCAAACATCATTCCCATAACCTGTTCTATTATAATGACCTACGGGCAGACATAGTTCCTATAATCTGTTCCATTATACTGACCTACCAAGTATGGAGCCAGAAACGATGATATTGTCTCGGTAACCACTGCTTCAGAAGCGAGAGAAAACTATTAACAGCTGAAAGTGCCCCGACGGGCATGCCCGCTAGTGTGGACAGGCCATTAGAGAGAGACACAGACCGGCAGACAGATATTTTGATGCTTAATGTCATACTGTAACATATAGTGGAATCAATTTTAGGTAAAGTTTACCTGACAATGTTTAGCTGATACATTTTTGTTTTATGCGATTAATAGAGCAATGTTTTAGCTGGTATGTTTTTATGCATCAATTATGAATAGAAAATGTGTGGCTGATTTGTTTTTGTTGTATGTCATGGACAAGACAGTGTTTTACCTGAACATACGGCAAAAGTTTAGTTTAAGTTAATATGTTTTTATGCCATAAACAAGATAATGCGTAGTTGGTATATTTCTGTTGTCTTTCATGAATAACATAATGTTTGGACAAAATCTATTACTCCAACGCTGAGAACATAACTGTGCTTTTGAAAAGATAAAAGAACTTGCGTATGTTCTATTATTTCCTTATTCTTTCCTTCGTTTTTCATATCCTTCTCTCACTCCTTTATCAAATTATGCATTCACTCATGCAATTATCTCATCTCATTATCTCTTTTAATTTTCTTTCGTTTGCTCTTTTTATTAGGTTTTTAAGAGATTATGCAACAAAGTCCCACAGTTTTTATAATCATCATTTTTTTTTGGTTTCGGTTTCTATCTCCAAAAATTATCCTAAGTTTCTGTCCTCAAATAGTTTGAGAAGAAATATGTTAATAGTGTACAGTTTTGCAACACCTACATACTTTATACCCGACCATCATTATGTTAATGCACCGATGCACATACTTCGCTGCATTTCATTTCACATAATTTATTTTCACAAGTAGTTTGGGAAATAATATAATAAATATTCTATAATATAAGAAACATAACAAATTGAAATACTTTCTATAAGTAGTCTAGATGGTTGAGGGGGGGGGTTGGGTGGGTGGAGCCAAGTGGCCCATCACACTCAAATACTGGTAACTCAACTAAGTTATTTCATAATACAAATCCTGTAGTACAAGATTAGCATATCCAGTAATGTGTTCTTAGCATAGATTAAATAATAAAATAAAATAATATTCTTGCAAAATGATGCTTTGATGACTTATACAACCCACGGCTACAAAACCTGGTGTGTAATATCTTTGTGACCAGATTCGTATATTATTGGCAATCCAGGCAATTATAGTCCAGTCAGTCTAGGGCAAAAATAGATATAGCCTAGCACAAGTTGGTAGAGTAGCTTGGCCACATCCAAATAACATATCAAAAATCTACCATTATTTAGATAGTCAATCCAGGCGATATAAGACGATGAAAAATGAGAAGAGAGAGAGAGAGAGAGAGAGAGAGAGAGCTGCTTATAGGATAATTAATAAGGATAATTTTCGTCTGTATAATATTAATACGAATAGTCAGTTCCAACATTAAGGCATTTTTTATTTAGAAAAATGTAATAATGATTAAAAAACAATACGATGTGATAAGATTTCATTATAAATTATTTTCCAAAAAATATATAACATGTTTCATAAAGCAGAAGGTCTCAAGTATATCCGTCAGATTAATAACTAAACAGGAATAAAAGCTCTCTCTCTCTCTCTCTCTCTCTCTCTCTCTCTCTCTTCTCTCTCTCTATATATATATATATATATATATATATATATATATATATATATATTATATATATATATATATATTTCATTCAGTATTGTATTTCTTTGCGTGATTACCATAATTTCCCTCCTCCTCCCGCCTTTCGAACTATTCTATGTACTGGCTATTTGAACGTGGGGCACTTTCAGAGCAAGAAGGGCATGAGCTCACCGAGCCAGGCCTGGCGGGGAGGCACCGCTTTTGTAACTGGGTGTACGTCTATATGTAGATATAGATATAGATATATATCTTACTACAAAAACAGTAGTTTGGTCTGTCTGTCTGTTGTCTGTAAGCATTTTTCGCCGGTGCGGAATCCCACGTAAGTGCTCAGCTGACGGACCAATTTATTAGCATTAGGGGTTAAAGAGTGGTGAAGGAGAGAGGGTCTTTCCCTACTCAATGACTACCTAACTAACAAGACCAAGCCATTTCCTAATCGTTGCTGAAATATGGTAAGATAAGATACGGGGGAAAATGACATCCGGGAAAACTACCTCTCGGATGGTAGTTAACGGTAAACATTGAATTATGAATTCTTACATTCTGACAAGTAGGGCAGGTACAACAACTTAGGAAATAACAAGAAAAGAAAATAAAAAGTTCGAGCTTTAGCTCGGCAAAAAACACCTGTGTTGGATAACTGTTACTTTAGAGTACAGTCACATCGTCTGGGGCCGTGGTACCCGACCTCACGGCCCTGGGTTACGGTGGCCCCACTAATTGGTAAAATTATATATATATCTATAATTCTATATCTATATATATATATATATATATATATTATAATATAATATATAATATATATATATTATATATATATTATTTATATATATATCAGATACAGTCAAATTATCTTTCAAAAGACGAGTACTGACATTAGTTTTGTAACTGGTAAAATAGGTTTTTGTTAATCAAAAAAAACAAATTGTCAATGATTAAGCATAATTCATTCCAGGCGAAATAACAAATCCGATTTGCATAGATCAAACACCTACTAAAATGTATTTACTTAGATGCATCGAAAGTTTATTAGCTCAAATCCGCCATTGTTTCCAGTTTCGTAAGCTGAGCTGAACATTTTTGTTTTTATAGTATATAACATGAATTTCATCCTGGGATTCTTCTTAGGTCGCGTTGATGGGGCACCTTTTATCAGAATTAAATTGTACTTCACGTAATCTGCCCAAATTTAATTTTTCCCCAACGCCTCCGTCAGGTACAACCCGAAGTGGTGGGTTTGTTTTTTATTATCTTCTATTCGTCTTTTCTGATTTCAATCATTATTTGCCAGTGTTTGAATGAAGTCATCAGGTTTTTGTGTGGACAGTTGTCCTGCTTTGGATATTTAAAAAACAAACACAATTCCCGTTTAGTTATATCTTGCAAGAAATCTTTCATGCCTTGTTTACAGTAACTATTGACCATTTAGTAATAATGTAAAACGTTCTCATTCGTTTTAATGTTTCACGGTAATTTTTTTTTATCTTGTTGTTCAGTTGTATCTACTAAGCAGTTGATGGAAAATCCAATTTCAGTTGAATGATTTACACTGATTACTACATTCTGCTGAAAGGCTTAGGGAGAATATATATATATTGACTGGCAAAATATTACATTCTAAAAAAATTGATTTTAGCATTATAACCGAAAACAACATTGCATTTGGTATTGAAGTGATTTTAAAAGGTCCCCATGAAGTTTGTATGTACACAGATTCTATGTTGCTGAATGACCTGAATGAACTGTTTGAATTATGGGAGGTTTGGGCAGCCATAATGAAAACCGTCATCAAACATGTCTCTATCACTGATAGACATTCGTCCACCTCTCTGAATTCTTTTCTGATCGATATTCTTTGGGGAAAAGTTTAGCCAGTGCTACCCCTCCGCACCCCCAACACACCCCCCACCCTCCCCCCCTTCTCTCTCGTCTCTCTCTCTCTCTCTCTCTTCAAACCGGTTTGTGTAAAACTTTTGTGACTGACTGCGTAAATGCCTGTAGTTATGGAAGAGTCGGGTTCCTGCTTACGAATTTTTTTATCGTTTTCCGGAGTTCCTGAGCGTGTTTTGGCGAACATCTGATCAGTTGTAGATACGCTTCGTGGGTGTGTGTGTTCTTATTCATTCATATATATATATATATATATATATATATATATATATATATATATATATATATATATATATATATATCCTATATATATATATATATATACACGTAACTCCAAGGTGATTCTGGAATGGAATGATAACATTTTCTCTTCTCAGTAAAGGGTCTAACTCCCACTGAGAGATTTATTTTGTTAAATCGTTGCGTTCTTGAGGACCTTTCAAGACGGAACTTTGAGGAGCAACAGTTGTAAATGTATTCATAAATTTTTCCTCAAGGAGGATAAAATGTAAATGAAAGTGAAGAATCTCACCTTTACTCACCAGTAATGACTGTCTACAGGATTATTTCCAGTCCATGTTATGCCAAATAATCTTGTAAGTAGTAATTTTGATCATTATTTTTCCAGGAAATCTTCGCTCTCTTGTTGTAAACATTTTAAAAGTTTCGTTTCCTAAAAAGATAAACACCAGAACGTTTATAAATTACTTTTTTTTTTTTATCATTTTAGACTCTCATGAGTCTCGAGTGTCGACCTTTGACCTCTGAGAGGCTCGATCCTAATAGGAGTTGTCGTGGAGGGGAGGTCGTCTTGCATTGGGTAAGTGTTGTTGTTTAATGCTTTCTCTTAACATTTTGAACGAGAGAAATCAACCAAATTCTTGTTTAAATTCTTCATAGATTTTTTTGTATTCTATGTAAAAGTCTTTCGATTGAATTAATGCTATTAAAATAGAACCTCATTCAATCCGGTTGGTATTTAGCGATGACGTCGAGGGCGTTTAGATCATTCAGTCTATTGAGGTCCTATCATTATATATATATATATATATATATATATATATATATATATATATATATATATATATATATATATATATATATATATATATAATATACCAAAATAGACCCTGTCTAATGTATTCAAATTTATGGAAGGTTAAATTGCCGGCTCGCTTACCATTATTACAGTCAATTAAGTTTTGCTTTTGTGAGAAGCGTTTTCCCTTGAAAGTCATTTTTTATTTTTTGTATTTTTTTTTCTCTCTTTTTGTTTTTGTTTTGTAGGTTAGGAATTTTTTGTAGTTACTAGTCGCTTGAAGTGTCTTTAGATGTATCAAGAGATTTTAAAATATTTGCTATGTTTGGAAGCTCTAGTTGTGCTGTTAATGATTGTTGATATTTCTCTAATAATAATAATAATAATAATAATAATAATAATAATAATAATAATAATACAAAGTGTAATACAATAATACAAAGTGTAAAAAGTCCGTGTATAATTTTTAAGACTTTACAGAAAGCTTTCGAACCCTTCCCTGGGATCATCTTCAGTCCAAATGAACAATAAAGTTACAAAAGTACAGAGGTAAATTTAATAATCATAAATAATCATAATCATCATAATAATCATAATAATCATAATAATTATAATAATCATAATAGTAATAATAATAATAATAATAATGATATCTACAGCATTTCATTTCATTTTATCTATTGTTCGAAAATTTAATTATCTTACAAAAGTTAAAGTTTTAATTCAGTCTTATATTGGAGATAATCATATATTCGACAAATATAAGATATCCTATTTCATAGTAATAACGCTTGAGAGAGAGAGAGAGAGAGAGAGAGAGAGGAGAGAGAGATAGAGAGAGAGAGAGAGGAGGATGGTTACTTGATTACATTCTTCAGGAAGATTTTTTGTAACTGAGAGCCAAGCATTCGATAAACTAATCTGGTCATGTCACTACCATAATCATCGCGGCCAAAATTTCATTACTAATAGCTGTACATTTGCCTATCAACTCCATTAAAACTTGGATGCCTCAGAGTAATGAGAATCATTATTACCAGGGATAATTATTCCGCTCGAAGTTTACGAAGCAATGCTAATACCATGAGCTGCACTTGGCCTCCTGCTAAAGGCCCCTCGCATCTCTAATGAGAACATTTGTCATGACTCTAGAGACTGATACAGCCATTGCATCAGGGGTGGTCTATCGCTAGGTATTTGTCAAGACAAACCAGGAGTTTCGTATCGGGGAGTTACGACAGATATTAACGAATGAAATATGAGTCTTCATGTGAAGAAATTGGGTTAGAATATCAGTCATTATAATCTTTTATGACAAGTAACTAGAGTTTGTAAGAAAACGGGTTCTTAGGTCGTAAATCTAATTTGAGCCTTTGTTGGTAAATTCTCATCTGAATAGATTGAACTTAACGTATCGCTGGTCATTCCAAATCATTATACTTCAACGCACGTTAATGACCAAGCTTTGCTGCTGCTGTTGTTGTTGTTTGAGATTAAGCTGGCCTTATGCCAGCACGGGCTCTTGCTCCTAGAGCAGCCCGTAGGTCATATTGGTTGAGAATGTGAGATGTTTAGGATATGAAACTTTATTGGTGATACATGAACATGACGTGTTGAAGATGATATTGATATTGAATGAAAGATTTGATGGCGAAGTTGAAACCCTTTAAACCCTAAGGTTACCCTTCAGTTTTAGGGAAAGCTCGATAGCATTGAGTGTTGGCGTAAGAGAGGCCAACAGATTGGAAGAACGAAAGGCTTGAGTTGTAGGCACAGGTAGTTTGTAAGAAAGCTCGTGAGATTCTGAGGCATATTCTTCTTCCGGTCCGGCTTCGAGGATGGCTCCTTTGTCTTTCAAAATATGCCGGGATGTGACTAAAGTAATTTGTTGGGCGCGACTGGAAACTTGTCAAGATATAACTATTTTTAAACCTGCACCTGAAAATAAAGTGACTGAATGCAGTGCCTTGGAATGAACATACTCTGACAGTTATTCTCTGTCATTGTAAGCAAAGGGATCAGGGATACCTCCCGAGATTCCTTGCCAGATCTGGAGGGTGGAGGGTCTTGCCTGATCTCAGGTTAGTAATGAGTCTCAGGTCAATGCCACGTTTCAAAACCTGCTTCATTTGACCCCACAGCAGCAAAGGATAGAGAGAGATAGAGAGAGAGAGAGAGAGAGAGAGAGAGAGAGAGAGATTATAACACACAAAATGAAAAGTCTAAATAAACTGCTGACCTCAATCCTCAACCTCGTGCCTTTCACACTGACAAATGGAATCTAAGTGACAAGGAGTAAACGGGAGTAAAGTGAACGCCGCTTCAAAGGCGCCGCTTCCAAGTGCACCTGTTGAACGTTGCCCTAATAGCACTTGCTACATCACTTGAAATAGGAAAATGCATAGTTCAAAAGGTGCTTTCTTATAGACATAACCTAAGAATAAAAATATTCTTGAAAATATTCCTGCAGACCTCAAAAGGTCAAGGTCGCTATCGTTGCGGTCAAGTTATGTCATTTAAATGACCCTACGTTTTTCAAGACCTCAAAATAAGAAGTGGGAATATCATAAAAGAAACAAGACTACAATTACGATAAGTCTTGTAGCTCAAATGCAGTAAAACAAAAATAACTCGTTCTAACTTCACTTTTTATTAAGAAAAAAAGCTATAAAAATCCTTAAGTCAACTAAAGTTTGATAAAAGAAAGCCTTCAATTGCCTCATGTAAGAGTGAAATGTTCTAAAACTGCAATGAAATGATTTAAAATATACAAATTTGAATCTTTTGAAAAATCTTTGTCTGGATGTTCATGTAACAAAGAAATACTTGAGGACATATTTGATTTGAAAAAAACTAAAATCGAATAATGAGAATCAGGGCATAGCAAACCCCCCCCCACCCCCCCCCCCCCCCCTCCCCCCCCCAAAAAAAAAAAAAAAAAAAAAAAAAACTTCGGAATTGGCACAAAATGAATCGCAATTTTCCGGCCGTATATTTTCGGGACAGTGATCCAATCACAATATTTTATTTATTTTTTTTTTTTTTTGCCCCGGGGGGGGGTCGTAATTGTTCTGGCTTCCGTTTTGTCATTGTTGTCATTAACAGAGTCGTCACCCTAATGAGCGTATTGCGTCGACTGGCGCACGTACACGCATGCGTACGCACTTACATAATCACAATAAAGGTTATTTGGCCGCGCGGTTTCCTCTGCGAAATAAACCAGTTTGGTTCATTTGAAATCGGAATGGATGTTGACCGGTAAGCTGATGAATTTAAGTATATCTCATCTTACACTTTCTAGTTGTTCATTAATACTTGTAATTTTTGCATTTCTTGTTTATAAGAATCGCGGATATACAAATCTCATTTACGTTTTTACTGGACAGTTATCCTGTGTGCCAAAACTTAATTTGGGTGTTTTTGCAAACGATCTCAGATGTTATTTTCAGCTCGAAAAAGGTTTATAAAAACCCAAACCCGTTTCTGATAAAATCTGACCCTTGTTTATTTATTTGGATTTTCCACGCTCCGTATTCTTAGCGGTGTTGTGTAAAGTCTTTCTTGCAATCAGGATCTTCGGTTGACGGTTAAGGATCCGCCCTGGAAAGTAAGATGGGTTGTTTTGTTCATTTGAATAATTAGTATATAGAAGGACCCAGTATTTTCTCATCTTAATGTTTTTAAAACTATAGATTGTATTTACATTTGTAGCTTTTATTCGCGCATTATATTTGCATTTATTTGACTGAAATTCATATAAAGTTGCTTTATTCATGTTGTGAAGATTAATATATTTTATAAAACTAATCAAATATTAGTCCTTAAGCTGTTTAGAATTTACCGTTTATTTATGACCATAACTGGAATTGATGAAGTCTCCATATGTATGGATAACTTTATCATAAACCAACTTAACCAAACAATGAATTCTTTTATTTTAAGAAATTTTAAGGGATAATACGAGATTTGTTGTACAATATAATATGACATGAAGGCCTGAAAATAATACTTGGTATATTTGTATGTTCATACCTGAGTAAGGATAGGGTAGTAGTTCGCTTTGATTGCGAGTTTAGCTAGTCCGCTGGTATAGCGGTAGTGTTTGTGGAATGCCAATCATATGTCGTGGGTTCTCGTCTCCCTCACGGTTAAGAAAAATCACTGGCTCTGTATCAGTTACTGGTGCAGTGTCGAGTCTGCGGTGAGAGGTTGAACCAACATTCTTTAGAAGCTTTAATTTCTAGTCATAGCTCTTCTGGTGTGCTTCTTTTTATGTGAATAGGTTTCATCTACAGAAATAATAATAATAATATAACTTGCCCTAGTCTCTTCTGGAGTTTAACCTTCATAGAACCTCCCAGAGAACTTCCATAGATTTTCTGAGCCTCAGGAACGAACAGCCTCAGTTAGCCAAGAACAACGAATAAACTTCAAAGGCTCCGCTCGTCCAACGATGCAAAGAGAATGGAAGATACGAGGCGGCCGGTGCTAAAACCCACCACTCGCCACAAAATTTGAGAAATGCATTTTATCGTACATCTGTAATCCCCTTCGTTTCCTCTTTCGAATGGTGTAATTGAGTGTATATGTTGATGATGAGAATAAGGTTCAGTTTTGCATTGGATATAATCTGTACTTTTTGTAAACTTCAGCATCAATTTTGCTCATCAATTTTACAATCAATAATACATCAACCAGTCAATCAAATTGTGCAAGTCTATATATAACATATTTTTGGGGTCCTAAATATTCCAAAAATTCAAACCTGAAGAAAATATCTTGAAAAATAAAAGAGTTATGGCCTTTTAAATGTACAAATTAAAAACCTTTTTTCTATTTTTTTCAAAATAAGGTGAGTGGGTTTTAGCGCTGGACGCCTCATTACCTTCTTCGCCTACTGGAGCGTCCTGGAATATTGCCTGAGGTTGCGGGAAACAGGAAAAATGAACGAGACAGAGAACAATTAACGCTTGTGCAATCATACTAACTGCTCAGATATGTATCACATTTGACGCGACAACTTGATTACAGGTGTGTTCGATTTATGCAAAGACCCAAGCGGTTGCTTTATTATACTTCGCTTAGTGACAGTGTTTCGTGAGGTTGTGAGGAATATACCTAAAGTGTATATAATCATTCTTTGCCGGCGTTTGTCTCTCTCTCTCATCCTCTCTCTCGTCTCTCTCTCTCTCTCTCTCTTCTATGGCATATATTCGAGACCAAAGACGACATAAATCCTTTCAGTGATTCAATTATATAGTAATGCATACTAGTTGCAACTGCTTTCTCTCTCTCTCTCTCTCTCATCTCTCTCTCTCTCTCTCTCTCTCTCTCTCTCTATATATATATATATATATATGATATATATATATATATATATATATAATAATAAGTAAAATATCATCTATACTATAAGTACCATTATCTCATTATTACCTAAAATCAAAATTGTAAATACTAGCCCAAAAGATCCTAATGAAGAAACTCGCCCTTTAATGACTCGTATCATTATTCACTTTCACCAAGAGTCAGTTTAACCTGAAACTGATGAGAGGTGTCTGAAATATTCTTGTATGAAAATCCCCCCCCCCACCCCTATTTTTTTATTATTTGTCTGATTAGGCCAGAGCTGTAATCAGCTGTGAAACTAATAAGTCACATGGTTCGTACGACTGTTGAAAATAAAGGTTGATAAGCAGCGAATGACGAAATGGGAAGCCTCTCTCTCTCTCTCTCTCTCTCTCTCTCTCTCTCTCTCTCTCTCTTCTCTCTATGCCTTTCAACCTTTCTCTTGAACTGCATTACAAACTATACGAGTAGTTCACTCAGATCTTGTAGGATTGTCATTAAATTTCGATATTGGATATTGCTGTAATGATTACACTATTGAAGATTATATATATATCTATATATTATATATATATATATATATATATATATATATATATATATATAATGCATACATATATGTTATATACGTAGATATTATGCTGGCTGCTTTGATCCTTTGACTATCCTACTTCCCTACACACATATAAACACAGATGAACGGTCATTCTAAGGATACTTCATATTGAGGACTGATAGTCCTTGAGAGCTTGTAACTTTTCCTGAATATAACTTCATAAAACCGCCAACCACAAGAAACAAAAAAACGACAATCAACAAGTACTACGTACTGCCCATAAACTATAATACCATAATGAACCAGTACCACCAATCACTACCTCATTCTTTCCTAAAACCATAAATCATTACCACCAGTAAATAAGTAATACCAAAAGATCGAACACGCATCCCGCTAATAACACCATAGCACACATTATCAAAGATATCAACCATTGTTGCCGCCATGAGAAACTCCAAGAATACCTCCATACTCTACGGTACTTTCCCATAAGGTTTCACCAAGTGATCCCATCATTACAACAATTAACCCAGCTGTAGTAAAAGAATAGTAATGTTAAATAAGAGTGACCAAAGGAGAAATAAGATAGAAGGAAATATAAAACTCTACGGATGTCTGTCTTCCACATTTCACCATCCATATATGTAACATAGAGAGATAACAAAATGCATATCAGCACGCTAATTTCTTACAATTTTCCCGTTTTCTTAATTTTCGATATGAGTTAAATCTGGACAAACCTGTTTTGTCATCTAAGGCTAAAAACCTATTCCATTTCTCTTTCTTCTATAACCTTAAAAGGACCTCAAAAATTTGGATCTAACTTATAATTTAATTAGTTTTCAAGAACACGTTATCTCCAACAGCAATTTTGACATTTAATGATTTCCCCTTGCTTCTTTCCAACATTTCTCATGTCTTCGACTCGAGATTGTGGCTGAGACAAGCGTGTGTCTCTTTAGCCGTAGAGCTTAATGTACCTTCCCAAGGAGAAGGTACAGACAAAAAATTAAAATCACTCGTGCTTGGCAACCAAATAATGCTTTGAATGGAGACATTTTAATAGAATCGCTGACCATAGTATTCTCATTAGCTTCCAGTTCTGTATGGGAGGATTGTTACTTTCTGTATCCCCATAACTTCTGCCTAGACTTCTTAAGGTCTCATTTACAGATCTCTACCATTGTCTGACATAACATCTCGAATACCCTATAACGACATACAGATCTATTGAAGAATGCCACAGCCACTTCTGCCGTTATATACTTTAGTGGGAAAATTTCCACTAATGTTGTTAGTTCATCTTTTACCACCAACAAATACCTGTAGCCATACCCCGATTCAGAGAAATTCCCCAAAATGTCTATGTGTACTCTCTGAAGAGGTCTACTAGATATTGGATATGAACCCTTAAGATGGAAAGAATATCCACGATATTAGATAAAATTCTTATCTTATGATAATAACGTATCATTATTATTATGCAATAATTATACGTTAATTTGTGGGTAGTGTGAAGATGGTAATTACTTAATTACTTATTTACGTTATTTATCCTTATTCATTTATTTAATAATGGGATGAGGTTGCTAGACCTATCCGTTTTCCTCGGCCCCAGCACACGCTGGGCTGACTGATGGGCTGTAGGCGAAGACTGTTCCACTGTCCTAGCATACGGGTGAGTCGACTGCTACACCTCTCACCTGTGGTGACAACTTTAGCAGATAGATATATAAAGAAATATATTCATTTATATCCAAAGCTTTTTCCATCTGCAAGGAACTTCTTCTCTTCAACAAACGCCCTGATATTATAGAGGGGGGAAACATGATTGCATCCTACACGGCGTCCACCGTTGCTGTCCAAACCGACCCCTATTTGGGAATGTGCCAACTCATATCAGCGAATATTTTCCGCTCTCCGCCATTTATGCTACTCCCGCTCACGATAAGAGCTAATATCTTGCGCTTATTGTTCCGGTATTTCCAATATCTGAAATCTGGAAATCTTTTTTGGAACCCTTTATTGACTCTACGGAATGATTGGGTGTGTAATCATGCCTCTCGAAGCAGGGACCAGAGATACTTAACTTTCTACCCTCTCCTAACAATTGATTCATAGTGCAACTGCGAAGCTTTCCTCTCAAACCTTTTCACTGTCAATTTCCGTTTCAGCGCTGAATGGCCCTTAGTTACCCCAGTGCTTGGCATTATGACTAAAACCTATAACATATAATATGAAAGTTTCACCCTTTCCACTCGTGAGATTAGGGCTGATCTTTATTCATTGAAGAACGGGAGAGAGGCGACAATAAAATGAACAATGAGAATGTCATGACATACTTTCTTATTACTGGATGAAATTTCTTTTATTTTTTCTTATGCTCATCTTCATCCTTTTTTCATTCATATTTCACATCCTTTATTCATTTAGTTTTGTACTTCCATAGGAAAATTTTGAAAAACAATCATGTTCAATTCTTCATCCGTTAAAATTTTCATATTACTGGATGATTTTTTTTATATATATACTCATCTTCAACTTTTTTCATTCATATTTCAAATCATTTATTCATTTAAGTTTTTCTTCCATAGTAAAATTTTGAAGAAAAAAAATGTACACAATAAAACTGTGTTAATTCTTCATCCTTAACATAAGCAGACATCAGTACATCTTTATGAGTTTCCATTCGCCATAACTTCATTTTAAAAATCACTCAAAAATCTTTACAGAAATAGATATAATATTTCTTTTGATATGATTTAAATTATACTGTAGATAATTCTGCATTACCCACAATAGTTTTATCTCAACCAGAATTTGGAATCTGATTCTAGATCTTTGAGGCAATTAAGAAAATGAAAATCTTAATTTAGACGTATAGGAAGACAGATACATATAGTGTGTGTGTGTGTGTGTGTGTGTGTGTAAGAGAGAGAGAGAGAGAGAGAGAGAGAGAGAGAGAGAGAGAGATAGAGAGAGAGCTTTTCAGAAGCGACCTAACTCACTGTATCTTTCGAAACAAAATTCGACAGGACTGATTTTTTATAAAGCCATATCAGTCTTCACGTAAATGCATTTTCTTGTTCACGTTCCTATATGAAAAGTAAAGGGATGAACGGAGCTCTAATATTCGTGTCATTTTTCAGTTTAAAATCCTGTTTTTTTTGTTAAGTTTTCTTTTTTTTTTACTCTTATCATTAGTGATCTCAACCAATTGTTAGTTCCGTACACCGTATTGCTTTCGTTGTTATTTTCTTGTTATTATCATTGAGTATCTACGCCATTCTTTCATATATTTCATCTCTGGAATAATATTTCTGTATATAAACTAACAGGTTTAGAGGGAGATGAATTTTTTTCTTTTATAGAATGCCTGAATTTCTTTCGTTTAGTTTGACAATATTATTGCATCCATCACTGCGACACCCCTCCTGGTATTCGTCTCTTTCGGTTGCTCCGAGTCAAGGAGTCCTCATCAGGCCTCCTATACCACTCTTTGACTAAAAGCGCATCCACAACTTTGCGATTGTGAATTTAGTCATCAGTTAAAGTGGTGAGACTTCAGGTAAAATAAAAAAAAATAACAAATAACTACTTACTTCCCCCGTTCAGTTTCCTTTGTAGAGAATCTTTATTATGAAAAGTTGGTTGATACAGCTTAAGGAGGCCTTATGACAACGCGGCTCTGTTGATCCAGTAACGGATGTTCTCTGGTTGATTGTTGGGAGGAGGGAGAAATATTCTTGTGTGGCATCAATATAATAATTGAGTAATGAAGACGAATACAACTAAAATGAACATCATTTACGGAATCCCCAAACTTAATCTTTACAAAATTTAATTGATACCACTTTGAACCCATCTAGAATAATGTAACGTGATACTCTTCTTTAAGAAACTCCCTCCAGTTTTATCTCTGTAGAATCATTAAGAAAAGTATTAACCTCCCAAGACTCAAAGAAGAAAGAAGAGGAAGAGAAGAAGAAAATTGAAGAGATATTGACCACCAAACATCCTTCTGACGATATGAAGGCGAATCTAGCAACCCAGCAATTGATTGACTGATTTATGTTGATTAAAACTGGCGCCACATCTAGGTTATTGACGCCGACAATTAGGTCCTGTCCTCGACCCTCTTCTCCATCTTCTCTTATTAAGAGTCCTGGTGTTCTGCGCCCTACAACGCTCTAGGCTTTGGATTCCTGATCCAAAGGGCGGCTTCTTGGCAGGAGGCGTTTCACGAGACGCTTCCTGATTGCTCCGATGAGTGACAGATAGTTGGTGGTTAAGGGAACAGATGATGAGAGAGACCTGTGTTGGTGCCAAATGGGAATTGTATGAGGTCTCTCTCCTCTCTCTCTCTCTCTCTCTCTCTCTCATAAAAAGGCAAAAAGGAAAAGGTGAAGATTCAGATAGAAAATTATAGGGAGTAATCTCTCTCGCTTTCTGATATAAAGGCGACACGGGTTTGATACACACACACGCACACACACACACACACACACACACACACACACACACACACATATATATATATATATATATATATATATATATATATTATATATATATCTATATATATATATATATATATATATAACACAAAACTATCCGAAATACAACATTACAGCGTATATTGCGGCCCCCCAACCCCCATGCTGAATAAAGTGAATATACCCTATTAACATGTTATGGAGAAATGTTTCTTTCATATTTTCCAAGCGAAAAAGATTCTTTACATAATCCTTGTAAATGTGTTCACCATCATTACTTGAAGGATTTTCTTCGCAATTAACAAATTTGTCCTATATTGCTGATTACCAAACAAGTAATACGTGAGCATATTATTCAACTGATTTATGACATAGATCATTCTATCCTGCATAAAGCGCGAAGCTTATTTCTTCTATTTTTTCTTAAGCTTAGCTTCTGGTAAATCAGTTCTTGTCACTCAGTCATTATAAAGATAATCTTCAAAT
>NC_061098.1:35074613-35114995 GCF_015104395.2 Macrobrachium nipponense | reverse complement strand
CGTCGGTCGTTGGAAGATTTTTGAGTCCATAATTGTAGATCAAATTATTGACCAACACTCCTATAATGCAGTCTATTCACAATTAATATACTATTTGCATGATTATCCTAAATAAAACCGCGTTTGGTCAGCCATGGTAGGCTTGGGTAGGGGGGTTACGTAACAGTAGGAGAAGGTACTAAAGGGTACAATAGGCGAAAGTGTTTGGACAACACTGGCTTAGAAACACGACGATTGCGAGGACAACTAATAGAAACATTTAAAATACTGAAAGGTATAACAAAAGTACACAGTAACCTATTTACATTAAACGAAAACCAGACAAGAAATAATGGATGGAAACTAGAACTGAAGAGATACAACATCCCATTGTGGGAACTTCTTTACATACAAGATATATGACACATGGAATAAACTGCCACTAGAAGTTGTAAACAGCAACAGTGTGGAAGAATTAAAAAGAAAGCTAGACAAAATCATCAGGACACTGTAAATGAACAGTAAAACCTGCTCTTAGAGATAAGTGAGCACACGATGTCTCCTCGGATGGACTAACAAGTCTTTAAGACAGCCTAATCCTTGTAACTCCTCGTAACTCTCTCTTTCTCTTTGATACAAATGTTTTATCATTCTCTCTCTCTCTCTCTCTCTCTCTCTCTCTCTCTCTCTCTCTCTCTCTCTCTCTCCTGGAACTTTACAGAGGTAAAATTTTGTAGATCTTTTAATTTTACCAAGACAGAATTGTCCAGTGAGGCCATGCGGTCAATATTTTTAGAACACTCTTTGCAACATGATAACTCCACTGCAGTTTTCACGGATGGCTCAAAGTCAGATGCTGGCGTCGGCTTTGGAGTAGCCTTCCCTGATATAGAGAGAAGCATCGATTTTTACAGCAGAATTATATGGAATTTTAAAGGCTTCAAAGGAAGTTTTCATTCGGAATGAAAATAGTTTTATTATATATTGTGACTCAAGAAGTGTTCTTCAGTCGCTGGAATCTTTTAACCTTTTAAACCCTCTGATTTTAGATATGATGGAATGGCTGCTTTTACTAAAAAGAAGAGGGGAAAGAAATAAAGTTCTGTTGGGTTCCTTCCCATGTTGTGGTGGCTGGGAATAAGAAAGCTGACCAACTTGCAAAGTCTGCGGTCAGCTCCCCAGAACCCACACGATGCCTACTACCATATCGGGATTTGTATCCTCTAGTAGGTCAGAGAATTAAAAAATGTTGGCAGTCCCAGTGGGAGGATATTTTAACTAATCAAAAAATGCGCAGTATCACTTCATCAGTGTCTACTTGGTCATATCCATATATGCCTAGGAGACAAGAAACGATGTTCTGCAGATTGAGGATTGAACATATAAGACTTACTCATGGGTTCTTGATGTCTCGTGAAAATCCTCCGTTTTGCGAGAACTGTACTCTGCCCTTGACTGTGAAACATATGTTGATTGAATGTCCCAGATTCGGGAATTTGAGACATAGGTTCCTGTCTTGGGGTCGTGACAGAGTAGGTAATTTTATCCTAACTACAATTCTTGGAAAGGATTGTAATATAGAGCAGTTATATAAATTTATGGGGGAGGCGGGCCTCCTTAACCAAATTTAAATTATACATAGATTGTCTATGTAAGAACTTATATATATGAACAAAATTTTTATATACATATATTTATAGATATTTTTATATGAAATTTATTACAAATTAAATTTTTTTCTATTTAATTTATTTCGGTGTCAATTACCCAGATGTTGTGACGCCAGATTTAATAGATACAATCAATCAATCATTTGGCACAAATACTTGATCATTCTTGCGCCAGATTCTCTCTCTCTCTCTCTCTCTCTCTCTCTCTCTCTCTCTCTGACATAAATGTCTGATCATTCTTGCAAAAGATTGGTTTCTAAATTAAAATGTGTTCAGATGTATTATATATCTACGCTTGTTCTTTGGAGCAAATATAAAATTGTGTAATTGTGTTCCTGTGTACGAAGAGAACTTAATGTGTTTTGGCCTTATTGCATCTGAAGTCGAATAGAGATGGATTTCCAAAGCATATGAAGTGTTAGAGATAGAGGGTGTGTGTGTGTGTGTGTGTGTGTGTGTGTGTGTGTGTATGTATGTATGTTTGTAAGAAGTATCACTGCAAAAATCATCCTTTCAAATGGGCCACAACCCTAAATACCGTAGGCGGGCATCAGTGCACCTCACGCAGTGGACTGTAAGCATTACTTACGGTTCTTTACAGCGTCCCTTCGGCCCCTAGTTGCATCCCCCTTTCATTCATTTTTGTGTAACTCCTTTCATCTTACTTTCTTAACAATTATTTCATAGTTCAACTGCCAAAGGTTTTCCTCCTGTTACCCCTCTACAGCCTTTTTTAATCTCAATTTCGCTTCCGGCGCTGATTGACCTGATAGATCCAAGCACTTGGCTTTTGGCACAAAGCTAAATACGGAATTATTACTAAGTGCCACACTTTGATCTTTGCCGTCTTTGAGTGGTGTCTCTGAACCTTGTTTCTCTGCAGTTTGTTTCTGCAAGTGTTCAGTCTTCTAATCCTTGTGCAGTTTTGGTTTTGTGTGCGACTTAGAATTTGTGGAAACTTCTCTGTTTATAAATTTCATTTATAATTTCATAATTGCGGTTGTTTATTTCCCCATTTTCAGAATACTTTTTGTTCTACGTAAAACCTGGTCTTGAACATTTATTTGAATATGGAATAATTTTGTCTCGTATTCTTAGGATGACAGGTTTTCCCTTTTATTTTATTTTTTTATTTCTTATTGAAGCTCCTTCTCTGTTATCTATCTTGTTTGTTCGTTCTCTTCTCTCTCTCTCTCTCTCTCTCTCTCTCTCTCTCTCTCTCTCTCTCATGAAATGTTTTGCATAGGACCATTGAAGGATTCTTGACTTAACATTGTTCTCTCTCTCTCTCTCTCTCTCTCTCTCTCTCTCTCTCTCTCTCTCTCTCTCTCTCTCTCTCCGCAGGGTTATTACTTATGGTTTTTGCAGTGTACCTTCAGGCTCTGGCTGCGACCTCTTTTAAACCTCTTACTTTACTTCCGTTCTAACTGGTTTTCTACAACCTTCCCTTCCCACACTCTCTCTCTATCATTTATTTCATCTTGTAACTGCGAGGATTTCCTGAGGGTACATCTAATATATATATATATATATATATATATTAGATATGTATATATATATATATTATATATATAATATATATATATATATATATATATATATATATATATATATTATATATGTATAATATATATATAATACTTTGACATAAGTTTGGTGTCATAAGTTGACAGCTACCTCATACGTCAGAACCGAGGCTTTGGAACCTCTTTAAATGACGCAGAGCAGATCCTTGCAGGTTTCGAAAGACCAGGATTGGAGGGATCCTGGGGCAACTGGGAATGCTTAAATGGATTGTTTCTGTGGTGCCCCATTAAGTTTACTCCTTTGTATAATGAAGGCTAAACTGCTCTGAGGTTATGGAGCTTTTGTGCCTTGTTGGAGTCTTAGCCAACTAAAAACCCCAGATGAGCTTCTGTGCCATTGAATGTGAAACCTCCTATCTGTGGGTCTGTTGGTGTGGGTCATTCTGGCCATTCCTTGGGGATTTTCATGGTTGGAGGAAAGCATTCAGGTAATAAAATTCTGGCTGTTCGTGGCTGTTGGATATTTAGTGATCTAAGGGATGCTGCTGTTCACGCCTGGCGAAAAATCATTTGCTTAGGCAAATTGTGTTGCTCAGTTGGGAGCTGCGACATGTTTGGGATTGTCTAACAACAGGGAGACCATACATATGTTAGTGTGGCAGCGATAAAAGGTATCCTGGCAACAAACTATGGAAAACTGGCTTTGGATAAGCGGATGTGGCCGCTGTAGGAAAAAGCACAGGTAGAAATATTGAATCCAAGGCACAAACAGAGACGACTCAGGTAAAGTTCAAGTTGAAGCGTGCATGTAAGAAATGCAGTGTTAAGAAGTGGTGCATAGACTACAAAGGGGCATATGCATCAAAGCTTGGTAGTCTCAGTCTCTCTCTCTCCTGTCAACAAGAACGAGAAATAGCTAAACTGAGGAGGAAAGTAGAAGAATTAGCAAAGGAACTAAAAGAGTTGACAAAGGTTAAACTCGAAGGCAGGAGAAGACAAGACAGGATGGAAAAGGAAATTGGAGACCTACAAAGAGAAGTTACAACGACATAGTAGAAAACGTAGAGAGTATAGTGGAGATTAGGAAACAATTGCTTAAGAGCAGAACCAGAAATGAAACAGAACAAGCACTAGACTAGGTACAAAGAAAGAAACTTACAAGGATAATAATGATTAATTCAAGAGAGCTGTTGGTAGGAGAGTGGTAACAGCCAGAAAACACGATTGTTCCCCAAAAGGAATCAACACAACAAATAGATTTGCTGTGCTCTCATCTTACTTGGAGAATCGTTAGTAAAAGATCAGAGCTTAAATTTTGTGACCAAAAATAAAAGTAAGGGAAAAGTTAATTCTTACCCAGTTCACTCTCGATTTGGTTCGGAAGTCACGTAAAGCCGTTGGTCCCGTTGCTGAATAACCACTTGTTCCATGCAAAGTAAAAACACCATACAAACAAACAAACATTGATAGAAACAACTTGTTGTTAAACAACCAACACGGTGTCAAATGAAACAGATCTTGCCAATTAAATCTCTTGAAGTTTTTTCATAACAGTAGTAGAGCAATGGGTATTTTCTACTTTGATTTCCTTAAGGCCTTTGATAAAGTTTCACACAATGAAGTAATGACAAAAGTTAGAGCTTTAGGAATTGTAGGATAAATAGCAGACTAGATCGAAGACTGGCTAACTTATAAGAAAACGGAGAGTCGCTAACTTATAAGAAAACGGAGAGTCGCAGTAAATGGTGAAGAATCAGAATGGGCAGATGTAACAAGCGGGGTTCCTCTGGGTTTCGTCGTAGGCCCTCTCTTACTTTTGATTGATGACATTGATGTGGCTTCACTAGCAGGTTAGCCGAATTTGCAGATGACACCAAACTAAGTTTAAATGCAGCAGACTCAGATAGTGGAAAATTTAAGAAAGGATCTAATGTAAATAGGAGAGTGGCAAAAAAGATGGCAAATGTCTTTTAACTTGGATGATTGTAAAGTGTTACAGATAGGAACAAACAACCCTCATGCCAGCTACATGGTGCTTGGGAATGACATAAATAGTAGAGAAAAAGAGGAGGACCATAGAGTCATTATTACCAAGGACTTAAAATCAACAAAACAATGCATAAAAGCTAAAAAGGAGGCACAAAAACTAGTGGGATACATAAAGAGGCAGTTCATATATAGAAACAAGGAAACAGTGCTGCACCTCTACACATCAATAGTAATACCCCATCTTGAGTATGCAGTACAGTTTTGGTCACCAACACTAAGAAAGGACATAAGAGATTAGAAGGAGTACAAACAAGAGCCACAATTTCCATCCATCAGGCAAGTAGTTTACCAAAGACGACTCGAGAGCCTGAACATGTATAGCTTAGATATACGAAGATTGCGAGGACAACTAATAGAAACATTTGCAATACGGAAAGGTGTAGCAAAAGTAAAAAGTTACCTATTTACGATAAACGAAAACCAGACAAGTAATAATGAATGGAAATGAGAACTGGAGAAATAAACACATCCTATTATGGGAACTTCTTCATATACAAGATATGCGACAAATGGAATAAACTCCCACTAGAAGTTGTAAACAGCAACAGTGTAGAAGAATTTCAAAGAAAGCTAGACAAAATCACAAGGACACAGTGAATGAACAGTAAAACCTGCTCCTAAAGATAAGTGAGGGTACGATGTTTCCTCTGATGGACTAACATGTCTTGGAGACATCCAAACCCTTGTAACTCTCTCTCTCTCTCTCTCTCTCTCTCTCTCTCTCTCTCTCTCTCTCTCTCTCTCTCTCTCTCTCTCTCTCTTTGACACAAATGTTTGATTATTCTTGCACCAGATTCTCTCTCTCTCTCTCTCTCTCTCTCTCTCTCTCTCTCTCTCTCTCTCTCTCTCTTTGACACAAATATTTGATTATTCTTGCACCAGATTCTCTCTCTCTCTCTCTCTCTCTCAGACGATACGAGCAGCTATTGACGGCCTCACCTGCCCTTGGCACTGGAGAGGCAGGTTCTCTCATTACCTATGCAAATGAAAGAAGGGATTGATTGAATCAACTCGTGGTCTTCGCCTAAGTTTGAGGCCTTTATTTTTCGTCTTTGGGCATCTTTACTCGAAATAGAAGAAGAACTGAAATTATAGGCAAACGTAAAGAATTAAATTTCATTGTTGCTTCGCTCCATTTTTTAAGATTTGTGATAGGAGAACTGCTGCTATCTTCGGTAGGCAATAGAACACAAGGTTCGTGCTTACCTGTAATTAGGTAATTTTTTTATTTTGTATTTTCTTTAATATGAGAAAGCTCATTATTATATATCATATATATATATATATATATATATATATATATATATATATGTATATTATATGTATATATATTGTATATAATTAATATATATGTATTTATATATGTGTATATATGTAATATATGTAATATATGTATAATGTATATGTATATGTATAATGCATAGTACGTATGTATGTATGTATGTATGTATATATATATATATATATATATATATATATATATATATAATATATATAATATATTATAGTATAATATATATATATATATATATAATAAAATCCTCTTATCTGTCTAGTAACGTTGGGGAAAAAATATGTTCTTTCTTTTATATATAACTACGAAAACAAATAACTTCACCCATATTAGTAATTTACATTTTCTTGCAAACGTTCTTGCATGCACGACACATGGAACACTCAATCACGGGTACACGCACCCAGAAAAGCAGAACAGATCCGTAAGAAATTTCAGTCATGAATAAGATTAGAAGATTCGTCAGGAAGCAAGATTATATTGCATCATACTGATGAAAAAATGTACCAATGGTTTTTCGATCAATTGCTTTCACAACGGACACGAACGTAGATAATCACAGAGAGTGTGATAGAGCGAGATTGTCCTTGCATTTGGTATCTGACGTATGCAAAGTTCTGTAGCAACCGTGACGTTAACTGGGCCTTAAAAAAAATACAAATGAAGACAAAAGCAATAACAACTAATCACGTAGAAATGAGGGAATGAGGAGAGTAAGTAAATAAATAAACAGAAAGATGTATGCGGTATTCAGGTTAATAGTCTTGGTTCCATGGTTTGACACGGGAGTCTGGTTCCCTTGTCTCGTGGGGTAGCAGAAAACAGTTCGTCATCCGTGGTAGATGAAAATGTCATCCGAAAGCTGCATCAAATCTATATATGAACTTTATGTCGAATTAAGGAATTTGCTCTTCATACCTTAGATAATACTTTCACTTTCTTTATTGTTTTGGTTTCATCAATTTCCTTATTTTCCTTTTCCGAAGTGAGCTTTGTCAATATTGATAGGAAGCTAAAATGTTTGCCAGTATATTTGTATCCCAAGGGATGTGTTTCTGCAACGCTGAAGCATTATTATCAATTTCAAATATAAATGCATGTGGTTAAATATACGAGCCTTCAAAATGAAACCAAAGTAACTGTGCAGTAACATGTTATAGTTTTGAAACTCTTTTTTTCCCCATGACATTTAGACATCAAGTTTTGCTTTAATGAAGAACATACTTCGGTTGGTGCACTACGTAAGTATCTCTCTCTCTCTCTCTCTCTCTCTCTCTCTCTCTCTCTCTCTCTCTCTCTCTCTGTAGGGGGAGTAATGCCTGCAGTGTACCTTTTGTGTGGTGTGCAGTAGGCAATGCTTGGGGGTTTTTGCAGCGTCCCTTCAGCCCAGAGCTGCGACCTCTTTTAAACCTCCTACTTAACTTCCGTTATAATCGCCTTTCTGCCAACTAGCCATCCCACACTCTCTCTCTGATTTATTTAATCTTGTAACTACGAGGATTCCCTCCTGGTGCATTAAAAAATATATATTTTTAAAATAAAGGAAATAAAAAAATATATGTGTATATGTGTATGTATATAGCATATAGACATAACATTAATGTAAGGAGCTGACAGCTACCTCATGCATCAGAACAGAGGTTTTGAAACCTCTAAATAACGCAGAGCAGATGCTTGCATGTTTCCAAAGACCAGGATTGGAGGAATCGTGGGGCAACAGGGGATGCATAAATGGATTGTTGCTATTGTGCACCATTAAGTACACTCCTTCGTGGAATGAAGGACCACCCCTGCAACCACTACCCTGTGAGTGAAGGCTAAACTACTCTGAGATGAACTTCTGTGCCATTGATTGTGAAACTTCCTATCTGTGGGTCTGCTGGGGTGGCCATTGTGGCCATTCCTTGGCGACTGTTGGATGTTTAGTAATTTAAGGGATGCTGCTGTTCACTCCTGGTGAAAAATCATTTGCTTTAGGCAAATTTTGTTGCTCAGTCGCGAGCAGCGGCACATTTGGGATCATCTAACAACAGGGAAACCGTACATTAGTGTGGCAGCTACAAAACGTATCCAAGAGATGAACTATGGAAAACTGTCCATCGACAAGCGGATGCAGCAACTGTGGTAGTACTCAACCAATCCCCTATTTTCCTGTTCAACTGGTCAAATTAGAAAAATCAGATAGAAATATTGAAACCAAGACACAAGCAGAGATGATTCAAGAAAACTTAAAAAAATATTCAATTCACTTGAATATGGAAGAAGCGAAATTACTAGGAAACCTTCATAACGAAAACCTCGTGGAACACCTCAGTGAACTGAACACTCAAAGGAAGAAGACTCTGGTTAGTAATAGCACTGCAGGAAACAGTGACAATAAGGGAAACTAATAAAGCCACCGAGGACAAAAGAATAGATAGAAGTCCCTCAGAGTGGCGCAGTTTAATGCACAATGTATTCGTAACAAAGTAGATATCTTCAAAGGATTGGTAACAAGTGAAGAATTAGACGTAATAGGTATCACAGAAACATGGTAGGAGAGTTACCACGCAGCTGGATATAAATTGTTTAAAAACGATAGACTTGTGTTATATGTCAAGGACCACCTCAGTGCAACAAAGCGTAAAATTACAACCATGCAAGAAGTGATTGGTATCAATATAAACAGTCTAGGGAAGAAGATAACTCTAATACTAGTGTACAGACCTCCATACAAATGTCTGATGAGGAGCTGTATTCACTACTATAACGAGAAATAATGAACAAACTGCATAATAATACAATATTTTAATGCAGAATTACATTGGTGGACGATGACCTCCGCATCAAACTTAGAAGGAAAGAGACTTTTAGATATTGTAAAAATTGAATTCCTCCACGATTGACTTAACAAACTAGTGGAAACAACATACTAGACATCTTCCTATCAAAAGATAATAACCTACTGTCTGACCTTTTAGTAGGTGCAAATCTAGGCAAAAGTGACCATGGAATTATTACATTTCTAATTAATATTCAACATAAAAAAGAGGAGATATTAAAAGATTAGACTACCACCGAAAAGACCTAAAAAAGCTAAATGAGTGTTATAAATCTTGAGGGCGACAAGAACACAGGCCTACAGAAGTACTGGGAAGCCTTCCTAGAGGAATCAACAAAGCAATGCTCTAGATGTATATAGTACAATGAAAGCAAATACTAACAAATGGCCTAAGTGGTTCAACAGAGAAATTGAAAGTAAAATAAGAGAAAAAGACAGATTGCACAAATCAGTGAACCCATACCCAACACCAGGAGAAGCAAGCAGGCCTAAGGAACAATGTAGAATGGTGTACAAATTAGTAAGAAATGCAAAGATAAATGAGGATAAGAGAGATGCATCAGTTTGTAAGGGAAACCCAAAAGAATTCTTTGCTCAGGTTAATAGTAGGAAACCAATAAGAAAATAGAATAGGTCCCTAAGGGCGAAGGGACACTAGAGGAAACCTGGTGAACTCAGAATTGGAAAAAGCAGAGTTATTAAATATGCTTTTAACTAGTGCTTTCACAATTGAAGACAATACCTCAATCCCTGAACCTGCTAATAAATATGAAGGGGGAGAACCACTTGACAAAATAATATTTACAGAAGAGGACATTAAAAACAAAATAGACGAACTCAACAAGTTCACATCTCCTGGACCAGATGGGATTCATCCAAGAAAAATTAAAGAACTAAAAGAGACTATAGTTCCTCACCTATATAATCTCTACAGAAATAGTGCAGAACACCAAAAGGCACCAAAAGGATGGAAACTAGGTAATGTGGCCCTCCCAGTTTACAAAAAAGGTCCAAGAGAAGAGCCCTGAAACTGTAGACCAATCTGTCTAACATGGTCTTTCGTAAGATTTTTAGACCATAATTGCAAATCAAATTGTGGATCACATTGATGGAAACAACTTGTTGTCAAACAACCAACACGGTTTCAGACAAAACAGATCCTGCCTGTCAAACGTCTTGGAGTTTTTTCACAACATCCTTGGTATTTACGACAGTTGTAGAGCAATAGATATACATACTCTTCTTAGATTTCCAAAAGACCTTTGACAAAGTTCCACACAAGAAACTAATAACAAAAGTTAGAGCTTTAGGAATTGTAGGAGATATGGCAGACTGGATCTAAGACTGGCTTATGAATAGAAAACTGAGTCGTAATAAATGGTGAAGAATCAGAATGGGCGAGAGTGACAAGCGGAGTTCCCCAGGGTTCTATCATTGGCTCGCTCTTGTTTTTTTTATTTACATTAGTGACACTGATGAATATGCAGTATAGTTTTGGTCACCAACACTAAGAAAGGACATAAATAGACTAGAAGGGGTACCAGCAAGAGCCACAAAGTTAATTCCATCCATCAGGCAAATAGGTTACCAAAGACCACTAGAGAGCCTGATCCTGTATGACTTGGAAACACGACGATTAGGAGGACAATTAGTAGACACATACAAAATACCGAAAGGCGTAACATTAAACGAAAACCAGACAAGAAATAATGGATGGGAACTTGAACTGAAGAGATACAACGCATCTCATTGTGGGAACTTCTTCATATACAAGATATGTGACACATGGAATAAACTGCCACCAATTCAATAGAAAGCTAGACAGAATCATTAGGACACTGTGAATGAGCAGTAAAACCTGCTCCTAGATGTAAATGAGCACACGATGTCTTTGAGACATCCTAATCTTTGTAACTCCTTGTAACTTCAAGACATAAATATTTAACTAATTCTTGTAAAGAATATTCTCTCTCTCTCTCTCTCTCTCTCTCTCTCTCTCTCTCTCTCCTCTCTCTGCTACATATTGCACGACTCAAAAACATCTGATATTGAAATAACCCAATTTCTCCAGAAACTCCACAATGGTCTCTGAACAGGAATCGCACGCTGATGTGTTTGATATGCATGAGGTCACAGAAAGGGAGAAGTGGAAAGGAGAGAGAGAGAGAGAGAGAGAGGAACGAGAGAGAGAGAGAGAGACAGAGAGAGACAGAGAGAGAGAGAGACAAGAGAGAGAGAGAGCAGAGAGACAGAGAGAGACAGAGAAGAGAGAGAGAGAGAGAAATATATGCTTATATATAGAAATGAATATACATTTGTATGTATGTGTGCATGTATGTCCCACATGCACTTTGAAATGCATTGAGCAATTTCAACCAAACTTAGTATACATATAACTTAGCATCTATGAAAGAATGCTGCTGTGGGGGGGTGGGAGGTGTTAAGATAACGCTGGCACCAAAGATGGGGGGTGGTGTGGGGAGGGGTGTGGGAAAGGTTGAAAAATAAAAATATCTGAAAACTATCAATATTAATCTCTAAGCCATAGTTTTTGAGGTTGCTGGGATGAACAAACACTCTTGATGCCCTTCAAGTCCAAGTTCAGCCCCAATAGGAATGGGGGTGAGAAGAGGTGAAATATTAGGTGTCAAAAATGCTGGGCAATGCAACTAAATCGAACATAACAGGAAAAGGAGAGAAAGAGTAGAAGGGGTTTGGGAGGAGAAAGAGAGAGAGAGAGAGAGAGAGAGAGAGAGAGAGAGAGAGAGAGAGAGAAGGAAAGTTTATCGGTTGTCATTCAGTTTTCCTGGGCGCAGCACCGGGTTGCTCAGCAAGAATTAATGATAATAAGCTTTATTTCCAAAATTCCGTTGGCTATTCTGTATCTTACATGAACAAAATTTATTTCGATGCAACAGACACATTTCCTACTAAGTAATTGCTATTTACTTTATACAACAAAGCGGAATGAACATCTTATTAATACAAAACGAAACATATCCCTGCAATACATAGTGTAGTGGTATGCATGATTAAATAAATAATTCTATACAAGTGTAAATTAAGCATCATCTTGATTTGGAAAGTTGAACTTTTCTTGTTACAATTCTGTATATGCAGTGATGTTAGTGTAAAGCGCAATCCACCTATATGCAAAATAAGTTTCTTTAACGCTGACTTGAAAGAATTGTTATTAACTATTGTTTTTGTATCTGTTGATAGCTTATTCCGAGCTAAAGGACCCTGTACAGAAAGCGATCTTTCACCCAGCTCGGTATTTGTCCTTGGTATGTAAAGATCGTCGCCATTTCTTCTTGTTCTGTCACTTCTAAATCCAACCGATGTCAGAGGAAAAATCCATGTTGGTAACTGTTAATAAATGTATATCATAAACTAGTAGACATAGGTCGTGCTGTATTCTTTGTTCTATATTTAGCCACTCTCATTTCTTTAACATAGGGATTATATGATCGTATTTCTTTACCTTTCCATCAGTCACTACTGCCGCCAAGTTTTGGAGTTTTTGTATACGATGATGATGATGTTTAGACGTAGTGCCCCACACCTTCAAACGGTAGTTTATTACGCTTAAAGCAAGAGACTAAATGACCATTTTACGCATTTCATTATCTGTCTATTGTTCTGTTCAGGTAAATGAGTGTTCCGTTCTCTTTCCTGCTAACTTCATTTATACGAGCATCAAAAAGCATGTGCTGATGGAAGTAAATTTATAACTATGTTATCAGGAATTGAAGAAATGTATTGCCCCGAGCCAAGGAAAATATATTGAGTTTTAGATTCATATACATTTAATCCATTAGTTTGAGAATATTTAACATTTTCTAAAATACTTTCCTCTCTTGGAAAAAACAAATTTGTAATTCTTCTATAGTTCCCGTGATTAACATTTAACTGTCATCTGCATACTGTATTAAAAGACAATCTTGTCATGTACCAGACATGTCATTGGTATAAATTAAGAAATTAATTGGTTCTAATACTAATCTAATACTGATACCGATTTTCCAAATCATTTTTGAACCAAAGCGGTTCGATGTTTAGTTGTATACATTTATTAAGTAGGACATCATGGCTAACGCCATCAAATACTTTAGAGAGATGCAACAATATAAGAAGAGATATATTTTTCGTCTATGTTGGTGTTAATTTTATGTGTGATTATTATCACAAACCCAACATGGTTTAAAACCATGTTGGGTTTGTGATACTAAATTATTTTCCTCAAGATATTGCATAAGCTGAACTGAGGCTATTTTTTCTAATATCCTATATAACTGGTAGAAGTGATATAGGCCGATCATTTTCGACTGCATTTGGGTTACCGTTCTTAAAAAGGTGCTTATTATATCGGAAATAATATAATAAATATTCTATAATATAAGAAATATAGCAAATTGAAATACGTTCTATAAGTAGCCTAGATGGTTGTGAGGGATGGAGCCAAGTGGCCATCACACTCAAATATTAGTAACTCAACTAAGTTATGCCATAGATACAAATCCTGTAGTACTAGATTAGCATATCCAGTAATGTGTTTTTAGCACAGATTAAATAATAGATTAATATCCTTGCAAAATTAATGCTTTGATGACTTATACAACCCACGGCTAAAAAACCTGGTGTGTAACATCTTTGTGACTAGATTCGTATATTATTGGCAATCCAGGCAATTAGTCAAGTCAGTCTAGGGCAAAGATAGATATAGCCTAGCACAAGTTGGTAGAGTAGCTATTTACGGTTTTGTGATCCTTGGCCACATCCAAATAAAATATCAAACTTCTCCCATTATTTAGATAGTCAATCCAGGCGATATAAGACGGAGGACAGAATGAGAGAGAGAGAGAGAGAGAGAGAGAGAGAGAGAGAGAGAGCTGCTTATAGGATAATTAAAAAGGATATTTTCGTCTGTATAATATTAATATGAATAGTCAGTTCCAACAATATTTAAGTCATTTTTATTTAGAAAATGTGATAACGATTAAAAACTATATGATGTGATAAGATTTCATTATAAGTCATTTTCCAAAAAATATATGATAACATGTTTCATAAAGCAGAAAGTCTCTAGTATATCCGTCAGATTAATAACTAAACAGGAATAAAAGCTCTCTCTCTCTCTCCTCTCTCTATCTCTCTCCATCCTCTCTCTCTCTCTACTCTCCTCTCTCACCTCTCCTTCCCCTCTCGTCTCATTCTCTCTCTCTCTCTCTCTTCTCGGTCTCTCTCTATATATATATATATATATATATATATATATATATATATATATATATATATATAATATATATATATATATATATATTTAATTTAAATATTGCGTTTCTTTGCGTGATTACCGTAATTTCCCTCCTCCTCCCTTTCCAACTTTTCTAATTATGTACTGGTTGTTTGAACGTGGGCCACTTTCAGGGCAAGAAGGGCATGATCTCACCGAACCAGGCCTGGCGGGGAGACACCGCTATTGTAACTGGGTGTACATCTACATGTAGATATAGATATAGACATATATCTTACTATAAAAACAATAGTTTGGTCTGCCTGTCTGTTGTCTGTAAGCATTCTCCGGTGCGGAATACCGCGTAAGTGCTTAGCAGCTGAAGGACCAATTTATTAGCATTAGGCGTTAAAGAGGGGGTGAAGGAGAGAGGGTCCTTCCCTACTCAGTGACTGACTACCTAACTAACAAGACCAAGCCATTTTCAAATCGTTGCTGAATATGGAAAGATAAGATACGGGGGAAAATGACATCCGGGAAAACTACCTCTCGGTTGGTAGTTTACGGTAAACATTGAATCGTGAATTCTTACGTCCTGACAAGTAGGGCAGGTATAACAACATAGAAGGAAATAAAAAGTTCGAGCTTTAGCTCGTCAAAAAACACCTGTGTTAGTTAACTGTTACTTTAGTTTAGAGTACAGTCACATCGTCTGGGACCGTGGCACCCGACCTCACCGCCCGTGTACCGGGCCCCACTATAATATTATAATATTATAATATTATAATATTATAATATTATATATTATATATATATATATTATATAATACATATAATATATATATATTATAATATATTATATATATATATATATAATATTATATATAGAATATATAGTATTATATGTATGTATGTATGTAATGTATCAGATACAGTCAAATTATCTTTCAAAAGACGATTCCTGATGTCAGTTCTGTAACTGGTAAAATAGGTTTTTGTTAATTTAAAAAATAATTGCCAATGAAAATGTGAAGTTCATTCTTATAGACCAAACTGCCGGTTTTAATGAAGCAAAATCCCTTCAAGGCGAAATAACAAATCTGTTTTGCATAAATCCACAGCCTATTGAACTTTTATTTATTTAGATGCATCGAAAGTTTATTAGCTCAAATCCACCTTTGTGTCCAGTTTCCTTCTTTTCAAACGTCTTGTAAGCTAAGCTGAACGTTCCGTTTTCACAATAGATATCTGAATTTCATCCTTTGATTCTTCTGAGGTCTCGTTGATGGGGCACCATTTATCCGAATTAAATTGTGCTTTTCGTAATCTGCCCAAAATTAATTTTCCCCAACGCCTCCGTCAGATACAACCCGAAGTGTAGGGTTTGATTTTATTATCTTCTATTCATCTTTTCTGATTTCAATCATATTTGCCCAGTGTTAAATGTAGTCATCAGGTTTGTGGGTGACAATTGTCCAGCTTTCATTCCCGTTTATTATGTCTTGCAAGAATCTTTCATGGCCCTTTTTTTTACAGTGACTATTGACCATTTAGTAATAATGTAAAACGTTCTCATTTGCTTTAATGTTTCACGGTAATTTTTTCTATCATGTAGTTCAGTTGTATCTACTAGGCAGTTGATAGAAAATCCAATTTCAGTTGAATGATTGACACTGATTACTACATTCTACTGAAACACCTTAGGAAATTACATAATATATTGACTGGCAAAATATTACATTCTAAAAAACTATTAATTTTAGCACTATAACCGAAAACAACGTTGCATTTGGAATTGAAGTGATTTTAAAAGGTCCTCATAGAAGTTTGTATGTACAGATTCTATATTGTCTGAATGACCTGAATGAACTGTTTGAATTATGGCTGCCTAAACCTCTTATTAAACCTGTCTCATTATCACATCGCTTTTATATTCGTCCACCTCTCTGAAGAATACTAATCAAGTAACCATCTCTCTTTCTCTCTCTCTCTCTCTCTCTCTCTCTCTCTCTCTCTCTCTCTCTCTCTCTCTCTCTGAGTTTGGTGGTACCTTTATAGACGCTACTATTGGAAGTTGTAAATCCAATCCTGGTGGTAAAATTCCCAATTCTCTCTCTCGGTCTCCATTGTTATCCAATCATGCAAGTCCATATTGGTCATAAAATTTCTCTCTCTCTCTCTCTCTCTCTCTCTCTCTCTCTCTCTCTCTCTTTAAACCGGTTCGTGTACAACTTCTGCGACTGACTGCGTAAATACTTGTAGTTATGGAAGAGTTCGTGTGTGTGTATGTGTTCTCATTCATATATATATATATATATATATATATATCTATATATGTATGTATGTATGTATATACACCAAAATAGACCCTGTCTAATGTATTCAAATTTATGGAAGGTTAAATTGCCGGCTCGCTTATCATTATTACAGTCAATTAAGTTTTGCTTTTGTGAGAAGCGTTTTCCCTTGAAAGTAATTTTTGTATCTTTTTTTTCTTTTCTTTTTTGTTTTGTTTTTAGGAAGTTTTGTAGTTACTAGTCGCTTGAAATCGTCTTTAGATGTATCAAGAGTTTTTAATTTATTTGTTATGTTTGGAAGCTGTAGTTGTGCTGTTAATGATCGTTGATATTTCAGTAATAATAATAATAATAATAATAATAATAATAATAATAATAATAATAATAATAATAATAATAATAATAATAATAATAATAATAATAATAATAATATTTACAACATTTCACTTTATTTTATATATTGTTCGAAAATTTAATTATCTTACAAAAGTTAAAGTTTTAATTCAGTTTTATGTTGGAGATATGATATATATTCGGCAAATATAAGATATCATATTCATAGTAATAACGCTTGAGAGAGAGAGAGAGAGAGAGAGAGAGAGAGAGAGAGAGAGAGAGAGGAATGGTTACTTGATTAGCATTCTTCAGGAAGATTTTTTCTACCTGAGTGCCAAGCATCCGATAAACTAATCTGGTCATGTCACTACCATAATCATCGCGGCCAAACTTTCAATACTAATAGCTGTACATTTGCCTAACAAATCCAATAAAACTTGGATGCCTCAGAGCAATGAGAATCATTATTACCAGGGAGAATTATTCTGCTCGAAGTTTACGAAGCAATGCTAATACCATGAGCTGCACATGGCCTCCTGCTAAAGGCCCCTCGCATCTCTAATGAGAACATTTGTCATGATTCTAGAGACTGATACAGCCATTGCATCAGGGGGCAGTCTATCGCTAGGCATTTGTCAAGACAAACCCGGAGTTTCGTATCGAGGATTACGAGAGAAGTGAATTAATGAAATATGAGTCTTTATATGAAGAAATTGGGTTTAGAATATCAATCATTATAATATTTTAAAACAAGTAATTAGAGTTTGTAAGTAACGGGTTCTCAGGTCGTAAATCTAATTTGATCTTTTGTAAATTCTCATCCAAATAGATTGAACTTAACGAATCACTCGTCATTATATCATTATAATTCCAAATTATCATACTTCAACTCACGTTTACTGACCAAAGCATTGTTGTTGTTGTTGTTGTTTGAGATTAAGATGGCCTTATGCCAGCACGAACTCTTGCTCCTAGAATAGCCCGTAAGTCATATTGGTTGAGAATGTGAGATGTTTAGGATATGAAACTTTACTGGTGATACATGAACATGACGTGTTGAAGATGATATTGATATTGAATGAAAGGTACCTTTCAGTTTTAGAGAAAGCTCGATAGTAGTGAGTGTTGGGGGGCAGGAGAGGCCAACAGATTGGAAGAACGAAAGGCTTGAGTTGTAGGCACAGGTAGTTAGTAAGATAGCTCGTGAGATTCTGAGGCATGTTCTTCTTCCGGTCCGGCTTCGAGCATTGCTCCTTTGTCTTTCAAAATATGTCAGGATGTGACTGAAGTAATTTGTTGGACGAGACAGGAAACTTGACGAGATATAACCATTTTTAAATCTGTACCTGAAAATAAGGTGACTGAATGCAGTGCCTTGAAATGACATACTCTGACAGTTATTCTGTGTCATTCTAAGCAAAGGGATCAGGGATTACCTCCCGAGATTCCTTGCCAGATCTGGAGGGTGGAGGGTCTTGCCTGATATCAGGTCAGTAATGAGTCTCAGGCCAATGCCACGTTTCAAACCTGTTTCAAATTGCCGCCAGAGTAGCATAGGATGGCGAAAGGTTCTGATGAGGAGAGAGAGAGAGAGAGAGAGAGAGAGAGAGAGAGAGATTATAACAAACACACTGACAAATGGAATTTGAGTGACAGCACTTACTTCCAAGTGATCCTAACGAGGAGTAAATGGGAGTCAAGTGAACGCCGCTTCAAAGGTGCCGCTTCCAAGTGCACCTGTTGAACGTGCCCTAAGAGCACTTGCTACATCACTTGAAATAGGAAAATGCAGAGTTCAAAGGTGCTTTCTTATTGACATAACCTAAGAATAAAAAATGTTATTCACGTTTAGAGCATCGGTCCTTGGGTCTGGAAAATATTTATGCTGACCTTAAAAGGTCAAGGTCGCGATTGTTGCGGTCAAGTTATGTCATTCAAATAACCCTACGTTTTTAGAGACTTTAATTAAAGATACATGGATATATCATAAAAAGAAACAATACTACAAGTTACCTGTCTGAATGTCGGTTTGAAGACAAGTGTTAAATATTACGATAGGTCTTGTAGCTCAAATGCAGTAGAATAGAAATAATCGTTCATGACCTCACTTTTTAAGAAAAGAAGTTATAAATTCCTTTAAGTCAACTGAAGTTTATAGAACAGAAAGCCTTCAATTCGCCTCATGTAAGAGTGAAAGTTCTAAAACTGCAATGTAAACCAGCTACATAATACAACTGGGATGTTTTTGACAAATCTTTGTCTGGGTGTTCATGTAACGAAGAAATAATAAAAGGTATATTTTATTTGAAAAACAATTTGAAGTCTAAAATCGAATAATGAGAAGCCAGTTCGTAGCAAACACCGCCCCCCCCCAAAAAAAAAAAAAACAATAGCTTGGGAATTGGCACAAATGAATCGCAATTTTTCCCGGCCGTATTTTCGGGGCAGTGATCCAATCACAATGTTTTTTTTTTTTTTTTTTTTTTTGGGGGTGGGGGGGGGGGGGGTCGTAATTGTTTTGGCTAGCGCTTGCCATTGTTGCTCATTAACCGAGTCGCCACCCTAATGAGCGTATTGCGTCGACTGGCGCGCGTACAGCATGCGTATGGACTTACAGTTGGTTATTTTGCTGTTGACCGGTAAGCTGATGAATTTTTTAAGTATATCTCATCTTACACTTCCTGGTTCATTAATGCTTGTAATTTTGCATTTCTTGTTTATTTAGAGCCGAGGATAAACAAATCTTATTTACGGTTTTACTGGAAAATTATCCTGTTGTGCCAAAACTTAATTTGATGTTTTTGTAAATGACCGGAGATGTTATTTTCAGCGCGAAAAAGCGATTAGTAAAACCCGTTCTGAATAAAATCTGCTCCCTTCTTTATTTATAATTTTGATTTTCTACGCTCCAAACTCTTAGCGGTGTTGTGTAAAGTCTTTCTTGCAATCAGGATCTTCGGTTGACGGTTAAGGATCCGCCCTGGAAAGTAAGTGGGTGTCGTTTTGTTCATTTGAATAAGTGTATAGAAGGACCCCAGTATTTTTTCATCTTAATGTTTTAAAACTATAGATTGTATTTACATTTGTAGCTTTTATTCTCGCATTATATTTGCATTTATTTGGCTAAAGTTCATATCAAATTGCTTTATTCATGTTGTGAAGATTAATGTATTTTATAAGACTGATCAAATATTAGTCCTTAAGCTCTTGATGAACTTACTGTTTATTTACAACATAAACTTTTTTTTTCTGTCTTTTATTTTATTCATTCAAACTGGAAATGATCAAGTATCCATCTGTTTGGATAACCTTATCATAAATAAACTCAACCCAACAAAGAATTCTTTTATTTTAAGGAAGTTTTAAGGAAAAAGTCGAGATTTGTTGTACAATATAATATGACGATGAAGGTCTGGAAATTAATACTTGATATATTTGTATGCTCTAATGAGTAAGGACTAGGGTAGGTAGTTCGCTTTAAATGAGAGTTTAGCTAGTCCGCTGGTATAGCGGTAGTGTCGTGGAATGCCAATCATATGTCGTGGGTTCTCGTCTCCCTAAGGGTGATGAAAAATCACTGCCTCTGTATCAGTTACTGGTGCAGTGACGAGACTGCCGTGAAAGGTTGAACAAACATTCTTTAGGAGCTCGAATTTCAAGTCAGAGGCCCCTCTGGTGTGCTTCTTTCCATGTGAATTGGTTTCATCTCCTGAAATAGTAATAATAATAATAATAATAATAATAATAATAATAATAATAATAATAATAATAATAATAATAACCTGCCCTAGTCTCTTGGAGTGTAACCTTCATTGAACCTCCCAGAGAAATTCCATAAAATTTTTTGAGCCTTAGGAACAACAGCCTTAGTTAGCCAAGAACAACGAATAAACTTCAAAGGATCGCTCAGTCTAACAGAAAATGGAAGATACCTTCTTCGCCTGTGGTGCGTCCTTGAATATTTGCCAGGGGTTGCTGGAAACAGGAATTTCGTGAGGTTTGTGAGGAATTTATCTAAAGTGTATATAATCATTCTTTGCTGGCGTTTGAATCCCCCCTCCCCCCCTCTCTCTCTCTCTCCTCTCTCTCTCTCTCTCTCTCTCTCTTCTCTCTCTCCTCTCTCTCTCTCTCTTCCACGGCATATATTCGAGACCAAACACGACATAAATCCTTTCAGTGAATCAGTTTATGGTAAGTAATGCATACTAATTGCAACTGCATTCTCTCGCTCTCTCTCTCTCTCTCCTCTCTCTCCCTCTCTCTCTCTCTCTCTCTCTGTGTGTGGCTTTTAACCTTTCTCTTTAACTGCCTTACAAACTATACGAGTTATTTGTTCTCTCAGATCTTATAGGATTGTCATTAAATTTCGATTTTGGATATTGCGGTATTGATGATACCCTATTAATGATATATATATATATATATATATATATATATATATATATATATATATATATATATATATATATATATATATATATATATATATATATACATACATACATACATACTACATACATACATACATACATATATGTATATACGTATATATTATGCTGGCTGCTTTGATCCTTTGACTATCCTTCTTCCCCGCACAAATATAATTACAGATGAACAACTTGTCCGGTCATTCTAAGGATACTTGACCTTGAGGACTGATAGTCCTAGAAAGCTTGTATCTCTTCCTGAATATTACCTCATAAAACCGCAAACCACCAGAACGCATAAAACGACAATCAACATGTAGCTACTGCCAAAAACTATAATACCACAATGAACCAGTAACCACCAATCATTACCACATTGTTTCCTAAAACCGTAAATCATTACCACCAACAAATAAGTAATGCCACAACATCGAACACTCCTCCCGCTAATAACACCATTGCACACATTATCAAAAATATTAACCATTGTTGCTGCCAAGAAAAACTCCAAGAATACTTCCAAACTCTACGGTACTTTCCCATAAGGTTTCACCCAAATTATCCCATCATTACAACAATTACCCAGCTGATTACGCCGAAACGCTGCAAATGAGTATAATTAAGAAAGATAGTAAAAGAATAGTAATGTTAGTTAAGAGTGACCAAAGGAGAAATAAGATGTCTCTCTTCCACATTTCACCATCCATATGAGATAAAATGCATATCGGCGCACATATTTCTTACAATTTTTCCGTCTTCATCTTCGATATATGAGTTGAATCTGGACACAAACTGTTTTGGCATCTGACGCTAAAAACCTATTCCCTTTATTTCTTCTATAACCTTAAAATGACCTTAAAAATTTGGACCTAACTTTAGTTCAAGAACACGTTATCTCCAACCGCAATTTTGACATCTAATGAGTTTCCCATATTTCTTTCACCATTTCTCATGTCTCTGACTCAAGATTGTGGCTGAGACAAGTGTGTCTCTTTAGCCGTAGAGATTAATGACTTAATTGCATCTTCCCCAGGGGAAGGTACAGACAACAAATTAAAATCACCTCGTGCTTGGCAACCAAATAATGCTTCGAATGGAGACATTTTAATAGAATCGCTGACCATAGTATTCTCATTAGCTTCCGGTCTGTATGGCAAGGATTGTTACTTTCTGTATCCCCAATAACTAAATTCTGCTAGACACTCTTAAGGGCTCATTTACAAATTCCGCTACCATTTGTCTGACAATGACATCTTCGAATACCCTATAACGACTTATTGAAGAATGTCACAGCCACTTCTGCCGTTATATAATTTAATGGGAAAATTTCCACTAATGTTGTTAGTTCATCTACTACCACCAACAAATACCTGTAGCCATACCCCCGATTCAGAGAAATTCCCCAAAATGTCGATGTGTACTCTCTGAAGAGTCTACTAGATATTGGATATTCCCCTAATTTGCTTGGATTAGGAATATCCACGATATTAGATAAAATTCTTATCTTACGATAATTACGTATTAGTATTATGCAATAATATACGTTAATTTGTGGGTAATGTGAAGAGGTAAATACATAATTACTTATTTACGTTATTTATATTTATTCATTTATTTAATAATGGGATGAGGTTGCTAGACCTATCCGTTTTCCTTGGCCCCAGCACACGCTGGGCTGACTGATGGGCTGTAGGCGAAGACCGTTCCACTGTCCTAGCATACGTGAGTCGACTGCTACACTGCTCACCTGTGGTGACCACTTTAGCAGATAGATATATAAAAAAATATATTCACATCCAGGATTATTTCATCTGCAAGGAACTTCTTCCCTTCAGAAAACGCCCCGATATCATAGAGGGGAAAAGGGGAAACATGATTGCATCCTACACGGTGTCACTTTGCTGTCAAATCGACCCCTATTTGGAATGTGCCAACTCATATCGGCGAATATTTTCCGCTCTCCCGCCATTTATGCTACTCCCGCTCACGATAAGAGCTAATATCTTGCGCTTATTGTTCCGGTATTTCCAATATCTGAAATCTGGAAATCTTTTTTGGAACCCTTTATTGACTCTACGGAATGTGTTAGTCTTTTTTTGTACATCCTGATAGATATAGTATATAACACTTATTCTCTATTATTTTCAAGTTAATGAAGTTGCCCGATATCGAAAGTTTCCGCGTAGGGCGGGTAGTGCCGTCAGTGCACCTCATACGGATTCCAGATCCAAAGGCAGAAGCGTTCACGAGACGCTTCCTTTGATTGCTCCGATGAGTGACAGATATTTGGTGGTTAAGGAACAGAGTGGATGAGAGAGACCTGTGTTGGTGCCAGATGGGAATTGTATGAGGTCTGTCTGATCCTGTTTCTGATCTGTCTGTCTCTCTCTCTCTCTCTCTCTCTCTCTCATGAAAAGGAAAAGGTGAAGATTCACACACACACACACACACATACACACACACACACATATATATATATATATATATATATATATATATATATATATATATATATATATATAGATATATATTATATATATATATATATATATATATATATATATATATATATATAATATATATATATATATATATATATATATATATATATATAAACACAAAACTATCCTAAATACAACATTACAGCGCATATTGCGGGCCCCCAACCTCCAAGCTGAATAAAGTGAATATTTTTCTATAACGTTATGGAGAAATGTTTCTTTCATATTTTCCTAGCGAAAAGATTATTTACACGATCCTTGTAAATGTGTTCACCATCATTACTTGAAGGAGTTTTCTTGCAATATTCCAAACTGTCCTATATTGCTGCAAACCCGTAATACGTGAGCATAATATTCAACTGGTTTATGACATAGATCATTCTATTCTGCACAAAGCGCGAAGATTATTTCTTCTATTTGTTTTTTTTTTTTTAAGCTTAGCTTCTGGTAAATCAGTTCTTGTCTCTCGTTCGAGTCATGAAGATAAATCTTCAAATGACAAAGTTCAGAAAATGTGATGATAAAGTCTTCTGTTTTCAATTCTAAACCTTTTCGGGGCAAATAATAACCTGGCTGAAGTGTTTATGTTAAGTCTTGTGATATTCTACCTTTGTGTTATCTTTCAAAATGAATTATTGTTCATTATGTTTTTTTTAGACTTATTCAAGTCCCTCGTAACTTTGGTTAAAAGATATTGTATGTTGTAATGCACTGAATTTATAATCTATATGCTCAGAGTAAATTTGACAGTTCAGATTACGTGGAATATTTTCATTTTTCTGTTTATCTTAGTGAAATTTAAGATATCAGCACATTCACTAAGGATGATTACTTTAAGCGTTAACATGATGGGATTTTAGTACTGTTGTAATGATGAATGTGAAATTTTTCTTCGAAAAAGACAGCAGAGTATTAGGTCTGCACTTATATAGGAAACATTTTTTTGGGGGCCCCTAGATTTCGCTTTATTTAAATCTATTACTTTTCTTTTTAAAAAGTGGATTCAATTCACATTTCACTAAATGACAATAGTACTGATGTGTTGTATAGGAATCTTTTAAACAATTATTATATTCATTGGTTTCAAGCATTCATATTTTGTTTGATTTGAAGAGCTGCCTTTATCGTACCCAGAGAGAGAGAGAGAGAGAGAGAGAGAGATGAGAGAGAGATGAGAGAGAGAGAGAGAGAGAGAGAGAGAGAAAATATGGCCAAAATCTAAGGCAGACTCCTCACTATAAGTTTGAAATTAAGCTGAACAGCAAAACCTTTGATAAAAAGCATGTGTCTGCTTTTATGGAAAAAGAGACAATCGTAAATTGTGAAATTTAGGAGAGAGAGAGAGAGAGAGAGAGAGAGAGGATTTTTGTCTTCCGAAGAAAACTATTCCGGAAGCTGACTTAGGGAAAACTACTTTCCTTGTTTTCTCATTTCTTCTCTTTTTGGGGAAAGTCTAGAGACTCAGTTCCTCAGGAGATGAAAAGTTGGCAGAGGAACATGGATATGAGGTCTATTGCTGGAGGCTCCCTCCAGGTCCAGGAATTACTCCAGAATTTTCTCCTGCAGGTAGAAGCTGAGAGACTGGAGATATTCACACGCACACACACACACACACACATAGAGAGAGAGAGAGAGTTGAGAGAGAGAGAGAGAGAGAGAGAGAGAGAGAGAGAGTCTAAGTGTGCAAAAGACAAAACTACAACCATAAGATTATTTTCCCTCTAAAACATCATATTGTTTTGTTGTTGTTATGCCGTAAATGTTCAAATTGTTATTCTTCTGTTATGTAAATAGAGCGGATTAGTGAATGTTGCCGTAAGTGGGGTATGAGGCTGTATGCCAAAACGAAAACACTATTGATTCATAGTAGATCTTGTACTTGATTCTCACCCATTCTCCATACCGGTGGATGGGATCTGCTGAATGAGTCCGAAGCTTCACCATTCTAGGGATGAACTTTTGACCCACATGTTACTTTTGAGAATCCTTAAATGAAAGTGTCAGCAAATCCCAAACAGATGTTAGGTATTCTACGTCAGGCGACATTCATTCAGAACTGATAAAATCAGGCATTTGTCTTTCCTTTACTCGAGTACTCTGGTATGGATGTCTGCCTCTACCAGGTTTCTGTTCCTAATAGCAGCAGTTAGTAGACTTGGACCATCGACGCATGGTCTCTCTTTGTCCCCCTTTTTCTCAAGTTGTTTTATTTTACTAGAGATTTTTCACTTCACAATTGATCCCTGATCCCGTATTCCTGCTGAGAGCGACAATAGATTCGCTGAACAGCAGCACCACTATACAGCAAATGTTCTTCGCTGTCGAATTCTCAGTTCCAGAGGTCCTTTATTCCTCGCTCCGTTGGACTGTTTTTTTTGAACAGCCTCCCTGAGGATGGTTGTGCAACTGGAACTTCAGGAGTTTTAAGCGGAGATGCAATGTATTGCTACCATAAAATAATTTTCCTTATATGACTTACATTTTATCAATTTATTTATTTTCTAAACTGGTTTTCCTTTTCTTATAATTGATCTCCTCTTTCTGTATTTCCTGCTACTTCCCGTCACTTCCTTCAAAATGAACACCAATCTTTAGAAGCTGATTTTAAAGTCAGTGGCCCCTGTGGGCTTGTTCCATACGAATAGGGTTCATCTTCTGAGTAATAACAATAAACAACCAATTTCTTCCCTAAATGCGCTCCCCGTACAATAGACTTCCTTATCTCTAAACATCGCTTATTTTATTCGTCAGCACTGGCAGACCTCAAAAAATTTTCATTTCTCATAAAATTATATCTGATTTTTTCTCCTGATCGTTCTGAATGACAAGACATATTTCCTGTAGCCTGACTCCTGCGATGAATTTATCTCGTTTAGCTATGGAATTACACCTGAAAAACAAGTTTTGGATTGAAGCTTGGCCCAGCATAGTCTCAGAGGTTGATATTTTCCGTGACGAAGCGTTTTTCTTGGTTTGGGAGATTTTTCTCTCCAGTCGTTTGTGCTGTTTTACTGCAATAGCTGCGACCTTCTTTTTTTTGGCGCAGAGAGATATTTGTACATCATGAAAGAAACTCGGTATCTTTAGATAGTGGAATTTAAAGAGCTTATTGAAAAGCTATCTGAATATTGCTGGCTTCAGTGAATTATATCAGTAAATGGTTCTTATTAAATAAGATGATTGTCACAAGAATTTCAGTATAATAAATATCAGGAATAACCGTGATTATAGTGTACGACTAATAAAGCCTTAAAATTGGAAAATATAGTTATATTAGAAATTCTCTTAAAATCATGAAAAAAACTTTATTTTTAACGAAGATCAAAAGCAAAGAATCAAATACCAGTTGAATGGGAGACCCACCGGAGTTCAGCTGCAACTCTGTCAACATGGCTGTCTTTGATAAGAGATTGTCAGACGTCATTCATATTGCACAAGAGCAGATAAGACGCGCCATGGAAACGTCACAAGTCACAAATCTAAAAAGTAATAAATCAATCAATCATTTAGAATGGTTCACAGAATTTTCAGACTGGTTATTTTGTTTATTTATGCTTGTTAGTCTGACAGTTGATCAGAAAAGGCAAACGCATCGCTGACAAGCATGAAGTATGACTTTGGAGATGGTAAGCCATTTCCAGATGCGAATAGAATTTTGTTTAGTTGGGTATTTTCATTGTGTAGATAATTTGCACGACATAAAGTAAAATTTTGGTAATAAGCTTTAAGTGATCCCAGACCCAGTACAAGAAAATAAGAAAATGATCCCATGAAAAACCTCCGTTAATTTTCCTCCCGGTTTTTTATGTAGTTCGGACTTTAGAATTTCAACCGACTCAAATGACATCTGTCAAATGATGGATTGATAGGAACATTTTTTTCGGATTTTTCTTGGATTTTTTTTCCCTAAAGTCGTTCAAGAGGCCAACTCCGTTGCCAGTCATTTATCTTGAAATGTTTCATATCCATTTTCTATGATCTGTAATCTTCAAATGTTTTATCAAATTGTAAGCAAACTTCGAGATAAAAACGAAAGTACAAGAGAAAAAATATAGGCAATGAGTCTAAATTGGTTTTATTCAGATAACATTAAATCCAGTTAGCTTTTCAGCACATTCAGAGAGAGAGAGACTGGACCATTTTTATTAACTTAAACCAGTCTAATCACCGCAGGAGACGAAGTCTCTTCAATTTAGGGTAATAAAGTGAAACTAATATTGGTTTTCGGGACAAAATAAATACAGCCCTCACTTAAAGAAGATGAGATTTACCTCGGATTCTGGAAATTACCTTGGATGCACTCAAGGGTAATTACAGAGCACTTCGTATTACTGGCCTCCCATCAGCAAAAAAAAAAACTAATTAATAAAAAATAAATAAGGAAGTGGGAAAATTACAGAGATGTTAGAAATTACTAATCTCATTTTTGGTAATTTCATGAATCAGTATTGATCAAATGTATTGATAAAGTCGTTTTTAACCTCTGAGTCGGTGCCCTCCAGTAAGAAAGAGAGACTCATTTGAATGAGTTTCATCCACAGGACCAGAAGCTGCGATCCTTCCAAACAACCGCTACACCGCTCTTTTTTCTGTCCGCCCTCAGCTCTCTTAAAGACTAGCAAGGCAGAGGGCTGCAAATTGGTATTTTGTAAACCCTCTAGCCCTCGGTAGTTTTTTTTTTTTTTTTTATTTATTTGAGGGTTTAAAAATAAAACCATAATTCGTGCTTTTTGGTAACTAGATAATAGACAGGCCACCCACCCAGGGGGGGGGGCCGTGAGTTAAAGTTCCTGGGCTAACATCTCCTTACAGCATTATACCGAGACAACCGAAAGATGGAGCTATTTTCTGTGGCCTTGATTATATTGCTGTACAGAAAACTCGATTGCGCCGAATAAACTTTTTACTTGTTTATATTTAGGTTTTTTATTCAGTTGATATTTTGTTATTAATCAATGTTTTTAATCATTATCAATAACAATAACAATAATAATAATAATTCAGAAACAGCTAGGGTGATACGTGCCAATAAACCAGAACGTGACGTTGATTGACAAAATCAAGAAGAAAGTATTACTCATTGACGTCGCAATAACTTGGGGCACCAGAGTAGATGAGATCCCTGAAAAGGAACCCTGGATAAACTAGTAGATGCTCAAGTAGCGCCAGGACTCGTGCATAGTCAGAAAAGTGATGGGACTCTTAAGGGGGCAGATGCAACCGGAACGTCTCCAACCCCCCCCCCCCCCCACACCCCCCCACCCCCCCAGCCCGCCCCCCACTATGAAAACCACTTAGTCGAGCCAGGATGACTGTGATAGACCCCCTCCCACACCTCCCCCGCAAATGATGATAATAATAATAATAATAATAATAATAATAATAATATAAGAATAATAATAATAATAATAATAATACGCTCTAGGAATCATAACATGTCATAACTAGCCAAACAGAACTTCTTGATTGTCATCGGATTTCCTCCCTAATTGATTAGCCAGAATTGTAGAAAGAGTAGTTTTAATCACATTTCTAATAAGACTTCTCTGCTGACGAATCGTGTTTAATTGATGGGGAAAAAGAAAAAGGAGATGAATTGAAATGAATTCATTTTATTTTCCATTTTTCAAATAACTAATCAAAGTTATTGTCGATGGATGAAAGCCTTTAAAGGTTTTGCGGAAGAGTGATTTACATTCATTGTCAGTAATGTATGAATATGAAGATTAAAAGATTAAAATATTTGAATTTGAATAAAATGACACCAGACGCTCAGTTACACTTACTCGGGGAGTAAGACTACAAAACTACCTTTTTGTTGTTGTTGTTGCTGCTATTTTGTTGGGGGTTAGGGAAAGGTTTATTGAAGAGACTAAAAAGTTCTGGAAAAGGTGTTTTGCTTTGAGTTAAAGGTACAGGAATTTTAGGGTAGGATATTATGATTTTATTCATTAGAATGAAAATGTAGAAAAAAAAAAATAGTGTGTATGTTAAATAGTACATACGTATTATTTCTAATGAATATAACGTATTTACTTCAATTTCTTTTGTTGGTGAAACAACACTCTACTTTGCCCGTAGATTTTAGCACGTTTTAGTTTACGTTAAAAGTTTGAATGTAATGTTTATAACTTGTGCGTGCTGGAAAAATCTTTTGCATGTGTCCCGAGTAAGCTGGAGGGCGGATCACGCCTTGTTGTCTATCAAAATAAAAAACAATTTTCATATCAGTCACTTTCAAAAGTTACATTATCGACAGATTATTATATTTGTCAAGCCGAACAAGTGTATTCAATAATACTAATGTTTACAAAAGGAAAATATGACCTAAGGTCATAGAAGGGTAGAAATCAGTGTTTGACAGAGAGAGAGAGAGAGAGGAGAGAGAGAGAGAGAGAGAGCGAGAGAGAGAAAGAGTTTCTTGAATATATTTCATACTATATTATTAGTTGAAAATGTTTACCACCCTGCAGAAATAGTTCTATATAAGAGAGAGAGAGAGAGAGAGAGAGAGAGAGAGAGAGAGAATCGTTTATGCTACCTCATGCTACAGATAAACTGTAAGTCTACACTTAAGATTATCTTCTCTTTCTTCCTCTCTCTCTCTCTCTCTCTCTCTCTCCTGCTCTCAACTTTTTGGACCCATAGACATTCACAAAATCGAGACGTCCTGAGGTCAACTTCAAATCCATCGGTTTCATTATTTACAGTTCGGCGCAAGCCGCGGGATTTCGGTCGAAATATTAGTCATCGTTGGACGATTGGCGATCGTTGTAAAACCAAACCGGTTAGAAGGGACAAATGAAAGTTGCAGGCAGGAAATGAAGGAAAAAATATTTGATGAAAATTGTCGAGAAGCAAGACTGACATCTACGCTTTTGGCTTCCATCAAACAATCGTTTTACTTTCGAGCTGTTTGCTTTGAAACCTTTTAGGAAATTACAGGCACCAACTGCCAGATCACTTTGGACCGGGTTCAGCGGTCCACACCCTTTAGCACCTACTCATACTTACGGTCTGCTTTGCTGGTGGGGTTGAAACGAGTGGTTTACGTGCTCTCCTACCTATTCGGTAGTCCCGAGTTCGATTCCTCGCTCTGCCAGAGGAATTTATTCTGGCGGTTAGAAATTAATTTCTCGATATATGTTGTTCGGATTCCACAATAAGCTGTAGGTCGCGTGCTAGGTAACCAATTGGTTCATATTCACATAAAAATAGCTAATCCTTCGGGCCAGCCCTAAGAGAGCTGTTAATCAGCTCAGTGGTCTGGTTAAAGTAAGATATCACTCCAGTGTCCAAAAGTGATGTTGCAAAGGTTTTTTCAGAACATTCCAGAGAACTTTGACTGATACCATCTTAGTTTAAGATATATTTGCTTATTATTTTATTCATTTATTTATTTATTTATTCTTTTTGGCTGTTCCCATTAATAGTCTGTCATTTCTATTTCGTAATTTTGTTTGTTTTACTTTCAGTAGCTTTTTCTACTGATCATTTGCATTGTTTCATATTTTATTTATTGTTTAACCATTCCCTATTTCATTCTTTATTACCTTTCCTTTGATTTAATTTCAAATTCTTTAAGTAACTTTCACGCATATATCTCCTATTCACATTACATCATTATTCCGTTATATTTCAAGAAGTATCCGTTATCTTTACTCCTTTTCTATCATTTACCTGGTTCCCGTTCTTCCAGATTTTCTCTATCATGTTTATCAGACTGTATCGCATTTTTTCATTCGGTTTTCTCCTTCCATGTTGTCTTTTCTATGAAGTTTATTCTATTTCCTTTGAAAGTTTTCGTCAATATTTATTTGGATTTCTTCTCTTTCCGTCTCCTGTATATACTGCTTAGTTTCTTTTTTCAGTTCCTTTGGTTTAACTTAATTAAACTTCGTTAAGTTAATAAACTTCGAATAGCTCAAGGTTAAAAATTACTCAATATCAAACTCACTCTCTCTTTTCTCTCTCTCTCTCTCTCTCTCTCTCTCTCTCTCTCTCTCTCTCTCTCTCTCTCTCTCGTACGTACGTATATAAAACGACTAAGTATCTAATCCAGGACAACAGGGCATTTCATAATTGCCCACCAATTTCTCTCCCGACACCTTTAACTGTCAAGGAACTTGGCAATATAACTCATGTTGCAAATGATATGGCTGGATAAATCCCGGTAAGTGAAGCCTTTTCATCTTGTCTTATGTAGCTTCCAGGCAGCTTCAGGAAGTTCAAGTCCTTCCACATTACCTGAAGTATCTCTCGTAAACGTTCGTGTCTCAGTGGTATCGAGGAGAGCGGAACAAGGAAACTGTTGGTTCTGAGCAACATTGAGAATCGCAGAAACTGGAAACGTTTGTTTCTAATCAATATTGAGACTCGAGGAAACTGGAAGCGTTTGTTCATGGGAGGTACTGGGGACACTTTGAAGCTGGATAGGTTTGTTTCTGAAAAGATATTGAGAAAAATTGGTCCTGTAACAAAGTCTGTACCTGTTATTTTGTATATATGTATTTGTGAGGATATTGAAGTATTTGTGCTGTTTGTATGTGACTATCTTTTGCTATAAATGAACATCATTTTAAGCAAATTCTACCTTTTTTATCAAAAAATTCCGATTCAGATTATAAGTTCTTATCTTTGACCTATTATACAGAATAAGCTATTGCCAAAATATAATTTTAAGACATCACATTTCCTTCCGGATTCCTCTCCTGTTTCACTACCTACTCAAATTAGTGCAGTCTTCTTTGAAAAAAAAAAAAAAATGAATGCAAGACAATGTTGTCCATCCAGTAAAGAGTAAATTTCGAGGCAGTTTCTTTGTCTTCCTTCTTTTGCGGATTGTGAATTCAAGGACATGAGAATCACCACTAAAATCTCGTTGTTCCATCAATCTGGATGTCTATTACACTTCCATAGAGAAGGGTTTTATCCTCTGTCCACTGAAAGACTTTAGGTGTTGTTACTTAACCTTAATTCATACACATTTTATGTGAGCAGTGTCTCTTGAAAAGGCGAATCGTTGAAGATGGAGAGATGATTTTTTTTGGACTTATCCAAAATGGGAGCCTTTTTTTATTGAAAAAGAAATAAAAAAAACTTTCTGGTTGATTGATGGTTAATGATAAAGCCTTTTGTGCTATTTCGATTTCCTTAATCAGATCTTTGCAGCATTTAAAGATGCGATTCGTAAATAATGTACTGAATCTCGTTACTCCATTCGAAGACAATCTCGCTGCTATAAACGTCAGTCATTTTGGATAGATATAGCTTCGGGTTTGATTTATATCCCTTGAAGCGAGGTTGATCAAGTCTTTGAAATGTTTACTGCCTAATATTTGAGTGGAAGATTTCCTGACAATTTATTTTTAAATACTGTTCCTATATTTTCTCGTCCCTTGTTCTTAAAATCTACTACATCCTCTAAGCTGAAATATTTCGATAATTAATTAACTGCAGGTTAGTATTTTGAAGTAAATAATGAGAAATAAAGTTAATTTGAAAGTACACAAAAAGAAAGAAATTTATTTGACGTTTTCGGTTGGCAAATATTGCAGAATAATTCCCACGAAGACTTTCAAGACCTACAATATTTACCATTCTAATCTCTCTCTCTCTCTTCTCTCTCTCTCTCTCTCTCTCTCTCTCTCTCTCTCTCTCAAAGATTGTGTTTCACATCCCAGGCAAAGATGTTTTATATTATCTTTGTTCATGTTTGCAGTTCCTCGTATTTAACTCACAGTGCACAGACACAGAGTTTCCTTGTTGTGTTTGTCTTGTTAATGCAGCGTTTTTTTGTTAAATAGATACCTGGTGGTTGATATGATAATTCCTGTGTCACATAAATATTTCCTCCATGAGAAATATATTTGCAAAAATGTTCTCGTGGTAGTAATGTATTTTATAAGTTGATAAAAATGGCAGTGCAAAATTCATATGGTAAATGATACACACACACACACACACACACACACACTCACTCACTCACTCAACACACACACACACACACGCACACACACACACACACCACACATATATATATATATATATATATTATATATATATATATATATATATATATATATATATATATATATATACATATATATATATATATATATGTATATATATTTTATATATATATATAGATATATATATATATATATATATATATATATATATATATTTATATATATATATATATATATATATATATATATATATATATATAATTTATTAGTTATGAAACACCTCAATATTTATTAAATATTGATCAACAACATATCAGTCGCACCTCGTTCTCTATTGAATGTTTGGGGGAAGGGTAAACTATGATAGTTAATCTCTAGGTTAATGATGAGGCATTCAGTTGCTTTGGGACCAAACATTCTCCGTGTTGTTGGAGCCAGCGTATCTGCCTGGAATTTAATCGTTAGTTCTGGAATACACTTAGATATAGTTAGGAATAATTAATACGTTTCTATGAGGATATATCGTTATATGTAGCAATTTAACTGATGCGGAAAATCTATTATATGTGTCCGTCTAGTAAAGAGAAAAATCATTGAAATTTATCAGTCGTTGTATAATTGGGATATTATATTAATGGCAATAAAGCAGCGAATAGGTCAGAGACCCGACAATAAGGAAATGACTGACTATGAATCGGCTCATATCAGAGGACACATGACGTTCCCGAAATCAGACACCGGAGAAGATTGCGAATTTGAATGAAATGAGCGAAGCGATTCTGAATCAGTTGGAAATCGACTAGTTTCTTATTTCCTTCCTGGAATCTGTATCGGACATCATGGATTTTTTACTCGGTAAAATTCTGAGTTAACTATTTTATTTTCTACCGCCAATATTTAGTGAGATATGAAAAAGGATGAAATGCCACTTGATGACTGTTTTTGTTAATATTCACGTCTTATTAACGTTACCAAAACAACAACAACCGCGAATTGGCACATATTAGTAGCCTTGGAACTTAAACACTTGCACTTGACATCTGCCCTGAATGAGGAAAATGATTTCCATATCGTACAAGTAAAATGTTTTGAGTACGAATAAGCTATTCTCGTTTCCTGACACGCGCATAAAACCCAAATAATAGTAAAAGAGAATAATTCTCAGAACTAAATTCTTATTCAAATGCAACATTTCCCAGAAACATTTAATAAGCAGTTCCGCAAATTGCTGCGTGAAAATTTCTTGGACCATGATGGCTGGAGGTCTGAGAGATTCAGGGACTCCTAATGAGGTCCTTCTGTAGGTGGACGTTTTCCCGAATGTAGTAATGGTTCTTATTCTCCTCCAATGTAATGATTCCACAGCCGAGAGAGAAAGACCTTTCCTTGTGGTCACTGAAAAGAGAAGGGATGTTTGGAGTTTCTAATAATTTCTTTTCGACGTCTGCAGTAGACTGAAAGGATGCTGAGTAGAAAAAAGTAAGTTTTGTAGTAAAAGAACGAACGGACACACATGGTTCGATCTGAATGTTTGAATGAATGTAGTGGTTCTCAACTTTTTTCCACTTCATTCCTCCCATCATGAATTCTCAACCTTCGTGTGGCTCCCTTTCATATTTCTCCAAAATGCCACCCACAACCGCCCCTAACTCAATAAAAAAAGGGGGAAATAAAGGACAATAAATAATTAAATAAAATGTTGGAAAAAAATACTGGTTTTATAAGAAGTAAATTAATTACGAACTTGACAGTTGTAATTATCTTAGTCGATGGATTCCGCAGATGTAACCATATTACGTAGCTTGACAAAGTTAGTCTACATTAACTTAAAAATAAAAAATAAAATTTTCTTCTGCCAGGACAGAGTATGTTATATATAAATAATGATTTTCAGCAATATTATAGAATGTTTGGTTTGCAACAATCTGCTTTGGCCCCATGAATTCGTGCGATGGTCCCCTTAGGTTGAGAACGCATGGTATAAACCTACCTATACACAGTTCGAGTAAAATAAAGTAAATTCCACTCTTCCTCCAATATAAAGAGCTTATGAATGATAATTATTCAGCGAGTTTTTTCGGGTTAATGAAATGCAGATGTGTTTTCGGCGGTGAATAGACACGTAATTGGTCTTTTTATTTGCCGGTATATTAGATTTAGCGCCACATTCTACCTTTTATTTGTAGATTTTGCAGAATTCATGTATTCAGTTTTTGTAATTAGTTTTGTTCTATAGATATAAATGTTTATACTTTTGTCAATTCTAATGATGTTTTTGAAATTATTATTTTTTTTATTGCAAGACAAGCAGCAATACTATTTTTGTTTTTATTACTAACACCGTGTTTCAGTACTCCTCCCAACGTGTAATATACTAAAGTTTATTACCATTGAAATTCTAACCTTACCATTAATTTGAAATCACTTTTGATGATAAAATAACGAACGAAGGTCACATCAGGCGCCAGAGAGCCAAAGCTTACAGGAAGTTTGATCTACTCGCTTCTAAATTCGGACATCCAGAAACTTATCATTAAGTTGGGCTGAGTACATAGAACAGATGCTTGAATTTCACGGTAATTAAAGGAAGATTAAAAGGTATTTGACGAATTAGAATAAGAATAACAGAGGATAATGAGTTATGCAAAGGATCTCGGTAATATTTTGTTTCTATGTTTGTAATCAGGATGGAGTTTTTATTCAAAACATGGTATGAGAATGGAAAATTGTTCTAAAAGGAAATATACTATAACACTTCGAGTATACATATATGTATTGTATTAGAAGATAATAAAAAGCTTCATTCTCTTGACTGGATTCTTTCATTCTTTCGAACCAAAGGCCAAATGCATTAAGTGAGAAAGGAAAACTGCAAGGGATAATTGTTGATTTATTTAAATAAATTTGTATCGCGACTGGATATAGCAGAGCTGACCTTCCCGGTGTTACACGACCCAAGTGAACATTATGGGTGTCGATGTAGCAATCTTTTCGTTGTATTTAGCTCCATTAAGGCTACAGCACAAACGCTTTACACCTTAAGAAGTAATTGTTAAACTGTGGGTGTTCTTTTCTTCAACATTTAATTCCCTTAAACTTACAAAATACGTGCACAAGTCCACACACATACGTACCCCATACTCAGACACACACAAATACACGGAAGGATGAAATTGACGAATATGGAAAGCTAGCATAATAATGTGAGGTACTGGTTATTCCAAATTAAAAATATTTTTTATGATTATGATGTTCATGTCAATCTACAGAAACATAACACACACACACACACACACACACACACGCACACACGCACACACACACGCACACAAGATGAACTTGCTTACATGGAGGGCTTAGCACAATAATGTGAGGTAGACTATTGGTTACTTCGAATTAAAAACATTTCCATTGGAATCCTAAAGTCTTCGAAATTTTACTGAAAATTATGTCACATGAAATCCTTCATCTAGCAATGCACTTCCTGAAACTATTCATCCGTGGTCGATACTAAGTGGCAAATGTCAAAAGCATATTCTATCGTTGCAAGCAATATTCCCTAAACCCCGGTCATTTGTTGTTTGATGTCGACCCAAAGCTGCCGAGAGGCTGGAAAGCTAATTAACTTTTATTTGTTTTGTAATGTATGGGCGAAACTACTGCTGCTTATAAAATAAAAGAGGTCTCGGCTCATTCATAAACTGTGTTATAAAGAATGAAACTCTTTCGTCTCTACCAGAACTCTTGATAAATAAAGAATTTCATTCCTCAACCCTTGTCACCATCATCCGAGACACAGCGCCCGAAAAACAAGGATCTTTTTGTTTGACAATTCGTGAGAGTTCTCTCAAGTTATGTCGTTCTGTTTGACCCTGAGGAACATTAGCAGAGCTTAACAACTGCGTTGTATTTGAAGCTTCCTTCTTATGCGACATTCGTGCATGTTATCAGTTTTCGTTGATTTTACATTAACAGCCTAAATATTTTTCAAGCTTCGTAAATGTTTGTGGAGTTTAATATTAACGAAACTTCATAAATGTCATGCAAGTTCAGTGAATCTTTTAGGATTTGTACTTCTTTACTCAAGCTTTGTAAATGTTTTTCCAATCTTCGTAAATGATATTGAAGCTTCGTAAATGTTGCTTAGACTTTACAAATGCTAATTAGGCTTCCTACCTGTTAAGAGCAGTGGCTCCCATCGTCGAGTGTACTGGGGTTTAATTTGATTTTTATGGGAGGGTGGGCAGGGAATTCTGAAATGGAGTTATTATCGGTTAAATTTTTTTCTAGCAACTCTGTGTTGGTATGACGGTGTGCGAGTTAATACATACGGTGTATATACATTATGGATACTTTAAAAAAAGAAAACTTTGGAAGTTTAAATCAATTTAATATTGGTCTTTTAGCCTTCCTCCACGCGAATGAGAGTTCATTTTTTGAATAATGTCCATTAATTATCACCACAAAGGCATCAGGATTTTAGAGGTGATTAGGCAGACCATGGCCAGAAAAAATCAAAGGTTAGGAAACACTGGTCTAATCTGAGGTCATTTTAATCAAGCAAATCATCAGAGCGCATCCAGTTCCAGTAACTGCGTAGAAATATGTTCTCTCTCTCTCAGTGCAGCGATTCGGCATCCAAGTAAAAGCCGGTTTCCAAGGAGAGAGAGACAAATAACCCTCTAATTGCTTGAGACAACGGATGATTGCAGTCATATCTAAAGAAGAGATGAGACATCAGATATAAATTGAAGGATTAATTGTACCTGTCGTATTTCGCCACTTTTCCAGCGAACCGGAACCATCCGAGGTAGAAGCACGGATGAAATTTCTCTTATGTTTTTGCTTACTCAGGGAGTAAGCCTACAAACTACTTTGTTGTTCTTCTTCTGTTGTGATGGGGTAATGTTAGAAAGATGTATGGAAGAACCTAAAAAGGTCTAAAAAGGGTGTTTTGCGTTGACTTTAAGATGCAAGAATTTTAGGATAGACTATTTATGATTTATTCATTAGAATGAAAATGTAAAATATAAATAATGTGAATGTTAAACAGTACAGAAAAATTATTTCTAATGAAATATAGCGTATTTATTTTAATTTTCGTTAGGGAAACAAGCATCTATTTGACCGTAGATCTTAGCACGTTTTAATTTGCCTTGAAAGTTAGGAATATAATGTTTACAACTTATGTGTGAGAGGAAAATCCAGCATGCATCCCAAGTAAGCTGGAGGTCAAATCACGCCTCTTTACCTCTAAAGGTTAGTTTACACCAGGCTTCACTGCACGCTGCATGCATAAGACTCATCACCAACTCCTCCCAAATTCTGGTCAGCCCCGCCTACTAGACTGCTCAAGAGGGCGAGTTAATGGTGTGGCACGAGTCTTGATGAGCAGTCCAGTCGGCGGGGCTAACAAGAATCTGGGAGGAGTTGGTGATGAGTCGTATGTACCTATGTAGCGTGAGGTGAAGCATAGTGTAAAACTCACATAAGTCCGTTCGCTCCACCGTTGATAGAAACGAATCCGAAATTCGTCCTGAAGTCGCTGGAATACTCACAGGATTTGAAATTAGTATCCGTTTTATTTCTTATGTTCGAGGACAGTTTCAGAAGTGCCTACTTGTCATAGTGTAGTCAGCTGCTTTGAAGGTGAAAATGCGCTTTATTTTTTTTATATTGACTACTTTAACACTTTTATGTCGTTTTGTAGTGGGTTGTTTCAATTTATATATATATATATATTAATATATATATATATATATATATATATATATATATATATATATATATATATATATATATATATATATATATATATATATATATATATATATATATATATATATATATATGATGTATGTATGTATGTATGTATGTATGTATGTATGTATGTATGTATGTATGTATGTATGTATGTATGTATGTATGTATGTATGTATGTATGTATGTATGTATGTATGTATGTATGTATGTATGTATGTATGTATGTATGTATGTATCGATCAAAAGTGTGAAAAAAGGGACAGGCATGTTAATAAAGTATGACTTTATTAAAATTGCAGGTTGCTTAAGGTGCGAATAGATTCTCATCTGTGTTAGCTACAGAATAGGGATGGAAATATCGAACTCTGAATTCTTTTACATACGTGTACATGTGTGTAAATTTAAACATGAAAGATGATGATTCCAAGATATTTGGTAGAACCTCGAATGACCAACTTCTATCGGTTCTGGAATGGGAATCAGATTGTCCGCAATTAAAATCCCATTCGTCT
>NC_061098.1:35069031-35074113 GCF_015104395.2 Macrobrachium nipponense | reverse complement strand
TATTGATAAAATGTATTGATAAAAGTCGTTTAACCTCTGAGTCGGTGCCTTCAGTAAGAAAGAGAGACTCATTTCGAATGAGTTTCATCCACAGGACCAGAAGCTGAGATCCTTCAACCCCTACACCGATATTTAGGAACTAAAACCAATCAATTATCTCGTATATTCCATTGATTTTATTTACTTACTTTTACTTAAGGCATCAGGGAACGATCACAGTTTGGGTGAGAGAGAAAACTTTTTTTTTCCTTTTTCTTTCAGGGGTGTGGCTTGGTCACCCTTTGTGCAGGTTTGATTTTAGATTCTTAAAAACAAAACTATTTTTTTCTGTCCGCCCTCAGATCTTAAAAATTAGTGAGGCTAGAGGGCTGCAAATTGGTATGTTGCAACCTTCTAGCCTCGGTAGTTTTTATCTTATTTGAGGTTAAAGTTAACCATAATCGTGCTTCTGGCAACTATATAAGACAGGCCACCACCGGGCCGTAGTTAAAGTTTCGTGGGCCAACGGCTCACACAATATTATACCGAGACAACCGAAAGATAGAGCTATTTTCTGTGGCCTTTATTATACGGTGTACAGATAACTTGATTGCGCCGAAGAAACTTTTTACTTAGTTTATATTTTGTTGATAATTATGTGGATTATTTTGTGAGTAATCCATGTGTTTAGATGTACATTATCAATTCTATTATAAATCCCTCCCCATTTCAATGATATCTCATAAAGCAGAAGGCACTGATACTCGCATAGACCCGAGTCGGGTTCGAGTCACACTTGGGCATACCCTGTGACCACCCAGTGCGGAGCGTTGCCCAGGCGAGCTCCCCCTTTACCCACGTGTCTGTGTGCCCCCATTTGGCTGCCCCGGGCCCTTACCGACGCCTCGAAGAAGTCGACTGCCATCGTCTACGCTTCCACGAAGCAGTATCTCAGGAAAAATGTAAAGTGCGGAATTGTGGTGGCAATCAACTTAAATGTCATTCTTTTCCCTGTATCAGTGCTTGTGCAATCCTCCATGGTGATTCAGTAATCCCCACAGCCGTGCCCCCCTTTGAAGATTCTTTGGTTTAAGAGCTGTGGATCCCTAGGAAGTGGCTGTATTCAGTTCCTCCCCTTCTCCGTACAGTAACGTTTGAGCGGTAATTCATTCTTTCTTTGCCATCTGAGGAATCTTGAGATTTATGTCAAACTCATATCCGACCCCCAATCGCGCTCGAGTTTATACGATGTTTGTATTGCAGCTGTTCTGCAATTTCCTGCTGTGAGGGTGGGTCGCCCCTACCCTTATGCTCTGGGCCCGTAAATGCACGCTGCATATCATCACACGTGTCCCTGAATGCGTGCTCATTGCTCCCAGCAATTGTTCCAGCACTCGGCCTCGTGTGAGGGTCTTTAGCTTCCTTGCTGGCACCTTGAATTAGTATAGGAATGTTAAGGTGGAAATACATTCCCTGAAAATTCAATCCTTGGAGTTTCCTTGCGATTTTTTCCTTTAATCTTGTATTTGGTCTTCAGCCGACACCTTATTTCTGGTATCGGATTAGGTTTGATTGGACTCTCGCCCCTTCAGTCACAGTCAGAAATAAACCTCCGTTGCAGGAGCCATCAGACCTAATTCAGTTCAATAATAATAATAATAATAATAATAATAATAATAATAATAATAATAATAATAATAATAATAATTAAGAACAACTAGGGTGATATATGCCAGTAGACCAGACATGATGTTGATTGACAAAATCAAGAAGAAAGTATCACTCATTGATGTCGCAATAATATGGGACACTAGAGTAGACGGAGTTGGGAAAAAAGGAAAAAAAGATGGAAAAAAATTGAAGGGTATCAAGGACCTGAAATAGAATTAAAAGGATGTGGGATATGCCAGTGGAAATTGTACCCATAACCATAGGGACACTAGGCGCGATCCCGAGATCCCTGAAAAGTAACCTGGTAAAGCTTGTAGATGCTCAAGTAGCTCCAGGACTCGTGCAGAAGAGTGTGCTAGACTGTGATAGACCCCCTCCCACGCCCCCACCCCCACCCCCAATAATAATAATGATAATAACGCCCTAGGATTTATAGCATCCCATAACTATCCAAACAGAAGTTTTTGATTTACATCAGATTTCCTCCCTATATTAATTATCCAGAATTGTGAAAGAGTAGTTTTAATCACATTTCCAATAAGACTTCTCGGGCTCTGATTAACTGAGGGGAAAAGGAGATGAATTGAAATTAAGTCATTTTACTTTCTATTTTCTAAATAACAAATCAAAGTTATTCTCGATGGATGAAAGTCTTTGAAGGTTTACGTCAGAGTGAATTACATTTATTGTCAGTAATGTATGAAAAAGAAGATTAAAAGCTTAAAATATTTTAATTTGAATAAAATGACACCAGACGCGTAGTTTCATTTACTCGGGGAGTAAGCCTTCAAACTACTTTGTTGTTGTTGCTGTTATTTTTTGTTGGGGGTTAAGAAAGGTCTATGGAAGAGCCTAAAAAGTTCTGATAAAGGTGTTTTGTTTAGAGTTAAAAGTACAGGAATTTTAGGGTAGGATATTTATGATTTATTCATTAGAATGAAAATGTAGAAAAATAAATGTATGTTAAATAGAAGATACGTATTATTTCTAATGAAATATAACGTATTTACTTCAATTTTTGCTGGTGAAACTACGCTCTACTTGTCCACAGATTTTATCACGTTTAATTTATGTTAAAAGTTTTGAATGTAATGTTTACAACTTGTGCGTGCTGGAAATATCTTTCATGTGTCCCGAGTAAGCTGTAGGGCGGATCACGCCTTGTTGTCTATCAAAATAAAAATTATTTCATTTCATCAGTCGCTTTCAAAGTTACATTATCCGACAGAATAATATATTTGTCAAGCCGAACAAATGTATTCAATAATACAATGTTAACAAACTGATCACTCTGAGAGATATGTTTACCAAAGGAAAATGTGACCAAAGGAAAATGTGACCAAAGGTCATAGAAGGGTAGAAATCAGTGTTGAGAGAGAGAGAGACGAGAGAGATGAGAGAGAGAGAACGAGAGAGAGAGAGAGAGAGAGAGAGAGAGAGAGTTTCTTGAATAAATTATTAGTTGAAAATGTTTACCACCCTGCAGAAATAGTTCTATATATAAAGAGAGAGAGAGAGAGAGAGAGAGAGAGAGAGAGAGAGAGAGAGAGAATCGTTTATGCTACTCATGCTACAGATAAACTGTAAGTCTCCACTGGACATTACATCTCTCTCTCTCTCTTTCTCTCCTTCTCTCTCCCCCTGACTTCGGGACCCATAGACATCCACAAAAAGCGAGGCGTCCAGTGGTCAACTTCAAATCCATTAGTTTAATTATTACAGTTCGGCGCAAGCGCGAGATTTTATCAAAATAGTAGGTCAGCGTTGGACGAGTTGGCGATCGTTGTGCCAAACTGGTTAGAAGGGACAAATGAAAGTTGCAGGCAGGAAATGAGGAAATGTTTGATGCAATTGTCGAAAAGCAAGACTGACATCTACGCTTTTGGCTTCTATCAAACAATCGTTTACTTTCTGAGCTGTTGCTTTGAAACCTTTTAGGAAATTACATGCACAAACTGCAGATCACTTTGGACCCGGTTCAGCGGTCCACACCCTTTAGCACCTACTCTTACTTACGGTCTGTTTTCTGGTGGGGTTGGACGAGTGGTTTACGTGCTCTCCTACCTATTCGGTAGTCCCGAGTTTGATTCCTCGCTCTGCCAGAGGAATTTATTTCTGGCGGTTAGAAATTAATTTCTCGATATTATGTTGTTCGGATTCCACAATAAGCTGTAGGTCGCGTTGCTAGGTAACCAATTGGTTCATGTTCACATAAAAATATCTAATCCTTCGGGCCTGCCCAAAGAGAGATGATAATCAGCTCAGTGGTCTGGTTAAACTACGATATACTCGGGGTCAGGCAAGAGACCGTGCTAACACAGGGCTAAATTAAATTAAAATCAATCACTCCAGTGTCCAAAAGTGATGTTGCAAAGGTTTTTCAGAACATTCCAGAGAACTTTAACTGATACCATCTTAGTTTAAGATGTGTTTGCTTATTTACTTATTTATTTATTTATTTATTTATTTATTTATTTATTTATTTATTATTTCTCGCTGTTCCCGTTAATTGTCTGTCATTCTATTGCGTAATTTTTGTTTGTTTTACTTTCAGTAGCATTCTACTGATCATTTGCATTGTTTCATATTTTATTTATCATTTAACTATTCCCCATTTCCAGTCTTTATTGCCTTTCCTTTGATTTAATTTAAATTTTTTTAAGTAACTTTCACGCATATATCTCCTATTCATACATTCATCATTATTTCTTTTATTATTTCAAGAAATATCCATTATCTTTACTCCTTTTCTCTCATTTACCTGGTTCCCGTTTCTTCCAGATTTTCTCTATTCTTGTTTATCGAACTGTATCGCATTTTTCATTCGGTTTCTCCTTTTCTATGAAGTTTATTCTATTTCCTTTTGAACGTTTTCATCAGTATTTATTTGGATTTCTTCTCTTTCTTTCTCCTGCTTAGTTTCGTTCGGTTTCCTTTGGTTTAACTTAATTGAACTTCGTTAACTTCATAAAACTTCGCATAGCTTAATAGTTAAAAACTACTCAATATCAAACACACACACCTCTCTCTCTCTCTCTCTCTCTCTCTCTCTCTCTCTCTCTCTCTCTCTCTCATTAGAGAAAGAGTCATTGGACAAAATATGTGGTGGGCTCTCTCTCTCTCTCTCTCTCTCTCTCTCTCTCTCTCTCTCTCTCTCCTCTTGCTGGAGAAAGATTCATTCGACAAAATACGTGATGGACACTCTCTCTCACGTACATACGTACATAAAACGACTAAGTATCTAATCCAGGATAACAGGGCATTTCATAATGGCCCACCAATTTCTCTCCCGACACCTTTAACTGTGAAGGAACTTGGCAATATAACCAATGTTGCAAATGATATGGCTGGATAAATCCCGGTAAGTGAAGCCTTTCCATCTTGTCTTATGTAGCTCCCAGGCAGCTTCAGGATGCTAGAGTCCTTCCACAT
>NC_061098.1:35061531-35064031 GCF_015104395.2 Macrobrachium nipponense | reverse complement strand
AGACACCATATTAATAATAACACCACTCCGGTTATAAAAATATTTCCTCCATTTGGTTAATAACCAACCCCCTTATATTATTCTCTTATTTCTCCAAAGCCACATGTCAGTAAAAAAAAACACCACTCCAAGAATAGAGAATAATCACCTCTATTTCGGCAAATACAAAATATTTACCTCTATTTCCCCAACAACTCCATGTGGAACAAAACAAGGCTCCAAATAATATATATCTCCAAAAAATGTGCACTCAAGGCAACTAACTCACATACTCCCAAATATTGCCCCATAATCTCCAAATATGTGTCTCCATTTGCAACAAAGATGGCTGCAAAATAATTGAACCAAACATAGCTCATATCACATTATTGGAAAATATCAAAAACGGCCAAAAAATATATATCTCCCATATATTATATCTCAAATATAACTCCAAAATAATATATACCTCCAATTATCTCCCCAAAATAATATATCTCAATTATATCTCAATTCTAACTCCAATTCTCTAGAGAATAACTCAATGTTATAGTCAAAAACTATAAAAACTCACTCCATTTAGCATAACTGCTAAAAAAGGGCAAAAACTCGGCCAATAAAACTGTCTAGAAAATTCTAGAAAAAAATCACTAATGTGCCACAACTCATTATAACAGAACTCCAAATTCACAGTGTCTAAGCAAAGACTTCTCCATATGCACTACGACATAGCCACTAGAAAACTTAACCAAGTTTCCTATCTCGCACAAAGTTGTCACAAATACAACTAATGTATTGTGCAAGAAAACTCACAATTTCTGGAACACAAATATCCAGAGAAAAAAATGTAGTGCCATTACGTATGCATTCAAAACTATGCAAAAAATTCTCCCATATATTACTCTATAGCATCAAATAGCTAAAACACGAACACGTTCCCGAACAATGACTCTAAGTCATGAACTGAGATAATATTCACACTAACTGGAGAGAAAAAAAATAAATTCAAATTCACCCTTGGTAAAAAAAACTTGTGTCAGCGATGGCTAATTTCCAAAAAGGAGAAAAGAAAAAATCAACGGCACCATTAACTATCTCCCGTAACTCACTAGATGTCAAGCAATTATCTGCTGAACTCATAAAAAAAGAAAAGAAACTAAAACAATGTGTTGTTAGTTCTTCCCATAATCACAAAAGATTTCACCTCCCTTGACAGCATTAAAACACCCACGTATTAGTACATAAAAAATCAGTATCAGAAATATCATTATCACAAAATCACCAAAAAATTGCTATCATCAAAATCATCAGTATCAGTACAAAAATTATCACCAAAGTTAATGCTTGTCCATTCTCCAAAAATTCAGCAAAAAATTCAGCAAGTTTCACCACAATTCACCAAGATTCAGTCAGATTCATCAAGATTCAGCAAAACTCATCCCCGTGAATCACTGAAATATTCTCCAAAGTTACAAAAACTCAACAATTAATTAACACAAGACTTCTCCCATTAATTCATTGTAATAATTATCCCTGAATAATTATCTGTAATAATTATCAACTAATCTCCCATGAAATATCTCAAATCTCTCGTAAAACAAATCTCCCGTAATGATAATTATACTTAGGCAAACCTCCCGTGACACATCTCAAGTATAATAATTATTAATAATAATAATAACTCTCCACAGCAATAATTCTCAAGTAAGGGTGAAATTCAAATAGCATTACACTTAGTATTGCTGAATCTATGACATACAATTTCTCCAGCATACAACACCATGACATAACACCATTGCCACACAACACAGATACAACACCAATCATCGGCATTTCAAAGTAATTTCTCCAACACAATAAAAAAAAATCATCTGTGTTCCCCAATATATTTGTGTCTTTCAAGGCACAACGAAACATATAACCACATCCGGCATGTTAATACTTTCCCCTTCTTATTTTCGTAAAAGAAAAAAATCTTTTTATTCCTTTTATCTTCATCCAAGGGAGAAAAAAAAAATCTCTTTTCTAAAAAAAAAAGACTGTAACGGGCAGTTTCACTTCATCAACTTAATCAATCAGCTGAATATACTTAGCATTCAATGTCAAGGCCAGACCCATCCCAACACAAAGAAAAAAAAAGGAAAAGGGGGAGTTCACCCACACTGAGAAAAAAAAATTTCTCCCCCCGTGAGAACAACCCCTCAGTCGAGCGGCAGAACAGCCTGAGGCATACCAGCAGTATCCCCATCTCCCCTTGAACAGTGTCTGAGGACCCCTACCCAAGGTATACACTAGTGCCCATCCCTGCACTATCTCTCGAGGGAGGCCAGTGGTACCTTCCATGCGACTACCCTCCCAAGGGATGCCCGTACCCTCGCAATGCAAGGCGCCTCTCTGCAGAAATGTGCTGAGCCCGTAAAATTGTGGCCGCTCTGTGTCACTAAGCCAAATATGCTTATCTAAGCACAGTTCCCATGCATAGAAAAATACACTCCTATGTTTTAAACAAAGACGAATGCAT
>NC_061098.1:35021531-35056531 GCF_015104395.2 Macrobrachium nipponense | reverse complement strand
TAGATTCTTAATCAAATGCAACATTTCCCAGAACCATTTAATAAGCAGTCCCGAAAATTGCTGCGTGAAAGTTTATTGGACCATGATGGCTGGAGGTCTGAGAGATTCAGGGACTTCTAATGAGGTCCTTCTGTAGGTGGACGTTTTCCCCGATGTAGTAATGGTTCTTATTCTCCTCCAAAGTAATGATTCTCCAGTCGCGAGAGAAAGACCTTTCTTTGTGTCACTGAGAAGAGAAGGGATGTTTGGAGTTTCTAATAATTTCTTTTCGACGTCTGCAGTAGACTGAAAGGATGCTGAGTAGAAAAAAGTAAGTTTTGTAGTAAAAGAACGAACGGACACACATGGTTCGATCTGGAATGTTTGAATGAATGTAGTGGTCTCAACTTTTTTTCCACTTCATTCCTCCCATCATGAATTCTCAACCTTCGTGTGGCTCCCTTTCATATTTCTCCAAAATGCCACCCACAACCGCCCCTAACCTCAATAAAAAAAAGGGGGTAAATAAAGGATACAATAAATAATTAAATAAAATGTTGGAAAAAAACACCTGGTTTTATAAGAAGTAAATTAATTACGAACTTGACAGTTGTAATTATCTTAGTCGATGGATTCCGCAGATGTAACCATATTACGTAGCTTGACAAGTTAGTCCTACATTAACTTAAAAATAAAAAATAAAATTTTCTTCTGCCAGGACAGAGTGAGTATGTTATATTATAAATAATGATTTTCAGCAATATTATAGAATGTTTGGTTTGCAACAATCTGCTTTGGCCCCATGAATTCGTGCGATGGTCCCCTTAGGTTGAGAACGCATGGTATAAACCTACCTATACACAGTTCGAGTAAAATAAAGTAAATTCCACTCTTCCTCCAATATAAAGAGCTTATGAAATGATAATTATTCAGCGAGTTTTTTCGGGTTAATGAAATGCAGATGTGTTTTCGGCGGTGAATAGACACGTAATTGGTCTTTTTATTTGCCGGTATATTAGATTTAGCGCCACATTCTACCTTTTATTTGTAGATTTTGCAGAATTCATGTATTCAGTTTTTGTAATTAGTTTGTTTTTTTTTCTATAGATATAAATGTTTATACTTTTGTCAATTCTAATGATGTTTTTGAAATTATTATTTTTTTTATTGCAAGACAAGCAGCAATACTATTTTTGTTTTTATTACTAACACCGTGTTTCAGTACTCCTCCCAACGTGTAATATACTAAAGTTTATTACCATTGAAATTCTAACCTTACCATTAATTTGAAATCACTTTTGATGATAAAATAACGAACGAAGGTCACATCAGGCGCCAGAGAGCCAAAGCTTACCAGGAAGTTTGACTCTACTCGCTTCTAAATTCGACATCCAGAAACTTATCATTAAGTTGGGCTGAGTACATAGAACAGATGCTTTGATTTCATCACGGTAATTAAAGGAAGATTTAAAAAGGTATTTGACGAATTGAAATAAGAATAACAGAGGATAATGAGTTATGCAAAGGATCTCGGTAATATTTTGTTTCTATGTTTTGTAATCAGATGGGTTTTTATTCAAAACATGGTATGAGAATGGAAAATTGTTCTAAAAGGAAATATACTATAACACTTCGAGTATACATATATGTATTGTATTAGAAGATAATAAAAAGCTTCATTCTCTTGACTGGATTCTTTCATTCTTTCGAACCAAAGGCCAAATGCATTAAGTGAGAAAGGAAAACTGCAAGGGATAATTGTTGATTTATTTAAATAAATTTGTATCGCGACTGGATATAGCAGAGCTGACCTTCCCGGTGTTACACGACCCAAGTGAACATTATGGGTGTCGATGTAGCAATCTTTTCGTTGTATTTAGCTCCATTAAGGCTACAGCACAAACGCTTACACCTTAAGAAGTAATTGTTAACTGTGGGTGTTCTTTTCTTCACATTTAATTCCCTTAAACTTACAAAATACGTGCACAAGTCCACACACATACGTACCCATACTCAGACACACACAAATACACGGAAGGATGAAATTGACGAATATGGAAAGCTTAGCATAATAATGTGAGGTACTGGTTATCCAAAAATTAAATATTTTTTTATGATTATGATGTTTCATGTCAATCTACAGAAACATAACACACACACACACACACACACACACACACACACACACGCACACACGCACACGCACACAAGGATGAACTTGCTTTACATGGAGGGCTTAGCACAATAATGTGAGGTAGACCTATTGGTTACTTCGAATTAAAAACATTTCCATTGGAATCCTAAAGTCTTCGAAATTTTACTGAAAATTATGTCACATGAAATTCCTTCATCTAGCAATGCACTTCCTGAAACTATTTCATCCGTGGTCGATACTAAGTGGCAAATGTCAAAAGCATATTCTATCGTTGCAAGCAATATTCCCTAAACCCCGGTCATTTGTTGTTTGATGTCGACCCAAAGCTGCCGAGAGGCTGGAAAGCTAATTAACTTTTATTTGTTTTGTAATGTATGGGCGAAACTACTGCTGCTTATAAATAAAAGAGGTCTCGGCTCATTCATAAACTGTGTTATAAAGAATGAAACTCTTTCGTCTCTACCAGAACTCTTGATAAATAAAGAATTTCATTCCTCAACCCTTGTCACCATCATCCGAGACACAGCGCCCGAAAAACAAGGATCTTTTGTTTGACAATTCGTGAGAGTTCTCTCAAATTATGTCGTTCTGTTTGACCCTGAGGAACATTAGCAGAGCTTAACAACTGCGTTGTATTTGAAGCTTCCTTCTTATGCGACATTCGTGCATGTTATCAGTTTTCGTTGATTTTACATTAACAGCCTAAATATTTTTCAAGCTTCGTAAATGTTTGTGGAGTTTTAATGTTAACGAAACTTCATAAATGTCATGCAAGTTCAGTGAATCTTTTAGGATTTGTTTGTACTTCTTTACTCAAGCTTTGTAAATGTTTTTCCAATCTTCGTAAATGATATTGAAGCTTCGTAAATGTTGCTTGTAGACGTTTACCAAATGCTAAATTAGGTCTTCCTACCTGTTCAAGAGCAGGGTGGCTCCCATCGTGTCGAGTTGTAACTGGGTTTTAATTTGATTTTTATGGGAGGGTGGGCAGGGAATTCTGAAATGGAGTTATTATCGGTTAAATTTTTTTCTAGCAACTCTGTGTTGGTATGGACGGTGTGCGAGTTAATACATACGGTGTATATACATTATGGATACTTTAAAAAAAAAAACTTTGGAAGTTTAAATCAATTTAATATTGGTCTTTTAGGCTTCCTCCACGCGAATGAGAGTTCATTTTTTGAATAATGTCCATTAATTATCACCACAAAGGCATCAGGATTTTAGAGGTGATTAGGCAGACCATGGCCAGAAAAATCAAAGGTTAGGAAACACTGGTCTAATCTGAGGTCATTTTAATCAAGCAAATCATCAGAGCGCATCCAGTTCCAGTAACTGCGTAGAAATATGTTCTCTCTCTCTCAGTGCAGCGATTCGGCATCCAAGTAAAAGCCGGTTTCCAAGGAGAGAGAGACAAATAACCCTCTAATTGCTTGAGACAACGGATGATTGCAGTCATATCTAAAGAAGAGATGAGACATCAAGATATAAATTGAAGGATTAATTGTACCACTGTCGTATTTATCGCCACTTTTCCAGCGAACCGGAACCATCCGAGGTAGAAGCACGGATGTAATTTCTCTTATGTTTTTTTTTGTTTTGCTTACTCAGGGAGGTAAGCCTACAAACTACTTTGTTGTTCTTCTTCTTGTTGTTGATGGGGTAATTGTTAGAAAGATGTATGGAAGAACCTAAAAAGGTCTAAAAAGGGTGTTTTGCGTTGACTTTAAGATGCAAGAATTTTAGGATAGACTATTTATGATTTATTCATTAGAATGAAAATGTAAAATATAAATAATGTGAATGTTAAACAGTACAGAAAAATTATTTCTAATGAAATATAGCGTATTTATTTTAATTTTCGTTAGGGAAACAAGCATCTATTTGACCGTAGATCTTAGCACGTTTTAATTTGCCTTGAAAGTTAGGAATATAATATACAACTTATGTGAGAGGAAAATCCAGCATGCATCCCAAGTAAGCTGGAGGTCAAATCACGCCTCTTTACCTCTAAAGGTTAGAGGGCGAGTTAATGGTGTGGCACGAGTCTTGATGAGCAGTCCAGTGGGCGGGTCTAACAAGAATCTGGGAGGAGTTGGTGATGAGTCTTATGTACCTATGTAGCGTGAGGTGAAGCCTAGTGTAAACTCACCATAATAAGTCTATTCGCTCCACCTTTGATCGAAACGGAATCCGAAATTCGTCCTGTAGGTCGCTGGAATACTCACAGATTTGAAATTCATCTCCGTTTTATTTCTTATGTTCGAGGACAGTTTTCAGAAGTGCCTACTTGTCATAGCGTAGTCAGCAGTTTTGAAGGTGAAAATGTGCTTTGTTTTTTTTTATATTGACTACTTTAACTCTTTTTGTCTTTTGTAATTGGTGGTTTAATTTCTATATATATTTTTTTATCTATCTATCTATTTATATTTATTTTATTTATTTATTTATTTATGAAAATTTATATATTTATGTCATTGTATTTGTTCATTAGTTTTATGTATGTTTTATCGATTATATATATATATATATATATATATATATATATATATATATATATATTATATAATTATATATATATATATCGATCAAAGGTGTGAAAGGGACAAACATAATAACATATGACTTTATTAAAATCGCAGGTTACTTTAGGTGCGAATAGATTCTCATCTTGGTGTTAGCTACAGAACTGGGTTGTAAAATATCGAACTCTGAATTTTCTTACATACGTGTACCATGTGCGTAAATTTAAACATGAAAGATGATGATTTTGAGATATTTGGTAGAGCCTCGAACGACCAGCTTCTATCGGTTCTGAATCGGAATCAGATTGTTCCGCAATTAAAATCCCATTCGTCGGCCACGCCTCTATACCTGTCGTGAGTGTTCCTGGAACCCCAATTTGACCTTCGATGTCACTCAACTGCCTTTTCTTCTGAAATGTATAGGTGTTATTCTCTTTGACTTTCAACGCTTATTTATCAGTGTCATTAATTTTATGAGAGTTGTAAATTTTCGTTTTCGTTTTTTTGTCACTTGAATCATCGTATTTTTTTTTTTTTTATCTTTTTAGCCTTGTGGTCCAGAAAATCGACATATTAATAGTCTTCTTATATCAACATGTCTGTCTCTTTTCCACTTCGGATACACACACACACACATATAATATATATATATATATATATATATATATATATATATATATATATATATATATATATATATATATATATATATATATATATATATATAATATATATATATATATATATATATATATATATATATATATATATATATATATATATATATATATATATATATATATGTGTGTGTGTGTGTGTGTGTGTGTGTGTGTGTGTGTGTGTGTGTGTGTGTGTGTTTTATCACATCACCGTGATTCACATGTCTGCACTAAGCTACAAATATTTTCATATATGTTAACCGAAGGGGAATTTTTTAGTTGATACGAAATTCGTCGGCTCGTGGGCTCGAACTAAGGAGCCAAGATAGTCTTGTGGTCAAGAGATTCACTCGTTCGCCCCTGATTCTTGGTTCCGTGATTCGCGCCCGAAGGCCGACGAATATCTCATCACTTCAATAATTCCCCTTCAGTTAACTTTATATGATAATATATTTAATTTCAAGGTAGAGCGAATTAGATACTGAGAGAAATTTGTAGCTTAATGCATATATACGTATATATTAGAAACTTATTTCGTGACTGACTATAGTTCTTATCGATATGTTATTACATGTATTTTTTTAATGGTTTGGAAAGATAGATTTATCGGCAAGGAAGAGTGTTGTAGGACACCGTGTTTCTTAATACACTTATTATTTAATCAATTTTAATGATGGACGCGTGACTGAGTGTTTATTCTTAGTACCCGGTAACACTTCCGGAATATGCCCATCCGGGCACTCCTTTTCTTCACTCCGACATTATCGCTTTTCTTAACGAATACAAACTAATATTCTCGCCATGAATAAATCCATTTTAGGTACTCGTGGCAGGGAGGAACCTGGAGACGCGAGTAAGGTCGACCTTGCCGACCAAATCTGCAGGAATCCCACCTTTATGACTCAAGGAACCGCCTCTCTGTGTTCTTGAGATCAACCCTTTGCCTCGGAATCTTAGGATATTAGGTAATCGTACGAGCGTTTCAGGAGTTGACCTCAGGTCACCTCCAAACACACTGACGCCTTTTCCAGCGTCTGTCATCAGATTCTCTGCACCTGAGAATGCAAAGGGACCGTGGAGAATTGGTGGTCAGTATGTGCCTTTATTTACCATGAAAAATCGCTACACATTTCATGATGATAACATTCACGCGTTGGTGGGAATCCTGATTTTCGTACCATCATCCGGGTTAGAATTATTCTTAACGAGGGTTTTTGAAAACTGTGTAAAATCAGTTTCGATACGACAACTAGGTGTCTAAAGTCCATGTAAAAAGGCCTTTGCAAAACAAACTTTTTGATTAATAAGTGTGAATTAAATTGTTCAATTACTACTCATTACCTTCGGACTGAGACGGGTATTGAATGCATAGTTTATTGCAGGAAAGAACGAGGTACCTCTGTCTCTATAACGAGTGTCAAAAACAATCAAATTGTGAACCATTTGCCCAGATCATTGCTCGACTAATACCTAGAATAATGCATAAGCAACTTCTACGGACAGTTGAATGTATATGCAAATATACATAAATCGCATACATGGTCCACTAATCCACTTTTGACTGGAAAATTAGAAAAAAAACTGACGGTTTATTCCTCTAAATAATCATATTTTTATGGGCAGATCATCATAACTAATATCTTTCCAGGCACTAAGGGGCACAAAGCTCTTGTCTGCATGTGACATAGAGTCGATCCTGAATATTTCACGCACTGGATTTTCACCCTTGCTTCCCAGACAAAAGTCTACCTCAAGGAAATTTATACATAAATTATTTTTCATTCATTTATTCTTTGACAGGAATCTGTGGCAATACATTTGTAATTTCTTCCGCTTTGGCGAAAGACTGTTTGTCTTTTCTTACGACTGTTGTTCGTAAGCATTACTGGTTCTTCTTTTCTTCTCTCCTACTTTGTATCTTAGTAAAGTGATTCTTCTTAGACTAAGGGAGATGATTCAAACGGAGAAGTTGATAACGGTAAAATAACTTTATTTCTCAACTCCATTACAAAAGAGATTGTTCGGTCAGGAGACCGTTCCGTTTGATAACTTGAAACGAACTGAATTCTTAAAGCATCACGTCGATAGCGAAACATTAGCTATCTCAGCGATTCACATAAAAAACATACGTAGTCCGCCGGCTCGGAAGTTACAAGTTTCCGGCGCAGGTTAACAGGTCAACCGCTTCCCATGGAAGGTGCTATGAAAAGTTGACAAAGGTATGAATCGATGATGTTTTCAAACAAACTTAAACCAGGCTACTGCAGGCATTGCACAGCGTGATCTAGATTTATGTTAGTCACGTAGGACGCTCCTAATTCACCAATGACCCCTCAGGTCATGGATTCTATTTACAGATATGTAATTATCTGTTTCAAAACATGTATTTATTACATTAGGCTCGGACAGCTACCATTCAAGCCTTGAATAACAAAAGTTACTTTAAACATGGTTTCTTAGGAGTGTGCTCGTAACATATATTTAGATATAATCATAACAAGTGATTAAATGTATAAAAAGGTTCTGTTACATACCATTTTTGGACATATTCACAAATAAAGAGAAATGCATGGAAAATATAGATCCATGTTTGATGATAATGATTAATAGGTACCCCCAAAAAAATCAAAAGGTAAAAATCAAAAGGTTAACATATATACATGAAGATTATGGTAATAGGTAACCTGATTAAGAATAGCGGTTACTGGTAAAATACAAACATGATCATGGATAATTGTTAAAGAGTACTTGTCACTCCTTGTAATATATAAATATAATTGTACAATTGTATAATAGTATAAGTGTGCACAGATACAGATGCCAGGTACGTACACGCACCAATAGTTTAACACATAGGGCTTCAATATTTTATTAGGTGCCCGAAAAATACCTTTAGGAGTATATTAATATATATATATTGGGCTACAATATTTTATTAGGTGCCCAAGAGATACTTTTAACTGTTCAAAATGCAAAGGCTTGGAGTCCTTCTTGTCCTACATATTGCCAGCGTACAGACCGCTTTTCACACACAACACAATTCCAGACAATTTTCCTAGGCACCAAATGAAATGGCCAGTCTCAGACGGCCCTGAATGTATACGCTTTTAACACAACAGGAATGTCGTCTAGACGCGGCAACACGTTTCCTTGAAGATCCTTCTGTGTACGCCTCAGCCTACGCCAAGCAAAGATGTTAACGGCGATAACCAATATTGCCGTAACACTAAACACGGCCAGCAGCACGTAGTAACGAAGATTTTCTCCTCCTGCATAAGTCGGTAACGAGTGGTCCATCTCAGCCAGTTGCGTCTGATGAGAGCCACCCGCGCGTTGTATGGGAGAGGTAGTGATGGATAATTTGTAGTCGCCCAGGTATAGTTTGCGAAGAAAGACCTCTCACGTATTATCGTGTTGATCCCTCTGACCGTGTAGTTTGTAGATATCCCTGTACAGCCATCAACTGCTACAAAGACTTGGGAATGGGCGGTGGTCCCGTCCGGGCATGAGACTTGAAAACCGTCTTTGTCGTATCGGATCCAGGAGCCATTGTTCATTCTGTAATTGAACTTATTACTGTAAAGGGATAAAGTTTCTTCAGACAACCTTCGCGTATATGGAGAGAGAGCCGATTTAGCACTATGCCTAACTCACATGAATCCATTGATATAGGATAGAATTCAAAAGAGTCAGCTGTACAAACTTTATTATTCATGGCTTCTTAACAGTGAGTGAGTTTATCTAAGTCTTTAATGACTGTAAATGATTTCCTATCAGGAGAAATCAGAACAAGTCCCATCAAATTGGATATTACAGGGCTTGAGTTATTCGTCATGAAAGTTGGAAACGGTGCTATTTTGTATGATTGCCAAGCATCGGAAGAATCAAAAGGGATAGTGATCATAATCCTGTAATTTTCAACGCTGACTGATATTAGGCTATAATAAAACTATTTTATGGGCGTCTAATAAAGGAATATAACCTAGTTTCTCCCATCCGTTCTCTAAAGTTAATGTCAGATCCTTAATAGGCATAAGGTGTGGAGATAACACACCCTTTGTCGCTAACGTAATAGCTTCTACATAGTCCTTTGATTTCTCAATAAAATGTGATATTTTGATACGGATATGATCTATTTTCAAACTATAATAAGCTAACGTAGCCAGCAAGTGTTGACTTCCATAATTTGATCGATATTACTAGAATGTTTGTTCACCAAACTCATTATTTGATTGATTGAGGATAACTGGCTGCGAAGTTCGGACAAAGCTAATTCGGTTTTGTGTTGCAAAAACTCAATTCTTTTATTTTGATTATTTATCTTAAGGCGATTTGAAATTCCTAAGCCTAAACTCGCAAACAGATCCCCAAGATGTTTAGTCCAGCAAAAATAAGCGGGTTGCGACGTCGAGAGTATTGTGCCGCACAGACCACATCAAGGAAAGTCCCTGAGCAAGTTCCTCTGCCTCAGCGTTTTTATTTTGCACGTCGTAAGATAACATTTCCGCGACGCCTAGGGTTTGAGCTAGCGAAATCTCTGAGTTAGCATGAAATAACGTTGGTGCATTTCCCTTAACGAAACGCAAAACCTCAACAGGTCATTTTTTAGGTTAAGGACGTCATCTTCAGGCAAAAAGATCGCCTGCATATCCACTTCTATGACTATATTACTCGATGTAATGAAAATGTCTTCTGTTCTTTCGATAATTGTGCCATGATTAAACTCTAATTCTTTCGTTTTAGCGCCCTTTCCACACGACAAAGATGTCTGAACGAACAATATCACTCCTAACAATAACAGTTTCATTTTGGAAACCTGTAATGATGAAATAAAATATGTAATAACTCATGTTAAAGAATATGTTTACATACAAGTATGATAGATTTATATAAATATAAATTATTATACAAAGTTTCATAAATACAACCATTTTTCCCTCACTCCATCTACCTTTCTTTAGATTCTGATATGTTCCAATGGAACGATTCTCATATCATGGGTTGGGATACTTTTTGACCCTACATCTATTGGCCGTTAATGTTTCTAAAATGTTAAATGGGTCCTTCAAACTTAGGTGTCAGTTTGTAATTTAGACCTTTACGTAAGTATACTTGTATGTATACCTTATCGCCCACGGCATATGTTCTAGTTGGCTTAGCTATTTTATCATGATTTCTTTTCATTATAATTTGTGCTTCTTCTAGATTCTTACGAAGTATAAGTATAATATATTGACTTATGCTGGCATCCATAACATCATTTAGAGGATTTGATAAATGGTTTTATGCGTTAATACATGGAAAGGTGTTCTAGACTGGGATACCGTACAGTGCCTCGTGCGGTGTCATTTTAATAGACACATGATATGAGTGATTAAGTGTGCTTAGTACCGCAGGTAGGGCAATGTCCCAGTTGGGGTCTGCCCCCCCTCAAGGTGACCCTTAAAATGTTTAAAACCTTACGATTTGCCCTTTCCACTAGCCCATCAGACTCTGGGTGATAGATCATGGTATTGATTTTCTTTATGCAAAGGAATTCGCACAAGGAGTTAAGAAAATTATTATTGAACTCCCCACCCGAGTGTGATATAATGGTGTGTGGAATTCCATGTTTACAAATGTAGCACTCGTAAAACTTCCTAGCGCACTCGACTGCGGTTTTTTTTTTAAGCGCTATCAGATCTGTATATCGAGTCAAGGCATCTACGATTACTAGGAGGTGCTTATTTCCTCTGTCTGACTTGTAAAAACCCTGTTAATATCTAAGTGTACTCTTTCAAAGGGTTGATTTAGCACCGGATAAGCCCCTAGGCTGACAGGTGTCTTCGTGTGCCCTTTGTATTCTTGACAAGTGCGACAATTACCTATGTGCTTTTTTATATCTGTAAGCATCGTATGCCAATAAAATAAGGATTTGGCTTTCTGTGACATGATGGAAAAACCCGGGTGTCCATGCAGTGGATTTTCATGCAACCATTTTAAGACAGTGGGTATGAGTGAGATAGGTACCACCACCTGGTTGTTATTCACTGTGGTGTGTTGCGGGTTTTCCTCGTCACGGATCTACACAGGATATTATCTTTGATTATATAATTCTGCTGCTTATACTTTATATATTCCTTTTCCTTCGGATTTCCGTTTTAACAGCATTTATGATTTTTTCTATTTGCTGAACTTTTCTTTGTTCTGTCTATAATAGTTCAGCACTCCAGCCCAGATCTTCCTGTTCAGATATAGTTTTAACAATGGGCGTGGAGGTTGAGATATCTATTAATTCAGCTAATGGCTCTGTACAAGATGACGAGGGGTTGCGTGATAATGCGTCAGCAATATTTGCTTTCCCAGGTAAATACCCGATTCTCGCGCCAAAGTCTTGGATGATCATATGCCACCGAGTTCACTTAGGGCTGTGACTAAAGCCTTTAAAGAAGTCGGTTAGGGGCTTATGATCAGTGAGAACCTTGACGGGATAACCGTATATTATGAACTTAAAATGCACTAGTGGATTAACAATAGCGAGCCCTTCCTTGTCTATTACTGCATATTTACTTCCGGAAGGTCTCAGTTTACGTGAATAAAAAGCTATAGGGAAAAACTGTTTATCATATTGTTTGAAGCAATACACCACCTACTCCTAGGTCTGAGCGTCTGTTGCAATAAAGAATTCCTTACCGAAGTCAGGAAATTTCAAGATAGGAGAACTACACAGTTCATCTTTCATTTATCGAACGCCTCGTTGATATTTTTCAGACCATATGAAATCTACGCCCTTCTTTATAAGATCTGTTGAGGGGAGCGGCTATGATTGAGTAGTTGCGTATGAAACGCCTATAGTATCCGCTACACCTAGAAATTGCTGTATTCCCTTGACGTTAGTAGGTATCGGAAAGTTACGGATAGCTGATACCTTTATCATGGACTACTTTAAGACCTTCACTAGACACGTGAAACCTAAATAGACTAGTTCTGTTTTAAAAAATTCACACTTACTTATCTTTACCCTTAGGTTATGCTGCCTTAGTCTTTGTAGCACTAACTCTAATTTACGTAGATGTTCTTCTAAGGTATTAGAAAAGATTACTAGGTCGTCCATGTAGGCATGTAGGATATCTCCTAACAGCTCTCAAACACAATGTTTATCATTCTAGTAAAAGTTATGGAGCACAACGTAAACCAAAAGGCGTACGCAAAAATTCATAATGTCCCCTGGCTGTGCTGAAGGCAGTGTATGGGATACTCTCTTCTTCCAACGGAATCTGATGGAAGCCTTTTAGTAAGTCCAAACTGGTAAAATATTTGTTCTGACCTAGTAAAGATAGAATATCATCAGTACATGGCACTGGGAATCGGTCAGGGATTGTTTCCTCATTTAAGCGACGAAAATCAACGCATATCCGCCAAGTTCGATCTTTTTTTTTTTTTTTTCGGTACTACTATTAATGGAAAATTATAGGGCTGTTTGATTTCCTAATGACTCTTTCTTTTTAGCATTTTACCTACTTCCTCAGTTATCTCATTCTGGAATTTCGTAGGAAGTCTCTACGAAGGTACATAGATTACTTTCTGTTTGTCCTTTAGCCTTATTGATGCTCGATGACATCCGTTTTTCCTAAGGTTCCATCCGTAGTGGAAAAACCATCATGATATTCAGTTTAAAAGATTCAAAAAATTTCTGCTGAATTTCTTCTTCTTGAATGTCCTTATTGGTTTTATTTTTTATAGATTGCAAAAGGGCTTCATCCGCAACTGATTGAGCGTGATTGATCTCGGCTATGGCAAGAATGCGATGTTTATAAACTTCCACATCCAAGATATGTTGATTTTTTTGTGGATTACTAAAGTGGTATTCAAATGATTACAAACTTCAATGTTACATTGTTGTTGTGAGCCGAACTGTATAAGGCTTGTGTGCTGGATAATCCGTGTGTTTTCAGAGTGTCGGAAAGGATTAACATTTCAGATCCCGGCAAGGTTTTCTTTACTGCACTAATATGTTCGAAGATACGTTCGGTCTCGAGAGTTTGCGTGCAAGCTGATATTACGGGTGAGCGAGAATTCTGTTGGGTCGCGTGGAATATTTCTTGGTTCATGAGACAAGTGATTGGTTCTTCGTATAAATGTACTACTCTTTCTGTCTCCTTATTATCTAAAACTGATTTTAGGGTATTAGAAGACTTATAGAATTTTTCCTTTGATATACACGCCGTGTTTTGCAGGGCTAATGTAATGTTTTGATTGCCCATAGACGGGTAATCCGATAATTACTGCGGGATACATATTAATGTTTTGTACAACGATAAAGGTATCGGAAAAAACGTGCGCTTACCGACCTTGTACTGAACATGAGTTACTCCTACCACATTTAACCCTCTTACGCCGGAGCGGTAAATAAAATTTGTCTCCCGTGTGTCGGAGGGGTTTTCGGAGTGAGCGCGGAAGCGGAAAAAAAAATATTTTTTTTAAATCACAGCGCGCTTAGTTTTCAAGATTAAGAGTTCATTTTTGGCTCCTTTTTTTTTCATTGCCTGAAGTTTAGTATGCAACCATCTGGAATGAAAAAAAATATCATTATCATATATAAATAATGCGATATATGATAGCACAAAAAACGAAATTTCATATATAATTGTATTCAAATCGTGCTGTGCGCAAAACAGTTAAAGGTAACAAGTTACTTTTTTGTCGTTGTAATTGTACACTAAATTGCGATCATTTTGGTATATAACACATTGTAAAAACGATAAAAGCAACACAGAGAAAATACTATACAAAATAATGCATGAATTCGTAACGCGCAGGCTGAAACAAATATTTTTTTCAAAAATTCACCATAAATCTAAATATTGTCCTAGAGTATTCCAATTCTTTCAAAATGAAAACAAAGGATTGAATATTACTATACTGTAAGAGTATTAGCTTACAATTGCAGTTTTTCGACCATATCTGACGAGTTAAAGTAGACCGAATGTCGAATTTTTTTATATATATTTTTTTATATGCAATTATTTCGGGAATAAGAAAAGCTACAACCTTCAAATATTTTCATTTTATTTTACATGAAATTGCACACATTTTCATATATAAAACTTTATGAAATGCCTAATATGAAACGGAGCAAATATTCCGAGAATGGGACGTACGTATTTCGGAGATTTGTGGCGGAGAATCCGCGCGCGGAGGGAAGGAAAGATTTATTTTAAATTCACCATAAATCCAAATATTTTGCATAGAGACTTCGAATTTGTTTCAAGATGAAGATAAATGACTGAGTATTACTAGACTGTAAGAGTTTTAGCTTACAATTGCGTTTTTTAGACCATTTCGGTAGAGTCAAAGTTGACCGAACGTGGTTTTTTTTTTATTTATCGTGATTTATATGCAAATATTTCAAAAATGGAGAAAGGCTACAACCTTCAATTATTTTTTGTTGTATTCTACATGAATTTGCGCACATTTTTCATATATAAAATTTTATGTAACGGGTAATTTAAAATGGTGCAAACGTTACCACAATCGCACATATGATTTTTTCGGAAGAGTTACCGCGCGGACGTAAAGAAAATGTTATTTTTTTCATAAATTCACCATAAATCGAAATATTGTGCTAGAGACTTCTAATTTGTTGCAAAATGAATTTAAATGCTTGAATATTACTAGTATATAAGCGTTTTAGCTTACAATTGCGTTTTTTGACCATTTCGGTAGAGTCAAAGTTGACCGAAGGTTGAAATTTTTGCAATTATCGTTTATTTATATGAACAAAATATCTCAAACTGATAATAGCTACAACCATGGGTTGTTGTTTTTTAGTTGTATTGCGCATGAAATTGCACAATTTAAATATATAAAACTTTATATAACGGCTAATTTTAAAAATGGTGCAAACATTACCACAATCGCATGTATGATTTTTTTCGGAAGAGTTACCGCGCGGACGTAATGAAAATTTTTTTCATAAATTCACCATAAATCGAAATATTGTGCTAGAGACTTCCAATTAGTTGCAAAATTAAGGTAAATGATTGAATATTACTAGAATATAAGCGTTTTGAGCTTACAATTGCGTTTTTTCGACCATTTCGGTAGAGTCAAAGTTGACCGAAGGGTGTTGAAATTTTGGCAATTATCGTTATTTATATGGAAATATCTCCAAAACTGATAAAAACTACAATCATGAGTATTTTATTGTTGTATTTTAAATAAAAATGTGCACATTTTCATATATGTAATGGCTAATTTACAATGGCACAAAAATTATGTCAAAGTGACGAAATAATTTCCGAGATGTGTCACAGATACTTTTTAGTGCGGCAAGAAAGAAATTCGCGCTTGCGCGCCTGTGTAACGATTGTAATCAAAACAACACCTTGATCCGTGAACTCCCGCAGCATCCCCCAAGGCGCGTGATTCAAAAGTTTTTAGGCTGGTAGGCCTATATGTATTTTTCCGCGAATTTAAAAAAAAAAAACTTTTGTAAGTCGACGTAAAATACGTCCAGTCGGCACACGGGAGACAAAAAATGTCGACGTAAAATACGTCCAGTCGGCGTAAGAGGGTTAATTCATTATTTCCTATACCCGAGAGTCTTACTCCGGACTTCTCTATAGGGAAGTTTGAAAAGAGTAAATGATGAGTCCTCAAATCCATGATATTACGTGGACTACCATAATCAAAGAGCAAAGTAAATGACTTATGGTCCAAATTTACTGCATGTAAGGTTGGTCGTAACTCGTCTTGACTTATAATTGCTTGAATTTGTTGCAAGTCTACGGGAACCTGCACAGATTTTTTGGATTCGGCCGTGTGTTTCATAGGAAAATCGATTGCCCTCACAATGATCTGATAAATGATTAAACTGATTATTTGATACAAAGAGATGTTGATATGGATGACCCAACATCGTCCTCTCCCCCCCTGGAGCTAACTACGTGGTATTTGCTTTGTTTTGCACTCCTTGAAAATTCGCTGACCTTGCAAGTTCTGGCTAGACGGCCCAGGAACGAGGAGGAATCTGAAGCACGATTGTTTCTTTCTGCTGTGAGCAGCATTACCGTTTGCTTGTTTCTTTTATAGTACTGAGGACCCTTCTTTTTGTTGTCATTGGCAACTGTTTGCGTGTTTTTTGGATTCTGCTATTGATTCCGCGAGAAGCAACGATTATATGAATGAGTGGAACTATTATGTATTGAACAAAAATGCGTCCGACATTCCGAAATCATGTGACCTGGTCGTTTACAGTTATAACAAAACCATCCCTGCAGCTTGATTATTATTATGGACCATGATTACTTGTGGTTTATTCTCATTTTTTGCAAAACTTGTGTAAGCGAGGGATCAAGGTCAGTACATTTAGACATGAGTTTTTTTATTTGTTTATACACATCTAATTCCGTACTGTTGGGCTGCAGCTTTTTGTCAAAACACCGCACTAAAGCTTCAGGCAACATGGCTGTAATGCTCGTGTGGTAAATGAGATGGATAAAATCTTTTCAACGAGCAATTCTGGCACTTGTAACCCACCCGGAGTTACTTAAACTAACTTGATATTCATTTAGCCAGTTGGCAATTAGCGCCGCTCGCTCGAACAGCATTAACGCTGAGTCATAGAGGCTTGTTTAGGATATTTCTTAAAGCCGGTACTACGTCTAAAGCCTCTTCACCGCCATACACGGCATGTAACCTAATTTTGAACTCGTCCCATGCCCCCTTGCCGCCTTGTTGGGAAGAAACACCTCTTAGATATGCACTTGCGTCTCCTTTAGCAAAGTCTTATGAAGCTTTTGGCTTCCTGTAATTGTACAGCTGGGTCTGTGATGCTTTTTGCATTTAAATGAGCGTCTACAGATGAAATCCATGCCTCAACATTTTGAGGCAGGAACCCATTGACCCGACCTTGAAAAGGGACAATTGCTGACCTCGCGCTTACAGCGTCACAGCATTCGGGTTGCCAGCCGCAGTAGTTGCCATGTTCACCTTTACTTTTTTCTTATCACTCCTATCCTTGCGGTCCTATCAAATATCTATAAGAATACACTCGACCACTACGTAAACGCATATGCAATATACTGTATAAATGTTTTGCAAGTAATAGGAAAATCCCCAAAAAGATACTATTAATACAGGTAATTTGATAAAGATGATATACGGAGAACTCCTGGAAGAAAAAACGATAGCAACAACGAGAGAAAAAAAGTCTGCGGGCGAGAAACTCGTAGTTGAAGATTGATTCCTGTAATGAATGAAGATTAAGACTATATAACTCACCCCCAGTATACTGGACGATCAACTCTTGATGAACAACACTTCACTGAGAAAAACCCTGAATAGATAAAAGTTCTACTTAGCTCTGGTTTATATGGGGATAGATTGTTGACATCCGATGACGTCACAGCCTCCTCTCCTCTTCTCGCGTCGGAAGTCGTGATGACGTCACAGCCTCCTTCTCCCGGTTGCCATAAAGAAGTCCAAGTCCTGAGCTCAGCCTTCCTCTCTTCCTCGTCCGTTGTTGTGATCGGCGCGTTGTTTCCTTTATTTGTTTCTTCTTTCTGTTGATGTTCGATGCTGCTCCGCGTCCGGTTTTGATTCTTGGAGATATGGTGATAACAGTCACTCAAACGTCGATGTTGATGCTTGTATTCTTCTCGATGAAGGATATATCTTCATCTTCATAGAATGTTTACAGTTGCGTTGATTGAAGATCCCGTTTCCTCAGTTTATTATTGACTTATGGGCTTGAAGTTGATGATTGAAGTTCTTCGGTCGGCTGATATGGTTCTTGTTACAGTTAGTCTTCTTTGATGCTGCCACCATTGTAATTTCTTCCGCTTTGGCGAAGACTGTTTGTCTTTTCTTACGACTGTTGTTCATAAGCATTACTGGTTCTTCTTTTCTTCTCTCCTACGTTGTATCTTAGTAAAGTGATTCTTCTTAGACTAAGGGATATGATTCAAACGGAGAAGTTGATAACGATAAAACAACTTTTATTTCTCAACTCCATTACAAGAGAGATAGTTCGGTCAGGAGACCATTCCGTTTGATAACTTTGAAACGAACTGAATTCTTAAGCATCACGTCGATAGCGAAACATTAGCTATCTCAGCGATTCCACATAAAAAAACATACGTAGTCTGGCCGGCTCGGAAGTTACAGGTTTTCCTGCGCAGGTTAACAGGTCAACCGCTTCCCATGGAAGGTGTTATGAAAAGTTGACAAAGGTATGAATTGATGATGTTTTCAAACAAACTTAAACCAGGCTACTGCAGGCATTCCACAGCGTGATCTAGATTTATGTTAGTCACGTAGGACGCTCCTAATTCACCATGACCCCTCAGGTCATGGATTCTATTTACAGATATGTAATTATCTGTTTCAAAACATGTATTTATTACACATTTCTGAATTACACTTGAACTATTGGCTTTATCTCCACGATTGCTTCATCATTGTTCTCTAGTCTTCATAAGGATACTTCTATCAGATATTTTTTTTTAGCTTACTCGGGAAGTAAGTCTACAAACTACGTTGTTGCTGTTGTTGTTCTTGCTGTGGGAGGTTAGGAAAGGTCTATAGAAGAACCTAAAAGGAGTTCAGAGTTACAGATACAGGAATTTTAGGATAGGATATTTTTATTATTTATTATTAATGAATGTGAAAAAAATGATATGCATGTTAAACAGTACAGATAATTATTTATAATAACATATAGCGTTTTATTATTTTATTGTGGTTACTGAAACAAGTCTCTATTTGATTGCAGATTCTACCACGTTTTTAAATTATTTTGTGTACTGAATTTAGGCTATGTTTCTGTCCAAATATTTTATGTTTCCTCTTATAATTGAGAATACATGAACGTGTTAATTTGTGTCCTTTTTATTTGATCCTTATTGTTAGTATGAGTAGTACTAAGTATGAGTATTAATTACGAAGACCACTTTGCATTAAGTTAGGAATATAATGTTTACAACTTATGTTTACAACCCGAGTAAGCTGGAGGTTGGATCACGCTTTGTTATACATGGAAGATTCGTACAATCTGCAGTGTATTATGGAGAGGTATTCTCGAAATTTCGAATCTCAGAAAAGACTTGTTCCGGATAAAGTTAGATATTACGAACAAATTAATAAGCCAAAATTCTTTATAAAATACCTATTTACTATATTAAGTCCAAATGACCTTTTAATGGGATGCCTTATGTATGCAAAAACTTAATTCGTCGAATAATTCGTAGATCCTTAAGCAAAACTTTTTTTTTTATTGCAATAGATAACTCTGTCAATTGTTATTAAATTTGACCTGTTCAGTATTACATCCTCTATATATTTTATGTCTTCAAATAAATGTATGAAGATCCTAAATACGTTCACAATACATAATTATAAGATTTATAAGATTAAAAATTTCTTGTCAGTCTTAATCCAAAATTTGATGTCTATAGTTCTCCATGAAATAATCTAATTTTGGATAAGAATATAAAAAAAATAACTGTAGTGATAAAATCTTGCAATAAAGGATTGTGAAATGGTTAGGTTATTCCAAGGTTTGTGAGATATCTATTTAACTATAAGTCTTTTCGTCCCCGCATTGTTTCGCTTACATTATCAGAAATGATTATATGTCAACATAGAAAAAGTGTCTCAACATAAATTAGAAACGCTTAAAACCTGTTTTACTAAAATGCACGAGGCAGCTCTCCCCTTCAGCCTCCGATTGATGTACCTGCAGGTCGTCAGGTGACGTTAATCATCCCACATAGTCGGCAGGTGAGAGAGATAGAGAGATTTTAGAGAGAGAGAGAGAGAGAGAGAGAGAGAGAGATAGAGAGAGGGGGGAGGGGTGGGGGAGACATTTCCAGGGAGGTGCAAGTTTCTGGATAATAAGAGAGAGAGAGAGAGAGAGAGAGAGAGATAGAGAGAGAGAGAGAGAGAGAGAGATTTTAGAGAGTTTTCTGGGAGTGCCGGGTTTTGGATAAAAAGAAACAGAGAGACACAAAGAGGGTTAGACAATTTAATTTCCTTAGTAGTCAAATATTACTGTACTGTGCAATGAATGAGAGAGAGAGAGAGAGAGAGAGAGAGAGAGAGAGAATGTGCTCAGTAGGCAGTATATTCATAGATGGAGATGACACTAGTACACTATCACCCATACCTCTTAGTGCCTGACTTTCTGTGTGTGTGTGTGTGTGTGTGTGTGTGTATTGCCGGAAAAGGCAGGTCAATACCTCCCAAGAGATAAGTGAGCACACGATGTCTCCTCGGGCGGACTAATAAGTCTGAGACATCCTAATCCTTGTAACTCGTTGTAACGAGGTTTACGTCTCCAACAACGGAGAACCATCTCCCAGTCACCTCCCAAGAACATGCAAATACCACTCAATGCTTAGCGTAGACTGCGCTTTCCTCTTGTTCTTTTGTTTCTTTTTCTAGGAAACTGTAGCTTTATCCATCAAGATGGGAAGGTTTTGTTGACTGGAGGTGTTGGAATATGCGTTGATTGAATTGGTTTATATACCAGGCTTTTTTTTTCCTTAGTTGTAACTGACCTGCTTTGTTGAGTAAACTTGCTGTAATATCTTCCGTAGATATTGGTCTGTAAGTTTATTATTATCATTTAATCTCTTTTTTTCTTATATATTTTACCTCTGGTCCTCCCTGGGGGGCAGTCGTGAACCTGACCTTGACTCCCTCCGTTAGAAGGAGAAATTGCTCCAGCTTCTCAGTTCTCAGTGAGCGATGACTTAGCAAAAAAAAAAAAAAAAAGGAGATCATGTCCACGTTATCAGCGTTCATCACGTAGGGAGTTAGTGACAACGGTGAACCTCACTCGGTGCACTGTAGGCATTACCCACTGGTTCCATGCATCGTAATAACACCATACAAACAAACAAACAAACTGTAGCCATTACTATAGTTCGACAGATCTAAACTGAGAGATTTTAATCTTTAGGTAAGAACCCTTTTGCCACATCTACCAGTATCCAGTTTTGAATACCTTACTTTATAACACTTGAATCAATAAATCGGTAGTTTAAAGTTTTTAGCAAGTTTTCCTGAACTTAAGCGTTCACATATTGTGATTATAATTTCATTTGTAAATAAAATGAGAAATCGCATTTATAAACGTGACAACTGTTTCGAAAGACGCTGCCACTTTTCCTGTTACCTTTGACAGGCGATATGCAGGTGGGCCAAGCCTATTAAACCATGAAGTTTAAAGGAATTATCTCTTAAGCTACCCTTTGGATAAGCCCCACCGCCCGGTCTAGCTGAGAACTCTAGCGCCAAAAAGAATGACTTCTTGCTTTAGGATACCGAAAACAATAGTCTCAGTAAGGAAATTTATTCATTCCTACAGAAAGCACACTGTGAAACGGGCAAATGCAGTTAAGCATTCCGAAAACTTGCAAACAGGCGATGCTGCAAAGGATATCTGTTATTAAACTAAGATCATCTGATAACGAAGATTCTTCGTAATGTACATTTTGTATAGAATCATATTATTACAATTCCTGTGATAATTATTGTAAATTAAACTTTTTCTCTCTTCCCAATGATGAGTTTATGTGCAACAACTGTATAAAAAATAAAAATTGTTACACGCATTAGATTTATGAGTTATAACACGGTCCAGACCGTGAATGAAAAAGGAAATGAACTTTAAGTAAATGATAACTTGATGAATGAAAATGAAGGGGAAACCTAAAATGAAAAGCAATGAAATGCAAAATATTACAAACTTGTTTAGGAAATGGACAGTATGGCAGACAGAAAATTCAAATAATTAAAAAGAATAAATAGAGGTAACCTAATGGCAAGATTATAAGAAAATGTCATTAGACATACATACTGAATGGCTATTACCGATTATATTACTTTTAATGAAAAAGATCAAATAAAATATGTAATATAATAAGAAAAATTTAAGGGTATAAGTCATAACAAATATAACAATAAATAGTCTCAAAAGTAATAGCCAAATAGAATAGAAATCGAGTTTACGGATTAGGATTTATACGGTCAGTTTCATTAGGTACTGTCCCAAATATTGCCTCACATGGAGATGGCTGAGGACTTAAGAAGGGGACGAGAACTGGCAACAGGGTTTTTCTCAAGGAAGTAAACAATCTATCAGTTTAGATCTGTCAGACTATAAAAGTTGTCCTACGCAGCGTCCCTTAGGCCCCTAACTGCTGCCCCTTTCATTCCTTTTACTTTTACTGTACCTCTGTGCAAATCGTCATTCTTCAACCTTACTTTCCACCTTCTCCTAACAAAGATTTCCACGCTATTGCCAGTGCTGAATGACCTCATAGGTCAAACTGCTAGGCATTTGGCTTAAATATCATAATCGAATTCCAATTATCAGAGTTTATGTTTCTAACTGGAAACTTTATGACTGTGTGAAATTACTCTCCGTGTATCTTTTAGCGATGGACGCGCGGCGAGAGTAGCTCTAGATGAAGTGTGCAAAATTCGTCACTTTCGTCTGAGACTTGTGTTTTTTTTAAAGTCTTTTGCGCACAGGACTCGAGAGGAATAGAATACTGGTACTCACGGTCGTGATTCTTCATTATCTTTTCGCCGCTCATACCCCTTTTTGATCATGAAGGCATCGAGTTCCAACAAACCAACACTTAAATCTACAGCACTTCTATTTAATTGGCTGATCACAGATTTAATTATGTCTTTGTTTCTTTTAACTGAAATTTACAGCAGTTCCATTATTTGGCTGATAAAACAAGATTTAATTATATTCCTTTTAACTGAAATTTACAGCAGTTCTATTATTTGGCTGATAAAAGAAGATTTAATTATATTCCTTTTAATTGGGTTGTTACACAGAACTAAGGATCTTGCTTCATTACAGTTAGTGAGAGATTTAGATCATCCTATTAACTGGAGTGTAGCCAGATCCTTAGTCCTGTGTAACGATACAGTTGAAAGAAATATCACTGAATCTTGTTTTATTAACTCAAATAATGGAAGTGTTCTATATTTAAGTCTCGGTTTGATTAAAAACGATGCTTTAATAATTTAGAAATTTGTTGATTAATATAAGCAACAAGATTAATATATTCAGTTTCATACATGTTTTTGGATTATATATGGCTAAGCTTCTGTATCTCTTAATAGTTTTAGTTTGTGACTGCATGATCCCAGATTATCCTGGATAATCTCTTCGTTTATTACCCTCTGACAATTAACCACCACCTGGTAATCTTGTTGTTTTTTTATTACCTTATATGTATGTATGTATATATATATATATATATATATATATATATATATATATATATATATATATATATATATATATATATATATATCACACACACACACACACACACACACACACATATATTATAAATCACACATATCCACAAGTGAAAAATAAGAGACAGGGTGTAGGTCCTGACCGGTTTCGACTTTATTTCCAAGCCTTTATCAGTGGCTTCGAATAAAGTCGAAACCGGTCAGGACCTACACCCTATATCTTATTTTTCACTTGCGGTTATATGTGATAAATGAATCACGTGGTAAAGCTATTATTAATATTATATATATATATATATATATATATATATATATATATATATATATATATATATATATATAATATATATATAATATATATATTAACTTTATCACTTACAGAATTTTTCTAAGCATTAACACAATTACTTAAGGGACCTCATTGAAAATGGATGGTATCAAGTAGAGATATCTATTCAAAAACAGTTACAAGCTTTTCCTCATTGTGAAATGTCAGTGAGCCAGAAAGGGCTCTTGCTCATAGAGCAGCCTATAGTGAGGACACATACCCCAGCTGCATTTATATCTGATTGGGGGAGAGGATTAAAACTTAGTCCTGTTATTACACTCCTTCTCCTGAGTGGCCCCACCTTCGTGACCTTAGCCTTTCTCTGCTTGTCGATCCACCCAGGTGTTCATAATCCGAGGAGTCTCTTGTGTTTTCATGTTTCTCTTCTATTGTAGAGTGTAGGATTTTTTTTGATAAGCTGTCTCCAGATCCGTTTCCTGTGTTGCCTGCCATTACATTGTTTGCAATTGTTATGAAGGCATTCTCTACAATCAGTCTGGACGTTTTGTTTGGTCTCCTGTACAAAAATATTATTTTCCCAATCTATTCCTTCGTACAGGAGCGCAAACAAAACGGCCAGACCGATTGTAGAGAATGTCTTGATAACATTTGCAAACAATGTAATGGCAGGCAACACAGGAAACGGATTTGAAGACAGCTTATCAAGAAAATTCATTCACTCTACAATAGAAAAAAACGTAAAAAAAACGAGAAACCACACGGATTATGGACACCTGGATGAATCGATAGATAGAAAAAGGTCAAAGTCACGAAGGCGGAGCCATACAGGAGAAGGAGAGTAATAGCAGGAATACTTTAATTCTTCCCCCTCCCAGAACCCCCCCCCCCCCCCCCCCCACAGATATGGATACAGCTGGACTACTTGTCCAGTCATTCCACGGATACTTGACAGGAGGCTTGTAACTTTTTTTTTATAAATATCTTTGCTAAATACCATCCACTTTAAATGAGATCCTGTTAGTGATATATATATATATATATATATATATATATATATTATATATATATATATATATATATATATATATAGTATATATATATATATATATATATATATATATTATATATATATATATATATATATATATATATAATATATATATATATATATATATATATATATATAATATATATATATATATTTGTTTGTTTCTTTGTTTCTTTGTTTGTGTCCCTGTGTGTGTTTATAGAATCTACTGGTCACTTTTGACCAGATAGATATGTAATTTTAATAGCCACAATTCCCTCTTAACTTCTTGAATTCAATGTGCTTTTCTGGATACGCTTGTCACTAACAAAGCCTTAAGACTCAAGGTGCAAGAAACATGGAGAAATTATGATGTCCGGTAGCAGGAAACAAAACCGTGTTACCATGATTACGATGCGGTCATGTTGCCGATCTGACCACGAGAAGGCTTTGTAGTGACAAGCATATCCAAAAAAACCACGTAGAATTTGAGAAGTTAAGAGGCTTTGTGGCTATTACAATTACATATACTAGCTCAAAAGAAGCTTTCCTGTACCAGCTTGTGCTGACTGTCCCTCTTATCCAGAAATCACTGTACTGACCTGTCCAGGGTAATTCTGAATAGCAATCAATAAATTCTCTCTCTCTCTCTCTCTCTCTCTCTCTCTCTCCAACCTCCTCCTGTTTCTTACCTCTTTCTTCTCCCTAACACCCCTCTACTCTCCTCTCTCACTTCGTCTCCCTCCTCACTCTCTCTCTCTGTCACACCCTGCCCAACCCCGACCCCCTTTGGTGCCATTGATGCCTTACCCCCACAGCATAATCCATCCTAAGTGTCCCCACTATAACCTTGCCAAGTTTCATGCCCATCGGAACCGCCGTTTGACCGTGACTGAATGACAGACTGATGTACAGACATAACGCCCTTTATAGTAAGATATAATTATATATAATAGTATATATATATATATATATTATTATATATATATATATATATAATATATATATATATATATATATATAAACTCCTCACACAATTAAACTGTTCGTGCTTTAACTTGACGCACACTGGAGGAAAGAACTATATACTATATTCACCTGTCGAGATAATTAGTAAGTCGCCTTTCGAACCCATAACATTATCCAAATGAAGAGACATTATTTCAATGCATATTCACGTACGCTGACATTCTGGTCTGAATTGGGGAAAAATTAGCATTTTCCTGAGAAATATGAAACTTGACCCCCTAAATAAGACCTTTGGTTCTTATCTCGGTGAAGCATCTGTTACCTCAAATCATTCGTTTTGTCTTGGCTGACGATGATGATAGACTCACGCTGAGAGTTGATATTTCCTTCACGCACCGAAAAGTTAAAGTAATAATAAAGTAATAATAAATATAATGGAATCATAAACTAGTTCGTTCTATTTTATCATTCTCCAGATTCCTGATAGAATATTCGTTAATTCTGGTTTGAGTTTTGATAATTTCTTCTGCATAAGAGCAGATTTTTTTATGGTAGTTTTGGAACTGCAATGATATCGAAGAATTATAATATTTCGAACGAACTTTTTCATGGATAATATGAATTATTTTTATACAGCTGGGTGATTATTAGCATGAAGTTATCCATTATTGAATTATGCCAAATTTACGTCTCATTATGTTATAGAGTATTTTACAGACTTGAATGCTGTGATCTTTTTCAAACGAAATTTAACTTCATATTGAAGGGCCGGCCAGGAAATGCTTTGGGTGAAAATAATGTGGCTGTGATAACTGTGAGATAAATGACTGCTATTGTTTTATTTGTCTAGTGATTAATCATGCAGGTAGTATTTTATGCATGTCAGTATTTAGGTGTTTACTTATGAATTCGTTTTCAAAACTCACTCTCTCTCTCCCTCTCATATATATATATATATATATATATATATATATATATATATATATATATATATCTATATATATATATATGTATATACTATATTATATATATATATATATATATATAATGTATACATGCATACATATATGGGGATACAATCCACAATGATGCAGAATCATTCTGTAGTTTTTATAAAATATCTATTTCTTGTACAGTAAATTAAAGGTTTCGACCAACAGCTGTGGTCTTGGTCATTAAAATGTGATATATTGCCTCGAGGAACTGACATATAGGAGCACAGACTTTTCTTAAGATAACATTTGAAACAATAAAGATTAGGTAACAGTTAATCAACTATTCTTATGTGTGAACAGGTGGTTGAGCCCTTGTCCTTTCCAGAACTCGTCTTGATCTTCGTGGGGGAATGCTTCTGTTGTCAACTGCTTGTAACTGCTATGGTGGTTGGATGGTTTGCTGGAGAAGTGACCTGTGTGGAGGAAACTAGAGAGGAAGCTTCAGCATCCTAATTGGCACATATTATTAATCAAAACCCTAGGCCTTACAGATAGCTCGGCCTCGCACAAATGCTAGCTCCCGCCTAGCAAAATTGCTTATAACACAAAACACTGGCCGGCTTAAAACAAAATATAAGTAAAACTGCACGTCTCTGGCATTATAAAATAAAGTCTTATCACGCTTCATCTCCCAATTACACAAGACGCATTTTTTCTCATATTTTCTGCATTAGGATTCTTGAATATCCCTCTTCGCTTGTCTGCAAGTAGCTGCACCTGTAGCAGACTGTAGCAGCTGTAGGAAGACGGAATGCCTCCCTCATCGTAGAAGACTTCTCACGGCTTCTGTGGATCCCCCCCACGCTGTAGAATTCTCTCGAACCCCACGTGGAAATACTTGTAATCATCCCTGGACACATGGCAGCAACTCTCTTCACGGCTGTGGACGTCTTGCTGGTGTCGGGGAACGACTTTTTTGGTGTTAGTATTGTCAATCAAGTCACTGGTCAATCCAAGAAATTAACCCAGACTCTATCAAACAACTGATCTCAAAAGGTCAGAAATACTAACTGAACGTCTCCCAATTAACTCCCTTTAATATGACTACTAAAATGATAAGTCATTATCGCAACTCTCAAAGAAAAAAGAAACATCACGTTCTCCAACTCAATTCTCCAAACTCACACATCAGCACACACACAACTCAGAAATCACAGCGACTCCACGGAATTCTATACTCACATTTCAAACTCGAATGTGCTCACAAGAAAAAAAAAAAGAAAAAATCGCAATAAGCCCAAGAAAAAAAAGAAAGTATCTCGTAACATACCCAGACCCAAAAAATGTTCTCTCAAACTCTAATATTGAACACCCCACAAATCAGTAAAAATCTCCAACTTTTAACAGCAAAAACTTACTTTCTTGCTCAATAATTAATGCACAATGAGACTTAATGTCAAACTCCCATTACTTAAGTAACAACCCCAGAAAAATCACATCTCCCGGTAAAATCAAATCTTCCAGTCCGAAAAGAAATGCTCTTAAGCTCAATCCCCCCCCCCCCCCCAAATTATATCTCTCAAGGAAAAGGAAAAAAAAATAATAATAAAAAAAAAGGATAATCACAAGAAGATTTCCCCAATCACAAAATACATAATATATGTATAATATGCATAACTCCCGCGTTTTTCCCCAAGAAATGCTCCATGTAAAGTTATGGAATTTGCCAGAAAGCAAACTCTCACACATGCGCTTTCGTGAAATGCTATAGCCAACATTTCCAGCTATTGCAAAAATTCTGATCTGTCACCATCAGAGGAAAAGAATCAGCACACGGCTCGTCACATCGCTTGTCAGCAGAAAAATCGCCTGCGGACGTATGTTCAAACAGTAGCATAAAAATTGTCTAGTCAGACACATAAGTTTGGAAACTCATGATTCTCTAGAAAAAAGGTCTAACTGACACATTTCACAGAATTAACTCCAGGATATGACTAATGGTTCAAAATTTGTCTCGAAGACTTATTCTCTCAACATGACTTTTCCCCAAATTATATTTCTCCAAGAATAACCACACTTGTGAACATAAGAAAAAATGCACCATCTCCAATGACTCGTAATGCAGTAATGACACTAGCCTCTAAATAGTCACGAAACCAAAAAAGAGAACCACAGAAATCATCTCTTGTCTCGAAAAAACTCCATAACCACAAAAAAAAGGGTCACCCGCTCAAGATTAATTCCAACTCCATTATGAGACACCATATTAATAATAACACCACTCCGGTTATAAAAATATTTCCTCCATTTGGTTAATAACCAACCCCATATTATTCTCTCTTATTTCTCCAATAGCCACATGTCAATAAAAAAAAAAAAAAAACACCACTCCAAGAATAAGAATAATAACACCTCTATTTCGGCAAATACAAAAATATTTACCTCTATTTCCCCAATAACTCCATGTGGAACAAAACAAGGCTCCAAATAATATATCTCCAAAAAATGTGCACTCAAGGCAACTAACTCACATACTCACAAATATTGCCCCATAATCTCCAATATGTGTCTCCATTTGCAACAAAGATGGCTGCAAAATAATTGAACTAAACATAGCTCTCATCACATTATTGGCAAATATCAACAATGGCCAAAAATATATCTCCCATATATTATATCTCAAATCATAACTCCAAAATAATATATACCTCCAATTATCTCTCCAAAATAATATATCTCAATTATAACTCCAATTCTCCAGAGAATAACTCAATGTTATAGTTAAAAACTATAAAAACTCTCCGTTTAGAATAATTGCTAAAAAAAAGGGGCAAAACTCGGCAAATAAAACTGTCTAGAAAATTCTAGAAAAAAAATCACTAAATGTGCCACAAGTCATTACAACAGAACTCCAAATTCACAGTGTCTAAGCAAAGACTTCTCCATATGCACTACGACATAAGTCACTAGAAAACTTAACCAAGTTTCCTATCTCTCACAAAGTTGTCACAAATACAACTAATGTATTGTGCAAGAAAACTCACAATTTCTGGAACATAAATATCCAGAGAAAAAATGTAGTGCCATTACGTATGCATCCAAAACGTGCAAGAAATTCCTCCCATATATTACTCTATATCATCAAATAGCTAAAACACGAACACGTTCCCGAACAATGACTCTAAGTCACGAACTGAGATAATATTCACTCAACTGGAGAGAAAAATAAATTCAAACAAATTCACCCCATGGTAAAAAAAAACTTGTGTCAGCGATGGCTAATTTCCAAAAAAAGAGAAAAGAAAAATCAACGGCACCATTAACTATCTCCCGTAACTCACTAGATGTCAAGCAATTATCTGCTGAACTCATAAAAAAAGGAAAAAAAAAAAACTAAAATAATGGGTTGTTAGTTCCTCCCAAAATCAAAAAAGATTTCACCTCCTTGATAGCATTACAACGCCCACGTATTTAGTATAAAAAAATCAGTCAGAAATTATCATTATCACAAAATCACCAAAAAAAATTGCTATCATCAAATCATCAGTATCCAGTACAAAAAATATCACCGATGATAATGCTTGTCCATTCTCCAAAATTCAGCAAAAGAGTTCAGCAAAAAGTTCAGCAAGCTTCAACACAATTCACCAAGATTCAGTCAGATTCATCAAGATTCAGCAAAACTGCATCCCCGTGAATGACTGAAAATATTCTCCAAAGTTACAAAAACTCAACAAATAACTAACACAGACTTCTCCCATTAATTCATTGTAATAATTCTCCTTGAATAATTATGCTGTAATAATTATTGAATAATCTCCCATGAAATATCTCAAATCTCTCGCAAAACAATTCTCCCGTAATGATAATTATACTTTAGCAAACCCCCCGTGACACATCTCAAGTATAATAATTATTAATAATAATAATAACTCTCCATAGCAATAATTCTCTTGCAAAAATCTCAAGTAAGGGTGAAATTCAAATAGCTTACACTTAGTATTGCTGAATCCTATGAAACATACAATTTCTCCAGCATGCAACACCATGACAAAACACCATTGCCACACAACACAGATACAACACCAATCATCGGCATTTCAAAGTAATTTCTCCAACACAATAAAAAAAAATCTGTGTATCCCCCTTTATATTTGTGTCTTTCAAGGCACAAAGAAACATATAACACATCCCGTGCATGTTAACTACTTTTTCCCCTCATTCACGGGGAAAGTAAAAATCTCTTTTTCCTTTTTTTCCTTTTTTCTTCGTCCAAGAAGAGAGAGAAAAAAATATCTTTTCTAAAAAAAACAAAAAAAAGACTCTACGGGCATTTCACTTCATCAACTTATCAACTCAGCTGATATCTTAGCATCCATGGTCAAGGCCAGACCCATCTCCAACACACAGAAAAAAAAAAAGAAAAGGGGGAGTTTCACCCGACACTGAGAAAAAAAAATTTCTCCCCCCCGTGAGAAACAACCCCTCAGATCACCGCGGCAGAACAGCCCGAGGCATACCAGCAGTATCCCCATCTCCCCTTGAACGTGTCTGAGACCCCTTCCCAATGTAGGGTACACTAGTACCCACATCTCTTGCACTATCTCTCGAGGGAGGCCAGTAGTACCTTCCATGCGACTATCCCCCCGAGGGAGTGCCAGTATACCCTCGCAATGCACGCGCCTCTCTTGGCAGAAATGTGCTGAGCCCGTAAAATTGTGGCCGCTCTGTGTCATAAGCCAAATATGTTTATCTAAGCAGTTCAGTTCATGCAAAAAACACATCTCAATACACTCTCATGTTGTTTAAAACAACAAAGACGAATACGTCTATCATAAACACGTGCAAATAAAGAAAACACGTCACTATGGGGCAAAGACAAGAAAAATTGTTGACCTCTTGAACCAATCCCATTTCCCTGAAATATTTAAACAAAACCCACCAATTCAAAACAATAGTTTAACACTCACCACTCCATAATGGGAAAAAAGAACTCGAAATTCTCGTAAAACGCGGTAGTGATACTAACAACGGGTATCTCGGAACACTCTCGTCATTGCACAAGCAAAAGTCATACTGGGTGCGCTCACTGCTTCTAGGCTGACTCCCTAAAGAAAAATGCTGAGTCCAATAAAATCCTTCCCTCCCTTTAGCACAGTTAACAGACAGATATTTTCTCATTTTTTCTCACTAAGTAACTGAAAACTAACAGTTTAACGATTTTCCTCAATCCCACCAAGGCTTTGTCGTTCGAAAACTATCGCTAAGCCATAACCCCTTTTATTTTCTAACTGGCCACCCATCTCTACATGGCGTTCCTAGGCATAGAAACGAAAGAAACACTTTTGTATTCCCCTCTTAACGTCTGCCACCACTGTAACATGGGGGGTATTATTCCCCCCAGTTATTCATAGGTAAGCGTGGTCAACGAAACGGAAGGCAGACCCACCACACCCCATTACTACACAGCCTCTCTCTCTCTCTCTCTCTCCCTCTCTCCATTCTAACAGGTAATGAAAATGAGAGAGTCGCATCATAACATCATAAATAAACCAATCAATCAAGTAATCCAGTCTTACAGACTAACTCAAAAAACAGTACAATGTCTAGTCACCAAAGAAAGTCCACACCCCACTGGGAACTCTTTGTCCCCCCGGTATTCCACAAGTACCAGATCCGTCTGTTTCAAAGATACAGAACACATCCCGGTTAAGTAAACACACAAGTTTCAAAGACAGTTAATAAAATGGAACCATCTTACAAGATATCAAACAAGCCATCCCTTTTGGCTAAAGCACTTGAACACTTACCCAGACAGCCGGACACTAAACACTTAATAAAAACTCCCCCCGGGGCGAATGCCACGGCATCTTGCCTGTGACTTCAAGCCCTCTATCAAAATCCCTCCCATAGGCTTGGGTATGAACCTATTTAACAGAAAGAGGCGCACACGCACATACGAACACACAGTTCGCTAGCGCCCCACGGTTCTGGCTGCATCTAGTTTCGCAAAGGCACTTTGAGAAAGAGTTTCATAAACTGTCGTGCATTGACTTCTTGAACTAAGCACGTTTTATCTCATGCCATCCCTAGAAACTCATTGATCAGCTACTCTCAGGTCGTCACCTCTACACTGTTCTCTTCACATTCCATAGGTCCACAGAGAACGCATAGATAATATATTATTAATCAAAACCCTAGGCCTTACATATATATATATATATATACATATATATATATATATATAATATATATATATATATATATATATATATATATATATATATATAATATATATATATTTGTTTCTTTGTTTCTTTGTTTGTGTCCCTGTGTGTGTTTGTAGAATCTACTGGTCACTTTTGACCAGATAGATATGTAATTTTAATAGCCACAATGCCCTCTTAACTTCTTGAATTCAATGTACTTTTCTGAATGCGCTTGTCACTACAAAGCCTTAAGACTCAAGTGCAAGAAATATGGAGAAATTATGATGTCCGATAGCGGGAAACGAAACTGTGTCACCATAATCACGATGCGGTAATGTTGCAGATCTGACCACGAAAAGGCATATCCAAAAAAACCACGTAGAATTTGAGAAGTTAAGAGGCATTGTGGCTATTACAATTACATATACTAGCTCAAAATAAGCTTTCCTGCACCAGCTTGTGCTGACTGTCCCTCTTATCCAGAAATTACTGTACTGACCCCCAGGGTAATTCTGAATAGCAATCGATAAATTCTCTCTCTCTCTCTCTCCAACCTCTGTTTCTTACCCTCTTTCTTCTCCCTAACACCCCCTCTACTCTCCCTCTCTCACTTCCCCTCTCTCACTCTATCTCTGCCATACCCTACCCAACCCCGACCACCCCCTTTGGTGCCATTGATGCCTTACCCCCACAGCATAATCCATCCTAAGTGTCCCCCTCTATAACCTTGCCAAGTTTCATGGCCCATCGGAACCGCCGGTTTTGGCTGTGACTGAATGACAGACTGATGTACAGACATAACGCCCTTTATAGTAAGATATAACATATATATATATAATATATATATATATATATATATATATATATATATATATATATATATTATATATATATATATATATCAATTAAACTGTTCGAAAGTAAGATTAATTGGCCAAGACAAAAAGAGTATTGAACTATTAGAGAAATTTAAAGTAATTAATCCTAAATACCCTACTTTTATGGCCTTCCCAAACTCACAAAGACAATCTTCCATTCAGACCCTCGTTTCATGCGCCGGAGCTTTCAGTTACAAAATTTTCTAAATGGTAGCTGGCCTCCTTTCTCCTTTTTTTTAGGCACTTTTTCTCCCAGTCACATCAACATTCGGAAGATTTTTGTCACAATTCAGAGAAGCACATATACCACTTCACAACATAAAACTTTTAAGCCTTGACGTAGACTCCTATTCCACAAAAGTACCAGTACAGGACGTTCTTCCTTCAGTTTTTAGGGAAAAATTATCCCCCTATTCAGATCATTTCCCATTGGCGCTTGACAAAATAATAAAGTTAGTTTGAATTATGTTGTATCTAATAATGTATTTTTCATTCGGGGAATCATTCTACAAGCAAAAATTCGGGTGTAGTATAGGTAGTCCTTTAAGTCCTGTTTTAGCCAATCTGTACATGGAATACTTTGAAACTACAGTAATAAATGCAATAAAACCCAAAACATGCTGTGGATGAGATACGTGGATGACATTCTAACATTTTGGGATAATAAGTGGGGTAATTTTAATGAATTCCTCTCAAAATTAAACGCATTAGTAGTGCCAGCATCAAATTTAAAGTTGAATGGGAAACAGACAACAAATTCCTTTTCTTGATGTCTTAATAATCAGAGACACGACAGAATACAAATTTACCATATACAGAAAACCACGTTCTCACTTTCATATATTCATACTTTAGCTATCACGACATTACTATCAAGATAGGTTGTAGCTAGCAACCTATTCTTAAGAGCCTTACGAATTTGTTCCCCACGATTTCCTGGAAAAAGAATTTGAACTAATTCGCAAGCAACTTTCATCTTTAAAGTATCCTGACTATATATTGAGAAAGCAATTCAAAAAGCAAACGTAATTTTCTACCGACCCCCTAAAGACAAGACCAGAGACACACCCAACAATAAAATAAAAATTCCTCACCTGGAGAC
>NC_061098.1:35016531-35019031 GCF_015104395.2 Macrobrachium nipponense | reverse complement strand
TGCAGGAAAAATACGTCTTTCGACATATATTTTATGCATAAGTGAAAGATATTTGGGCAGTCTGAATTTTTCTAAAATTATAAAAATGCCGGTTTATTTTAGAAGAAATATCCAAATATCGATGAAAATTGTTGTGCAGAAAAACGTATTAAAAATGATGAACTATAAATTTTTACTCTGGACAGTCTCGCATACATTCTTAGATATCATTTGAGTATATTCCATTTATTTACCACCTCATTTATCCATACATTCAACATCGCAAACAACATCTCATTTATCCATACATTCAACATCGCAAACAACATCTCATTTATCCATACATTCAACATCGCAAACAAACGCAACATTAGTCTAATAAACATTCATCTCTTTAAACTCATCCAAACATGTTCAGAAGATCGTAAGTTAAATGCCGAAATAAAAGTACATAGATGAAACGTGCCTAAAAAAACCACTAGACTCAACTCAGTTTTAAATCGATCTATCAGACTTGTTGACATTGAAATATTACAGCAAAAACGTGACTAGGTGAACTGTGATTGGTTCCAAATAGGTATGTGGGGTTCTTTGGTCTTATATAAAGGATTATTAACTTCAATTTTATATATTCATAATATTATATATATATATATATATATATATATATATATATATATATATATATATATTGACATTCATCCCTCTAACACTTGTCTTTTAAGTTTTCCTTCTTAAAAACATGTAGAGTTTTCTTAGGAATATACAGAGATTCTGGATCTCATCAGCCATAGTAATGTCCATGGTGTGACAATGCGAGGCCAATTAGCCACCTGCACCAGTATCTTTTTAAAAGACCTGTCACTGTCCCTCATGTCCTTGTCGTTCAACTATCCCTAAATCTTATTTTCTGAGTCATAACTATCGCTGTGATAAATCCCATTAATCCACCTGCATTTAAGCCAAAAATAAGCCTTGTTCAGGAAGTGAGAAACCTTTTGGGGACTTCGCCCCTCATTTTCCTTTTGTTCGATTTCCCCAGTCAATTTCACAAGAGTCGTTAACAAGGATCAAACTTGCATATTTTGTTATTTTCACACATGCACACATCATGGCCTCTTGACCTGACCTAACATCTGCATCCAGACTTTGGGACCCTAATTCTCAGGTCTAATTAGGACCTCTTTGTATTCTCTCCTCCACCTGTTTTCTGGGCTGCTTTCAATAATCTCTTTAAGTTACCTGAAATTATTGTTTTCTTTTCCTTGGCAAGAACAATGACCGAGCTATTTTGGGAGGAGCTGTCAAAAACAACTAAGCCTTTTCGATCGAAACAAGTACAAATATTGGCTTCAACGACCCCTACAGTGCGTACTCTGCCCTAGCCTTTTGTCCTAGCATTACAACCTAGCAGTTGACTTGTTGAGGAACATCAGTAGCTACGCCCGGCTAATTATTTCTTATACTTACATATACTGCTGGATTGGGACTCTGCTCAAAGTCCTATCCTGAAGTTTCCTGACGCTGTCACTCTGAAGGTGCTCCATGTTACAATCCACTTTGCTACTTGAGTGCTAACCCTTGCGTGAACCTGGAAGTGCTTTATTCTTTCATCCCTAGTTGGGACCTGTATGTGACGATGCCTTTTCACTGACATTCCAGCTCTAATCTACGCAAGTGTTGTCCATGGACTAATGTACAGTGATTGTCAGCTTCACCACTTTTCCCTGCTCTCATATTTCCCAACTGTTTTCCTGTTCCCATTCCATGTTCCTGTTATCCAATCTCCTTCAGAGTTTCTAGTGATACTAACTGCGGAAGTATTATATTTTGTCTCATAATTACGTCTAAGACAAGCGTTACGTCGATTAATTTATATACAGTGATTTAGTGATTCTGATATTACTTCAGTGTTAAGATTTTATTGTACTTTGTATTCTAGTAAATATTAGTGATTTTTACATAAGGCTTTCCCTCATTATCTTTGTTACAATGCCCCCTGCTTTGCAGATCTGTGTTGAAGTTCCCGTTGTGTGAAGTTATGTGCAGTCCAACAGGGCCAAACCAACACGTTTACTGCCAGTGCAATTTCTAGTCAAGAATCCTGGAATTTCCAGTGAGAGCATACCTTGCTTACAGTGCTCCACCCCTATAATATCTAAGAATCCTGTTTTTCATTATTGCATAATTTTTTACTATTTAGTATTAGTACTGGCTTGCAAACAGTGGCACCCTTGTTTGAGATTGTAAATAATTCCAGTAAAGTGATACAGGCTCGGTTGATAGCCTCTATAAAAAATTTTTTTCTCATTAGTGAAATATATGATAAGTGAACATATCGCGTTTACTTTCCATCCTATTGCAGTTCTTTTGGTTTTAATTTACTAAGGAAGTTAACTCATACATATATATATAATATATATATATATTATATATATATATATTATATATATATATATATTATATATATATATATATATTATATATATATATATATATATATATATATATGTATGTATGT
>NC_061098.1:34999031-35011531 GCF_015104395.2 Macrobrachium nipponense | reverse complement strand
TCGGGCATGTGAATAGTATGATATAAAACCTTCTCCGGATTTTGCTTCCCTTCTTTTATCCATAAAGCACCGGTGTAATCCACCCCGTCAAACGCTGAAAGTTGTTTCCGTTGTACCCGGAATTCCGGTAATGGGGGTACTATATTAGTTCTATATGGTTTTCCTTGAACTTTCTTACAGATCACACAATGATGTAACACGCTCTTGACTAGTTGTCGCAGCTGTGGAATCCAGAACTCCTGTCTTACACTAGCTACAGTAGCGTTCACCCCCATGTGTGCTTGCATCACATGATGTCGTCTTATTATTAACTTACTCAGAACACAACCCTTTGGCAGTAAAGTAGGAAATTTTGACTTCTTCAGGCAGTGTCGCGTGTTCCAACCTGCCTCTACATCTTATTACATTATTATCCAAAAACAAATTCAACTGGCGAATTAATGTAAATTTTGGGTTTTGTTTCCTCCCTCTTTAGGGCTTTATATTCTTCTGGAAAGTACTCTCTCTGCACAAGAACAATTGTTTTGATCTTTCCTTCCTGCACTCTTCCAGAGTCAAACCACCAGTTTTTCTGTCATTGGTTGATAGTTTGCAATTCTTTATAAATCGCTTATCCAAGCTATGGTCTTAAAGACCTTGTCAGCTCTGCTGAATCTTTTCCCAATCCAGCAGGCTGTTGCATCTATGTCCCCTACAACATTGACCACAATGTCCTGTTCACCCTGCATGTGTGTACACCCCACCCATGACCTATCAATTGGCAGTGTGTGATTTTTTTAACCAAGGGGTCCCTCCCACCAAAAGGAGTTTTTTTGCTAACACCTTAGTCCTCTTTCCCCGTGTCAACCAATCACTGGGATTTTCAGAAGAGGGTACGTAAGACAGACTGACCCCGGAATCAAGAGTTAATCTCAATTACTCTGTTTCTCACAAACACAGGCAGAACATTACTGGACACAATCCAGCTAAGGGCGACTTTACTGTCTGACCAGACATATAATTGTTTAAAACTCCTTCTCATCAAGGAGTCAATAATAAATTTGGCCATTCTTGCTCCTAGCAACAATGCCATTAGTTCCAATTTCGGAATAGTCAATTCCTTGATGGGCGCCACTCTACCCTTTGCCATAATTATATTAGAGCTTTCACCATTTGCTCTATAGGCCACACAACCATATGAAGTTTCGCTAGCATCGCAGAATATGTGCAAGGTATCACCAGTTCCCAGGCTAGCACTCCTAGGAAAAGATATTTCAATACACTTCTCTAAGTCCTTGCGTAACTTCACTCCATTCCTCTTGTAGCGGGTTTGGCGAGTTGTTCGTCCCAATCCAGATGTTGCTTCCACAATTTCTGCAAAAATATCCTTGCTTTCATAGTAACAGGGAGAAGCAATCCCAATGGATCGTATATTTGGGCAACGGTACTGAGAATCTCTCGCTTTGTTTGACTCGATCTATTAATACTTGTTGGATTTATAGTTAAGACGTCTTTAATTATATCCCAATTCATCCCAAATACTTTATGAATTTGTTTTTGTTTGGCTTCAATTTGATAAGCAGCAGCAATAGTTTGTATAGACTCGCTATTGCTAACCCACTCCTTCAAATATAAGTGAGCCTGAGCAAAATTTTGTTGGCATTAAAGAATAAATCCATCAACTCAGATTCACTATTAGCCGTAAATTGTAAATTATCTACATACAAACCCCTCTTCAATCTTTCCACTACATTCACTGTATGCTTGATGGTTGCATTTAGAAGAAAAGGTGAACATGTAGCTCCAAATAATACTACTCTAAATCTGTATACTATTAATTTACTATTGGGATCTGTTGGATTTTCCAACCACAAAAAACGCGTATAATTGCGATCTTCTTCACGCAACTGTACCATTAAAAATGCCTTCTCAATATCACCAATACAAGCAAAGGTGTTTAGTTCTAAATTGCAGCAGGACTCTGAGTAGATCAGCCGTTACGTGTGGTCCAGTCCATAGACAATCATTCAGACTTAATCCATTTTTACCTTGTTTTGATGAGCAATCAAACACTATTCTTATTGGAGTAGTGGCACTGTCTTTAAGCACTCCATGATGTGCCAAGTAATGACAATCCACATCAGATTTATTATAGATCACCTTCTCAATGAATCCTCTATCTTCTTGCTCTTGCAAGATTTTCTGATAATGATCCAAGTAATCCACATCCTTCTGAAATTTGATGGTCTGCTGTCGAAGTCTGCTCATGGCTAACCAAATTTGTCTTCAATCTGAATCTATTGGTTCTCCACGGCACGCAACAACATACTGTTTATCAATTTCAGAATATGTTATAGTGCTCTCAAAGTCCTTTAAGACCCTCTGGTCTTGTTCTCGCAACTCACTGCAATCTATTCCCAATCTGTCCAAACTCCACAATGCGTCCAGATCAGTCTTGGGATTTTCATTATGAGTAGCTTCAATTTCTTCAGTTTGTACAGCTAGCTTCAAAATTGTCACATGAGTCTCCCTAGTGGGGGAAGCACTGCATGTGCCTGTCACCACATAATAAGTTTCTAACCCTTTTGAACCCTGGATGCAAAATATTGTAAACATTATCAACCCCTATTAACAATTCAATAGTTGATTGATTCTCAACAGGCAAATCAAAATCTTTATCAGCCAAGTTGATCTTAGTTTTACATAAAGACTTCAAACTTCTCTTAACATCAAATTTCTTCGCATATTCTGGCAGCTCATCCACCACTATGCAGTCCATTATTATCAACTTATCTTTATGCGGTATGGCTACGCTTATCATCTCGTATTCATGAACAGGTTTACTAGTTAGATAACCTCTCAAGGCTATCTTTTCAACTCCTTTGGACCTATATTGCAGTCTCTCTAGAGCTGATCTTTAATGAACGTTCTCTCGGCACAAGTATCCAACAGCCCTCTAAGTCGTACCATGCGACCTTTCTTCCCTTTCAGGGGAATTGTTGCTGTTGCAATATGGATTGCTTACCCGACTTATTTGGTTTGTCCTGCTCATTACTGATAGCGTTCCCACTTGTACACCACTTTGTTTATTCTTGCTTTGCTTTCGGTTTGGTCCTTATCACACAAGATGCGATGATGTCTCCATCTTACAACCATTAATGCAACTTGGTTTGTCACAGTCCACACTAAAATGCTTCTTAGAAGCCACACAAAACATAACTGTAAAGCTCTAATGCGATTCAACTTTTCATCTCTGGTTGCGTAAGTTTTGCACTGTGTCCACCAATGTTCTTTATCACAAAGAGCACATCTTTTGGATTGCTGATAACTGGACTTTTTTACATTTCCCTTGGTTTTTTGTCCTAACAGCTTGGATTGATTTACTGTGAATGTTGATATTGACGACTTGGTTTTTCAGTTTTATCACATCAGTTTGAAACAAAGGTTCTTAGATTGCAAATTTCCTCTTCTAGGTATTTTTTAAAGGTGTCTAATACCAACCAATCGTCTCCACACCTACGCTTCACCGTCTCACTGACGCTTTGAGGCAATTTGGTATAGAGCAAAATAGTATAAAGCTCATTTAATTCCAGCTTTTCACTTTCAAGCGATCTTATTGAGCATTCAAAATTAGCTCTGAAAGTTTGCAACGATTCAGAATTGGCAGCAGGAGACTCCATTTCTAGCAATCTTCTCACCAGAACATGCTTAATCTCATCTCTCTTTCCATAAGTAGATAGGAGAAGAGCTACAGCTTGTGGATAATTGGCAGCCTCAAATTTAAATCCAGAGATTAATTTCGAAGCTTCTCCTGTGAGCAAACTTCGTAAATATGAAAACTTCTGAATTGGGTTCCAAGTCTTTCCGCTGATGTACTGACACATGGTATAGTTCCCAGAAGGAATTCCATTCTAATGTATCTCCAGTAGTAAGTGGAAGATCCAGTTTGGGCAATCTAACCACTGGCTGTAGGTAGTGGCGGTGGTTGTGTTAGCGGATTTAGTAAACTTCAAACTGTTAGTAATAGAGCTATTGAGTCTGCCGATGTGTGTACGGACGTCTCTTGCATATTCAGCTTGATTTATCATTTCATCAGACATTTCTTCTTCTTTAACTGAATCCAAAATTTTTTGTTCATCCAAAACAAGAACTTTGTTCAAATTATCTAAAGAGAATCCCTAAGGGAAGTTATAGCATCAATATCAGTTGAATCGATCACTTCGGTCATCTTCCCAATAAAACGTGTGATAACGGATTTATAACCGCCACGTCTACGCGTCAACGACTCCAATCGTGACAAGACCAAACTCAGAAAATACAAATACAATATAATATTCAAATTTTCAATAATTAATAAATATGCATCCAACTATAATAACTGGGTTCAAAAGTTAAATTAGCAAATTTTCACAAAAGTGATTCATCACCCAATAATTTTCTCCCAAATTAAACAATCAATGAAAGGAGAATTTTAGTATACGTGCGTAGTGGAATGTGCAGGCCCTGTCCCATACTTAACCCAGTCCCTAAATCTGAAGGGGAAGGACGGGGTAACCACGATCCTACTCACCTTCTACCACCCTTACTTTTCACATATTTGTTTGACTCAACGCAAATACGTTGAGCCAATGCCCTGTAACTTTTATATGAAAATGAATCCCATCTCTTGCTAAATCACATTCTGATAATAAAGTAGGGATCACCCTAACTCTTGTATCTCGCTTTAATTTTTGTTTAAATAGTTTTTTTCTTTTTTGATAGTTTTCGGCAGAGGTTCTAGATGGTGTTTTACGTACTTCTATTAACATAACAAAAACCTCTGAATTGATTGACTGCACTAGACTTTCTAGAACTTTCCTACCAATCTAGAAATTTTGGTGACACTATTCACCAGGTTAGGGTTATCTCCTGGTACATCTAAGTCATTGCTACCTATGAACAAGATAGTGATACTAGGCCCATAGGTAGTAAGTTCGGTTATCATGCCAGGTGTCATAAGGTTTGGTTTGTAACAGCCCCTGGTCTACCAAATGTCTTATATTCTAAGGGTTCCAATAATGCCGATCTACCACTATTAAAACAATTCTCCATATGGGTGACATGAGAATGTCCAACAATAGCTACTTTACGATTCATTATTAAATTGTTAAGAGAGATATAATATTAACAAGAGAAAATTTACATTAATTCAAAGTAAGGGACAAAATAACAAAACCAAATTTAAGGCTTAAGGCAAGCAGGACAAGGCCTTACTAATTTAGTTAAACTTCATATTCAAAACTGTTTTAATCAAACCTGAATACCCTCTTACCTACAAATGGCGCGAAAAAAAGTAAATTTAATGTTCCTTGCGGCACCTCAAAATGAGAAAGAAACGGGTTTAACCACGTCTGGTTATGTAGGCAGGATACCGCATACTAATTTAAGAAACGCGCAAAAACTAAATGAGACAACAAGGTTATGGAGGGTCAGGCATTATCCAGCAAAACATCACACAACATTATTTTAATAGCAAGAAAACATTGCATCAAATGTCCTACAGAATAACCAACGGTACTAATCGTACAAACACGTGACTAAACCACAGAATTATTATATGATCGCGTTCAAAACTAAGAAATTAATCGAAAATCTCACAAATTTCACATAAACCTGGTTAACACGGCAACATATTTCTGCGGACGTATACTAAAGATTCACAAAACTGCTTACGACATCATATATACCGCGGACAAGTACTACAAACTTTTACCAACTTAGCTCAACACCAATATACTACCGACATATCCTGGTCACGGGGCACCAAATATTGTTACTCATTAGGGTCAAACAAGCAACAACATATAATGACTTCAGTCAATTACAGAAATTACTAATTACCAGATTCGTTTAAGAGAACTCAAGACCCTTTCTCTACATAAAGAATTCATTGCGTTTGTGTTTACAGACATGAAAGGACATATATACTCGATTCTATTGTGTTTTGCCCCCGAATTATTACTTACTAGTTTTAACATGATTGTTGCCGTAGTTCGGATTACAATAGGCACGGGTAAACCACGATACCACTAATATATATTCAATCTTACCCACCTCACGGAATCCCACGCACAGATATGCATATCCCTAGCGATTTATCCCAGTCAAGGCAAATTAAATATATATCAGATAATACTCATCCAAACTTCGGTTGATTAATCCATCCACTTCAATAAATGCTGGGAAGGAACGACATCGTTAATCGAAGTGAAATCCTTTTCACTCTGATTAAGTTCTCCTGTTACCAACCCACTCTACCCGTACCAATGTTGAGAAACGACTGACTTCATACCCTTTGCTCACTTCTGTGTCGAAAATAATATGTTCGCTCTCTCACCCAAACACACGACTTCGGCCTCGTTCGCTCACGACAAAATTAACAACAAAACGAACGAAGCCACCAAACCAACACGAACCGAACGAAACTATCAAACAACTTACATCGCATTGTTAAACCAATTATACAAACCATTCACAAGACAATATTCCTTGGTAACAACGCTTATTACAATTTTAAATATAAATAAAACATTCATTTGTACACAACCTGCACATTTCCACTTAACGCTAGTAATATAAAGGAACATTTTCCATATACAGCATGAACATAGATATTCAATAAAAATTGATTTTCCATGTCGTTATTGTAAGTAACGACAACCCCCCCCCCCCCCCCACCACACACCCCCAATCCACCCACCTCAAAACCACCTATCTGGGGAAAATGAATTATCCGGAATATCCAGAATAAGATATTGCATTGTAATTTAAATGGTGAGAGAGAGAGAGAGAGAGAGAGAGAGAGAGAGAGAGAGAGAGAAGAGAGAGAGAGAGAGAGAATAATTTTCAGTTTCAACAACAGTTTAAACAAAAAGGTTGGATCGTATCTGAGATTTTCTTATTCTGACTTAATTATTGTGCGAAGGTTCAGACTAACCATAATACGCGTCACTTAAACGTCTTTACCTTTAGACTTCAAATGGTTTTACAAAATCAATCTTTGGGCACAGTTTTTGGTGCATAGCATTATTATTATTATTATTATTATTATTATTATTATTATTATTATTATTATTATTATTATTATTATTATTATAAAAAAATATGAATCTTGGCCTCTATTCTCTTGCACAGGGGTTAAACGCATCTATCTTCCTCAAAAGGATGTCTGGATGAGGTCCAGTTCACATTCAGAATTTACGGCTTAGGCCGAGATTAGATTTCAAGGGAAAATGTAAGATAAACTCTACGCATCAAATTTAAAGGGAATATATTTACAGAAATATAACTCAGCGTCTCAAGCAGCACCTGAAGGATGCAAGGACTCTCATGGTCCTAATCAATTAATGTAGCCAGGTTGATCGAAGTACTGAGGTCACGTGGTCAGATTTGCCGACACGGAATGAACTTGCAAACTCCAAGCGAAAACCCAGAGCGCACAAAGTGAGAATTTCCATTCCTCCACAGTCAGGAATGAGTGATGCTGATATCTGGAAACGAGGCAAGGTGGTGGAATAAATGCAGGTGCGTCACACAAAGTAAGGGATCAAGTGCAGTGAGGAAGCCTTACCTTCTAAGATGCAAATGCATAAAAGTCTTCAACTCCAAATTCCCGCAAAAGCGAGAGATGGTCGAATTACTCTATTCTGTTACGGTACTGAAAGGAAGGCAATGATACACAGACATCCAACATCCAACGACAGGAATGAAAAGGCAAATAAAAAGACTGCCACGTTGCTCGTGTACTGACTTCTTGGCTATAGACGCCTGTCTCCGCTTCTAAGGGCACCGCTGGGATTCCAAAGAGCCCCTTGGAGGGCATAGGGTTCAAATAACACTCGGCACGTGGCTGTGAGAGGCCAGGAGGACAAAGGGGTGTTGGGGGTGGGGGGCGATTAAGAGCCATCTCGCTCCTCTGCTGGCAACTTTCGTCCCGTGACAGGCAGAGCATTGTTGTTGTGTTTTATTAAGCTGGCCTTATGCCAGCACGGGCTCCTGCTCATAGAGCAACCCGTAGGGAGAATTTAAGGATATGAATATGCACCTTTATTCTAATTATATGGATATGAAAAATGAGATGCAATGCGTGAAAAAGTGAAATGAAAAGTTAACAGGCGGAGATACGAACCTCTTCTAGTCCCAAGGCACCTGTCAGTCAGTAGGTGAAAAAGAACGAGTACTGGCGAGTCGGAGATGGCCACTAAGGAAAATTGAAATAATTATCATCCGAGAAAAACTAATAAAAGCTCAAATCTATGAGTTGAAATACCAATTTCCATTTACTCGAGGAAAGTGAAAAAAAGCACTAATCGTTAGTGGTGGAGAACGGTGAAAGAAAAACAAATATATATATAATTTTTTTTAGAGAAAGCAGCACAGAAATAAGTAAATGTTAAGTGGTAGTTAGAGCGGTAGTTGAGGAGTTTCGCTCGTTAGACATAAGGCGGCCGAAAATGGAGGAGAAAAGGTTGTTTAGTAGTAGGAAAAGTGGTTATTTGCCAACCAAATAGTTAACAATAAATTAGTGGTTGTTTTCAACCGATACTGTTCTCCGAGGAGGTCATCTAGGAGTTCCATCTCGTATTTTTTGGCGTCGTTGAAGAGCTCATTAATCAATGTGTTGATTTCCATTATACTTGCTTCTTTGACAGCTTTGACTATAAATACTCCGAATTCTTGGAAGGTGAGAAGGAGCTTATCTACTATGTCCTCTCCAACGAAAATGGCCTCCATCTGAGTAGATCTATTGGAACACAAAGGCAGTTCTTCAGTCTGCATTTCAATGTTCATCCTTGGGACTGGCGATGCTTCAGTCCGAGTTCCTGCTTCCACAAGCAAAACAGGAACTAATTTCGGTGTTGGGGTTGGGGGAATCACCTTAGTGGTCGAGATGTTCATGGGCGTTGGAGGAGCGGACTTGGCGGTCGGAGGAGTGACCTTTTAGGGGTCGGAGGGGTGACCTTTTAGGGGTCGGAGGTGTGTTTTACCTTTTGGGGAGTGACGGGTCGGGTCGGAGGTGACCTTTTAGGGGTCGGAGGAGTGACCTTTTACGGGTCGGAGGAGTGACCTTTAAGGGTTCGTAGGAGTGACCTTTTAGGGGTCAGAGGAGTGACCTTTTAGGGGTCGGAGGAGTGACCTTTTAGGGGTCGGAGGGGTGACCTTTTAGGGGTCGGAGGAGTGACCTTTTAGGGGTCGGAGGGGTGACCTTTTAGGGGTCGGAGGAGTGACCTTTTAGGGGTCGGAGGGGTGACCTTTTAGGGGTCGGAGGGGTGACCTTTTAGGGGTCGGAGGAGTGACCTTTTAGGGGTCGGGGGTGACCTTTTAGGGGTCGGTGGGGTACCTTTTAGGGGTCGGAGGAGTGACCTTTTAGGGGTCGGAGGGGTGACCTTTTAGGGGTCGGAGGGGTGACCTTTTAGGGGTCGCAGGAGTGACCAGAATCTCTAATCCAGAGTTCTCTAATATAAGAACACATGCAAAGAGTTGTAAAATTACCATCGACAAGAAACCTTTCTCTATTATTGGCACCACAAAGCAAACTACCCATCTAACTACCCTTGAGTCGTTGTTTATTTAGCACCTATCACGTAGTTTAAACCCTAATACCTCGTCATCTCCTCTCTCGCGTGAGGTTTACGTTGTGTGCAGACCTTACCGTTTTTAGTTTGTTTGTTTGTATGGTGTTTTTACGTTGCATGGAACCAGCGGTTATTCAGCAACGGGACCAACTGTTTTACGTGACTTCCGAACCACGTCGAGAGTGGACTTCTATCACCAGAAATATACATCTCTCACTCCTCAATGAAATGGCCGTGAATCGAACTCGCGACCCCGAGGTGGGACGCCAACACCATACCAACCACGCCACTAAGGCGTTTTCAGTCAGTCATTTCTTTCTTTATGAATAGGTAGTTATCTCCTAATACTCTATTTTAATGTTCTGGGTATATTTTAATTTGTATTGTAATTTTTAAGTTGATTTAATTTTTACTGTAATTTTTGTAGGTTAATTTTTAATTATGAATTTCAATTGCAGACTGATGAGTGTCGGTTACAACATAAACGTTTCTTAATAAAACGTGTACAGACTGTCGTCTAATTAGAAACCTCTTCCTTTATACACACACACACACACACACACACACACACACACTATATATATATATATATATATATATATATATATATATATATATATATATATATATATATATATATATATATATATGTATATATATATATGATATATGGTATGTATATATATATATGTATATATATATATATATATATATATATATATATATATATATATATATATATATATATATATATATATATATATATATATGTTATCAAAACAATGTCCTTCTATACAATCTTGCGTCATAATACATATTATTATTATTATTATTATTATACTATCATTATTATTATTATTATTATTATTATTATTATTATTATTATTATTAGATATGTATCTCATAATATAAAGTATAGATCACTGAACGTTTTGAAAGTCAATATGCTAAAAATATTGTAAATCACTACGAATTAACGTAAATAAAAAAAGCATTAAAAAATCGGTCCGATCAGACAGAATTGTAATTGTTTAATGTGTTGAAATATATATATTGAAATGCTTATTTCAAAATTTGTAATAAGTGGAAATCAGCTCGATAACGAGTGACATGAACAAGATTGGACTGCGAAAAAAAAAAAACCGTTAAGTGCCAATTGTTAATAGAAGCTTACAAACACTGGAACAGTCGAGACAAGCTTACGCACCATAATATTACCAACCGTATTGGTGAGATTGCGAGCGCGCAAATGACCTGGATTAGTTCGGAATCACAGAACTGTGACGTCAGTGCGTTAAATAGGACGTGTGCATGGGAAATGGAAAAGCAGAGAATAGACTAGCGTGCGTGCATTCGTGTGTTCAATAGCATGTATATGTCCATGTGCCTGTTAGAACAAATGAATGAAATATAATCTCTAGTATGGGAATTAATGGGACAATTAGACAATAAACTATCGTAGCGGTCACAAGAGACTTTGGAGATTCGACGAAGTGTTAAGATCCATCGGAAAAGGCAAAGAATATTTAGTACAGTGACATTTATTTCAGAGGATTGAGAAGGGAAGTGTGGTGCGACACTCAATATTTTTGACGAGCTTTAACATTTCATTGTCTGATAATTATAGTCTCTTTATTTCAGATGAATTCTGTCGTTGCTACTCAAAATGAATTCTCTAGACTTTTATATGACGTGTATTGATAAGGACTTAGGTAGTGGGCTGACAAGTGAGGATAAAGGGGTTAATTATATACATGATGCTTTCGTGGGAGAGTAATGGTGATTTAATGATTTTTCTGCAGGATTTTCTTTAATTAAATTCATTTATTCCATTCTCCTTTCATTCTCATGTTAGTTATTTGGGAAAATAAAGATTATAGTTTTGTACGTCGGGGGTGTGAATTCGCCTAAGACATAATGATTAATTCAGCTAGCTAAAGGGATGACAGGTGATGGGAACAAACCAGGTAGGTTTCGCTATCCTTTCTCTCCTTTTACTTAATTGGGTCTTTTACCCCACCCTTAACATATAATATATATATATAATATATATATATATATATATATATATATATATATATATATATATATATATATATATATATATATATATATATATATATGGCACAAAACGAAAGAATGTCAAAACTTTTGGATAAACTTTTTTGATTCTGTCATCACTAATTTTTCGTGAGTATCAATTAGGACCTGGATCATGAAAATTGATTAGATGAAAGCTTAATTATATGTTAATGAGATTCGACAATTACCCTGTGGCTGCATAATCTCATCCGGATATAATTATTGCTACCAAATATTTATCTGGGCGAGTGATTAGTTAAGATAAAAATATCCAACTATTTTCATCATACTTCAATGAAAAGGACAAAAATTATTATTGTAATGTTTCACTTACCGATAACCCTCAAAGCCCTTGGTTATAGAGTGCATTATTTTGCCTCTTATGAATATATATATATATTATATATATATATATATATATATATATATATATATATATATATATATATATACTATATATATATATATTATATATATATATATATATATATATATATATATATATATATATATATATATATATATATATATATATATATATATATATATATATATATATAAAGTATAGATCACACACACACACACACACATATATATATATATATATATATATATATATATATATATATATATATATATATATATATATATATATATATATATATATATGTATATATATATATATATATATATATATACATATATATATATATATATATATATATATATATATATATATATATATATATATATATATAGTATATATATATATATATATATATATATATATATATATATATATATATATATATATATATATATATA
>NC_061098.1:34956531-34994031 GCF_015104395.2 Macrobrachium nipponense | reverse complement strand
AAATAAATGCAAAGACTTTGGTATGGAATGGGATTGCACGTAGACAATATTTCCTGTTTTTGTGGCTACAGATTACTTACGTATATTTCTTTCCTTTGCGTACCAGTTTTGCGTATGAGGTTGTTTTGTGCACTTATGTGAAGATGCATTGCAATGCGAGTTATACTTTTTCCATAACTTCTTATGGTGCATCGACTCAAGAAAACAAGAACAGACTTTCCTATAAAATTGGGGAATTTCATCATTTCTCAATAGATTTCAAGCTGAAGTTTACAATTACTTGATTCTTTTAGTTCTTTTAGCTTACGGCACCAGATGTATTTGTCTCAAGTTTACCCGAACACAATTAGCTGAAAAACTTTTCCAAAATTTTGACCTCATTACGTTTGTCCGTAAATTGAAAAGAATAAAGATTTATATGTTGAATAATTATTATAGAATATATAATATATATATTAATATGATTATATATGTTATATCTATATATATGATATTATAATAAATATATATATATATATATATATATTATTACTATATATAGTATAATATAATATATCTATTATATCAGCAATGAGTCACCAAACATCAACGTGATTAAATATGTTACGGTAAATAGCCCACATTGAAAGGGTAAAAATCATGACCCCAGTGACCAAGTGCGCTTTCGTGTTTATTGCCATACACTTCTTTGGGGTAACAAAGTAAAATAAGAAATAAATATAAACATAAACAAGAAAATTTCACAGAACAAACAGATCAAAGCCATTAACAAGCAAATTTTCTAAACCAACAACCGTTACGCAGTTAGAACAGGTCAATCGACAAGAGTGGCCTTTAATTTGTACCATGAAATGATTCTTAGACCATAGCATAGACTGGAAAAATGCATCTGAGGTGTAATAATTTTGTAACCATATTGTAAAAAGAAACATAATTGAATATCTGCATTTTATTAAGCATTTTAATGAGATCAACTTATGAATCCTGAAGTTCAGGTCCTTTTTTAAATTATATTAGTTACCCTTTGTTTTAAATTAAATGGTAGGGAAACATAACAATGTCATCTTTTAGCAACAGCCTTTTGTTATAATAACTTGGCAGTTTCTTCGTTCTTAAGCACTTTTAAAGTATTCTTTACTTGTTTTGTAGTGACAAGATTTGTAATGATAATTTGCTTGTTAATGTCTTTGATCTTTGGTCTGTGAAATTTTTTCCCTTGTTTCTGTTTCTATTTATTTTATTTTTAACCTTTGTACCCCGAAGAAGTGTTGCGCAAATACACGAAATCCGCTTTGGTACCTGGTCTTTGATTTTTCACCTTGCATGTGGGCTATTTGCACACCATTAAAGATTATTAGTATATCTGATATATAAGTAACTAATATATATATTAATATATTATATATATATATATATATAATATGTATTTATTAAGTAGTGGTGTGTGGGTGTTGACACGTTTTTTCAAACAAACTAATATTGTTTAGGCGTAATAATTTAATTAGCTAATCTTTATATATTAGGCATTCATTTTTATTTATTTATCATTTCGTTAACTTCATCAAAGTCCTTCTGCGATGGTAACAGCTATCAGAACCATATGAACAATGAAGAAGTCGTTCCGTCCCATAAGTCTTTTGAGGCACAAATTTCCTGTTGTAATAATACTTGGGTCCTTAATCATTCAATCAATTCCGGGAATACCTGTTGGTACCCGCTCCCAGTCTCTGTAGGAAGATTAATTCTCAGATAATCTGCCTAGACTCTCTTATCTATTATAACGACAGATTCGACCCCTACATAACTTAAAATTTTATTCCAAGCATAGGTAAATTAATAAAATATCATTTATGTAATCAAATTTACTCACAGTTTGTTAGCTAAAGGAATTTATTTTATTCCCCGAGTTTTAGTTAATTATTATTCCAACTTTAGTGAATAATGGGGGGAAAAAAAATCTTATTTGAGTTCCTAGTTTATCAAATGCTATAATTAACATTTATTATTCCACAATTTACTGAGTAATATGATTTAATTTTATTTTATTTCAAGTCCTAGCAAATTATATACTTGAAAATTTATTCCAAGTTTCCAGTGAACGATTATAAATATAAATTTTTGTTAGGAATATTCAATGAAAGATGATTTAATATAATTTTTTTTTTTTATACAGTATAGTGATTAACTTATGATTATAATTTTTTATTCGCAAGTTAACTGAAGATGATATGATTATGTTTTTACTCCATAGTTTTTAATGAATGATATAATCTCTTTATCCCTAGTTTTTAGTGATTGATATAATTATATTATTTTCCCGAGTTTTAGTGAATAATATAAATTATATTTTCTTTATGCCCAGTTTTAGTTGAATTGATAATAATTATCTTTTATTCCTAGTTTAGTGAATAATACTTAATTATACTTTATTCCTATTTTCCAGGGTGAATATGATAAATTGTTATTTTTTTATCTGCATTTTAGCGAATTATATGATTGTATTTCATTCCGAATTTACTGAAGATTGATGATTATATTCTTTTTTCCCAGTTTTAGTTGAATAATATAATAAGATCTTTTATCCCTAGTTTTAGTTAATGATATAAACATAGTTTTTATGCCAACTATATTGATTGGATAAAACTATTTTCATTTCCCAGTCCCCGTAAAGTGGTGATACAGCTACATATTACCCCAATTTCCCAATTTCACCAATGATTCTCCGAGTTAGCAAATTATTAATATGTATATAGTATATATATATTATATATATATTATTATATATAATATATATATATATAATGTATATCTATGAATATTATATTAAATGTATAGGATATTCTCTATATATATATATTATCTAATATATATAATATATATATATATATTTATGTTATATATATATATGTGTATATGTGTATATTATATATATAATATATATAATATATTATATCTATATATTATTGATATATATAATATATTATTAATATATATATCTATATATCATAATATAATGATAATATAGATATAGATATACTATATATATTATATCTATATCTAATATATTATATATATATATATATATGTCATATTAATCACTAATAATCTATATATATATAATAATAATCTGATAATATTATATTTATGTTTATATTATATCTATATATTATATATCTATATATCTACTAATAATAATAATATAATATGTATACTATAGTATTCCCAGTTTAGTGAAGGATTATTAAATTTATTTATCACTAGTTTACTGAATGCTTATGATTTAAATCTAACCCCTCCAAGTTTAGTGGGTTGATGTAATCATATTTTTTAATTCGAAAGCTAAATTGATTATTATGGCTATAATATTTGTCTTGGCCTTAGTTGAGTTTTCTTTTTTTAAGTTATTTATTTGTAATAAACAACAAAGGAATTGAAATTTTGCTGTTTATCTTAAGTTAGAGTCTTTGGTGATTTGGATTTTGGTTGTAAAAGAAAAATGATACATTTTTTATATTGTCTTGCATTGCGGATTAAGAATGAAAATTGGTAAGATTTAGGAGTTTGGACTTTATTTATTGTTGGCAAGTAATTCTGGAATTTAATTGGCCAGTAACTTTAAACTTTTTAAATTTTTATTGCACGATATGACATATGGATAGGTTGCAAATATATATGTATATTTGTATATGTATATTGTATATGTATATGTAAGTGTTATGTATATGTATGATGTATATGTATATATGTATAATGTATATGTATATATTATATATAATATAAGATAATATATATTCTATATAGATATATATATATATAATATAATAATAATATATCTATATATTTCCATATATATGTACATATATATACATATAATAATTTATATATATATATATAATAATATATATATATATAATATATATATATTATATTATATATATATATATTATATAGATATATAAATATATAGTATTATATAATTAATAATTATAAGATATTATGTATATAATATATATTATATTATATATAATTCTATAATATCTATATAATAGTATATCTATATATTAATTCTAATTATATATACATATATACCATTATCTCTAATATATATATAGTCTAATATCTATATATATATTTATCTATATTATGTATATATATATCTATATATATATAATCTTACTATATCTACTATACATATATTAGGGCTTGTTCGTCGGAAATCGTTATATTTGTCAGAGTGTCGGGAAGGGAATTAAAAGTTTTCATTTCCGAATCTAAAGTCTTTTTTAACACTCACTAAGACATTTCGAGGGTGCATGCTTCTCGAAGATTTTGGCGTGCCAAAGTGCGGACTGCGGTGTTGGGTGGGAGAATTCTGTTGGGTCATTTGAACAATGTTACGATTTATGAGACAAATGTATAGTTCCTTTATATAAGTTATTATTTGATTAACCTGTCTCATTTTTTGTTCAAACGGATTTTGTAATATCGTTTGAAGGTTTATAGGATTATCCTTTGATAAACAACGCCGTTATTTTGCAGGATGTAAGATAATATTTTTTGTATACCCCTAAACCCCTATATGGATCTTAACAATTACTACCTAGATTACAGATCAATGTTTTTTTATTAACTATAGAGGTATCTGTAAGCGCTCGCTTATCCGGAACTTCCTCATTAGGGAAGTTCGAACAACCAGAACGGTGATATCCGTAAAATACAGGGTATTGACGTGTACTAAAGGAATAAACAAGATATTCTAATTTTTTACGGCCACGTACATGTCGGGCTTTATTTATCCACCACTACTTATAATAACTTACGTATTTAAAAAAAAAAAAAAAACAAAACAAAAAAACGAAAACCCTGCTCTGATTACCCTTATACGGTTCCGTGTGTTTTTCATAGGAAAAACATCCTTTTTAATTCAAAAAGATATTGGCATATATGAAGCCAACATCCGCTTTTTCCCCACTCTGCTAGAGTTCGCCCTATTGATGGTGGAATTTGCTATGGCTTTGAACACTCGGACAGATTTAACTAAACCCTTGCACCGCTTTGCTAGGGTGACACAGTAACCGAGTTTTGCTTGACTTTGATTCTGAACTGGGCTACTGTTTCTATTTCGTTTTGTAATAATTAGGATCCTTCTCTTTATTAACCACATCGGACAAACGTATTGTGTGCTTTTTTAGCATTATGTTTGCTGGTTACGTAAAAATAAAGCAATGAATGACTAACTATTTAGGAACTGGAGCGAGTTAACTAATAAGAACAAGTTTTATATCACTAGTGCATTCAATATTAACTGTTTGTACTTCAGTTCTTTGCTAAAATTTGAAACAATAGTGAGGGATCCTGGTCCAGCGCATTTAGCCTGAATGAAAGTTTTTTTACAGACATGTTTTTAGTTCCTTGCAATCCCAGCCGATATTTTGTTTAAAGTTAAGAGTTTGCGTCATTGAGGGTTCGATTTTTATTTTATAATAACTCAAAAAACTCAAGGCTAAAACTGCGATCGGGACTTTGTTGCAAAGGAGCATTTATTTGTCATGACCCGAAATAGTTTGTTCCTCTAATTTATATAGATTTTGTAACGGGTGTTTCCACTTGTTTTTTTGTGTGTTTTTCTAATCACTACGGTTCTTAACGACCCCTATCCATGCATCTGTATAAATACAGTACGTCCACTGCGTAAAACGCATATTCACTTGTTTAATATGATTTGTTTACGTAAGGGATTAATAATCACCTAAAATGATAAAACTTTAACATAGTATAATTGAATTATGATATTTGTCAGTATAACTTCTGGAAACAGACACCTCAAAGATAAAAAACCTCGTCGGTCGCGAAATCTCAATGATGTAAGATAATTTTTGTAAAAAAGTAAGGATTAAGAATGTTCTGCGTAACTTGCAGCCACAGGAATAAACGAAATTTTGCCTGCGAAAGGAAACACTCAAAGTTACTTCCAAAATGAATAAAAATTGTACTTAGCTTGCTTTTGTGGGTAAGTCACGGTGTTTCCGATCAACGACACACGGCCTTGGTTCCTCCTTCTTCTATTTAGGCGGATGCCCTGGTTTTGGCTTCAGTTTCCCCCGTTGCGCCGTTGTTTTCGATGATTCGGGGAGCCCTTGAAATATCCCTATGCTGTCAGACGCGTTCGGTTTTTGTTTTCTTGAGTGCCGGAAACGCTCAACTAACGATGTTTTTCTTGGAATGAATTCTAATGAAGACGAAGGCTTTGCGTTGGTCGTAGGAAAAACCAAGGACACGTCGGTTTTTTGTTTCTTGAAGTTATTCACTAACGATGATACTAAGTTGGCTTGAAGAATCTCTTGCTTTCGTCGGTCCGTTAAAGAGTTCTTTGTTGTTTTCTGAAGTCCGCTCACATAAAAAACGATGAAAAATAAGTTGCTTGGAAGAATCCTGCTGGCCTTTCGTCGGTCCGTTTGACTTCAATGAGTTTTTATTCTTGTGTTTTATCTTCGGAGAAGTTTTGTAATTGCCTTCTGGTACCGCTGGCCACCAATATTAGGGCTTGTGGCCTTGTATGATAAGGCGCCCACTATGAGGTAATGTTAGACTTGCGATAATCTTCTAATACGCTAAGTCGGTTTGGTAATTGTCCACTTCCATCTTCAATGGAGTGTTTGGGGGGTTTGTAGATCACGTATGGGCGAAGTCGGGATTATCTTCGTTAGTTATTACGACGATGTGTTAAACTCATGGTGGGAGGTTTGGTTCTTAGGAAAACAACGAAATATAAAACAAATATATGTATTCCTTCTGAAAGTTTTACATGCTGAAGATCAGATATGATTGTACAAGTCCTTCCTAATAACGATAGCTTGATCGCTTCTGCCAATGATGATGGGCTAATCCCTATTCCTCTACATGATAAATCTTAGGTAAAGGGAGGTACAGGTCTTCTAATGATGATAGCTAACTCTGTTCTTGCCTGTCTTAACCATCTCTGTTACAAGTTTATGAAGGAAACAGACAGGTAGTTCGAAACATATGAACCTATCATACAAATGACATAGTTTCATAACGAACCACACAAAGTCAAAATGAAAGACACGGCCTAACAGATCACGTAGGCCGTTTGAATTAATAGGTCCGGGGTAGTTGTCTCAAGCAGGGAGCGTTGGACTAATTTTGTTTATAAACCCTATTGAATGACTACAGGTGAAGGCATGGTTTATTTTTTCTTATCCGTACATACTTATTGTATACGTCATCATTTAGCGTCTCTAGTTCTGATCAACATTCCTGCAAGGCAATCTTTTTATAATATATGGAACTAACATTCCATATTTTTGTTATTATGTAAACAACTTACACATTATATACATATATATTATATATAATATGATATATATATAATATATAATATTATATATTATATATATATATATATAACTATATTTATATTATGGTATGTATGTAATTATGTATGTAATGTATGTATGTATTTGTATGTATGTATGTATGTATGTATGTTTGTATGTAATTATAATCTATAATATAATATATATATATATATATCTATATATGATATATATATATAGTATCTATCTATATTATTATATATATAATATTTTATAAATATATTTATATATAATATAGTATATATTAATATATTATATATATATATATATTTATTATATATACTGATATATATATATCTATTATATATATATGTATATATATAGTATATTAATATATGTATATATATATATAATTATATATATAATTATATAATATAGTATAATATATATATAAATAATATATATAACATACATTTCATACATACATTCATACATACATACATGCATGCATACATACATACATACATATTATTATTATATATATATATCTATAATATATATATTATATATATATATATAATTATATATAATATAATTATATGATAAATTATAATATGTTTATATATTTGTAAGTAAGTGTTTTACATAATAAAAATATGGAATGTTTTTATTATGTAAGATTCCAATTCCATATAAATTCTTATTATTCTAATTAGATATATATATATATAATATATATTATAATATGATATATATATTATATATATATATATTATCTATAATATATATGTATATATATTATATAAGATTATACTATATATATCTTATATATATTATATATATATATTATATACTATATATATATATTATATATTATATATATTTACTACATATATTTATATATATATAATTATATATGTATATATATATTATATATATATATATATATATATATTATTAATATTATATATATATATACTATATTATATATAAATATATATTATATATACATATATATATTATATAATATATATAATCATATATCAAGTATATACTATATATAATCATATCTTAGTCTTTCTCTATTATTCTATATATATTTATTTATATAATAATTTAATTTTCTTTATATATGATAATACTAATTTCTACATCTTTTATCTTTATATCTATATAGTATATGTATATTATATATCTATATATATCTATATATCTTATATCTCTCTTCTATATATATATATTGTATTTACTATATATATATCACTATATGATATATAATAGTATCATATATCTATATCTCTATCCCATCTATATATGATCTCTCATATATATATATCTATACATATTCTATCTCTAGACTATACTATTATTATATCATATATATATATATCCTATATCTCTACATCTATCTCTATTATATATTAATCACCATATATATTATTATTATAGATTAATATATTATATTATCATATAATATATATTATACCATATATCATCTAAATCTAATATATTAATATCTATATCTCTCTATCTTCTATCTCTCTACTATATCTATCATTACTATATATCATACCTCTCTATCATATCTATATATCTATATATATTTCTCTATATAATACCCGTCTATTATCCTATCTCTCTATATACATTATCATAATATCTATCTTAAATATTAATATATAATATCCTCTAACTATCCTAATATCTAATATCCTATCTTCCTTCTCTATCTATCTCATCTAATCGATTATATATTATACTATCTAATATATCTATATATATATCCCTCTGTTAATTCATATCTACATCTATCTTCTCATATCTTATACTCTAGCTCTCTCATCTAGCTTATATGTCTATCTATGTATATATATATATATGTATATGTCTATATCATATCTACTCATATACTCTCTACTATATTATATTATATTCTATATCTATCTATACTATCTCTATACTATATCTATATCTATTAATATGATTATACTATCTCTTCTCTGTGTATATCTATATTCTATGTTAATGATTATATATATCGCTATACTCATCTTATACTCTATAATAGTGTTATATATATATATATCTATATCTTAATCTATACTTACTCTATTATGTCTATCTCTCTATCTCTATGTCAATTCTAAACCTCTATATATCATCTAATAATATATATCATATATCTCTATCTTATATATATCTATATCTCTTATACATCTTCTGGTTCGAATTGTTATCTCTCTTATACGCTATATTAGTAATCTATATTATATTCTTATAACCTCTTCTATATATATATACTCTATAATATATATCTATCTAGTCATATCTATATTACTATCCTATATAATCTCTGATAGATCCTCTATACTATTATATAATATTCTACTCTATATCTCTATATCTATTATCTATCTGTACTATCTCTATATATATATATATAATCTCTATTTATTCTATATCTATTAGATACTATCATCAATCTATTATATATATTTCTCTTATCATGTATCTATATGATTCTCGAATATCATCTAACCTCTCTATATATCTTTATCTCCTACTTACTCTACTTCTCTATACTAATATCTCATGTATCTGTATTGTATCAATCTATCTATAATCCTTGTATTAATCTATATCGATTCTATTCATATATATATAATTATATATTATATTATATATTGCCATGAATAATTCTATAATATATGGGAGAGATTGGATTAAATAGATTTATAGCAATCAATAGCCTAACCAATCCTACAGTGTCTTTTATAACGAATTTATTTTTCCCATGGTCCATAAATTACATTCAAAAATAATCCATGACCTCTTTTATTCAAATTTGAACCAATTTTCTTTTTATTCTTCTAGAAAACAAAAAACAAACCACCCATCTCGAGGATGGTGGCCTATTGTCCGTCACGAGAGAGAGAGAAGAGGAGAGCGAACAATATTTTCCAGGAAAATAACCCATCCTTTTTTTTCCATGCGTTCCAGACGTCCCCAAACTTATAAATGAAAAATGGATCCAATGCGTTGTGGATCTTGGAGGAGAGGTTAAACCACATTTTTAGAGAGAGAGAGAGAGAGAGAGAGAGAGAGAGAGAGAGAGAGAGAGAGAGAGAGAGAGAGAGCTAGATGTATATTGCAGTAGAAATCAATAAATAATAAAGAACGTCGTTGCTAACAATTATTATCGAAAAGAATAGATTAGACATTCCAAGAACTCTTCGCGTTCTTTGTCCAGCCTTTTGCAAGTTGCAAGCACTTCATTTTCGAGTGTTCCTCTTGGCATGTGTTCACACTCCATTAAAAGCAGAAGTGATGCTTGTTAACAAAGGCATTACAGGTCTTGTCAACATCTCGTCGACATCCCGTAACACCAAACCAAGCTGAAGCCTCTACCAAGTGCCGGTGAGATCACTCAAGCATTTGACTCATAGTCTTATTAACATTTTGGGAGGGGCCAATTCTCTCTCGTGTAAGACTATAATTATACAAGTCATGTAAGGATACCCAGATGGGTATGATGACGTCACGTCTTGGCAGATGGATTGAGTGGGGGTAGGGTGCGAGGTACTTACGTCAAGGGAGATTAGTTTTCTGGGCTTTGAGATGCATGATATATCATGGCTGCTTCCTGGCCATGAGGGTTTCGTCTCTATCTGGATCATTTAAAAACCATAGTCAGATGTTGCTTATCTAGGACCAAAGAATATCAGTAGCTTTTATTTCAATTAAAAATTCTTTATTTTTCATTCATCATATCACATCGGTACTCGATTATAATATAGGCCTATTCTTACTCGTAAAAAAGCGATTTTCAATTCCAAAATATATAGAATATCGTGTATATGTCTGGTTTTTATTCTGCTAATATTTCTTGAATTTTTTATTGAGCAGTTGTCTGTATGATGATATTTCAAAGTCTCATCTCAACTGTTAAGATTTAATAGTAGTTCTAATTTATATATATATATATATATATATATATATATATATATATATATAGTATATATATATATCTATATATATATATATATATATATATATATATATATATATATATATATATATATATATATATATTTACGTATATAGCGGCCTTGAGAGAGGCTAGATACGTAAACGGAAATAATTGAGGGATTTCAAGAGGGAATTGCTTTAACTTACGTAAACTGATAGTTATTGATAATTTCTTTAGAGGGAAGGTCGCCAGAAAACTCAGCTCGTTACTTTACAGCTATTTATTTACAAAAAGGCCCGATGCTGGCCTGGAGAAAAGGTAAAATGATGGCTCCAACTGGAGTAGTTCTAGCTGATTTTCATACACTTGGATAATGCACACTTGCGGCAGAGAGACGGCACAGGTGACTCATGGAATCTGGAAAAGAATCCCAGATTAAACAAGATAAAAGGAAAAATGACTTCTTGCTTTTGATTAATTAATTCTCTAATACTGGGAGAAGGAACTTTTAAGGTTTCACTGAAGTATGCAATGACTCCATTGGTCTGGGACGTATCACACAAGGGGAAGCAGTGGCCATGAGGCAGTGAGAGGGAACAAAAGGATGAATTCCTTTTGTTGCTGGAAATTGAATTGGGAGAATGAGGATCAAAATAATAATAGGTGATAAGGGACTGGCACTATGCTGTTTCACAACACGTACCTGGATGCAATGTTCAGTGTGGACCTTTGTAGAAAAAACGTCACGCCCGGCTTTGTTCAGGTCTGGGGGTCGGGCGCGCCAGTACGCCGTGGATAGGCCTAAATGGAAGGCAAGTAGTTGGACATCTGTCCGAGATCACGTCTTGCAGCCGACTTAGGCAGAATTCAGGTGGTTTGCTTGGGGGTTGGAAGTCAGCTTAACCCCCACGAGCAAGGCAAATCCTGGAAAACAGACATACAGCCAGCAGAGGGGTCACAGGAAAGAGAGCTTAAGATATAGGTCTAAGAAGTACCATCTGCCTACATCCTTCCCTTTTGAGATTATGTCCCTAAAGCTGACAAAAGACTATATTTCCGCCAACTGGGAAACCCTCCTATCTCTGGCTGGCGGGTTTTGGGTTTCCCGCGTTTACTAAAAATCAGTTGATATTCTAAAGAAATGGCTGCCGTTTTCCAAATCAAATTATTTAATTGATATCTGGGTAGACGAACGATCTATAAACATCACAGCTCCCCCTGTTAAGAAGGCATTTACTCCCTTTCGGGCGTGAAGGTCTTGGCTTAAATGAATTGATCGTCTCGACTACTACCCAGTTCTCCTACTCCAACTTGAAGTTTTTTTGGAGCAGCGATACAGCTAACTACAGTGGCCTACCTAACTTATAGGTGGAGATGCTAAGTGTACTAACTTAATGTAGTAATGTAATCTAGCCTAAGTAATAACTACGGGTTGTCTGTGACGACAGTCTATGAGGACTTGTTCTACTTTCTACTACCTAATTGCCCTGTACTAAATCATTAGCCTAACCTACTCATTATAGTTAAATGAAGACGCAATCATTCCAGAGTGTGGTACGCACAACTACAGTTCAGCGACGGAATTGTTAAAATATATGAGGTGAGGTCAATGGTGTGACGTGAGGATGATGAGTGGTTAGTGCATTACCAGGATGGAGATGCAATGAGGTAATTACATTTAAGTGAGGGTTAGTATCACAATGGCTAGGGGTTTAGAGGGTTAGTTCTACTGGCAGAGGTCAGGCTGGCTACCTTCTCTGGTAGGTGCCAGGATCATTCTGCAAATGAATGTGACACTGTACTCGGGCACAGGTGTCAAGGAGAGCATGTGGCTCTTTGGTTAGTGCGTTAATTATTTGTTACGTCCCTTCTTCTTCTTCTATTATTATTCTCCAGGACCTGGCTATACCAGTCCTTGGAGTAGACGGCGGCACCGGTCTCTGGGGTACGGCCAGAAAACGCCGGCAGGAGCAGAGGCAGTGGTAGCCTGAGGGATTTCAGGAGAACACCTTACTTCGGTATCTGCAGCACCGTCGGTAGAGGTGGAACCTACTGCAGGGGAGGCCCTCACTTCAGCTGCTGCGACAGCCGTCGTAAGGGGAAAACTTCAGGCTGACTCCTGGTCGGCAGTCCTGGTTTTTCCAGAGGAGGTATGAAGGTTAGGTCTGCCGGAGGCTCATCCTCGGGCGTCAGTGGTGAGGTGAAGAAGACTCATGGACTTTGGATTGGCCATGGGCCGCGGTAAGCTCCATGCCAGTTTGGAGGATCTCCTGTAGGAGGATCCTTGGTTAGGTGTTAGGCGCCGGCACTAGCTCGGGGCCAGGCGCAGAAGTCAAGTTCTGTGTGGCTCTACGTCCAGGCTGGACGGAGCTTGGCACTGCTCAGTGCTGCCAAGTGGCACTGGCAGAGAGTTGAGGTCGACTGGACCTGTGGCGGGTACTGGAGGTGCAATACCTCTCAGCGTGCCCTTGGAAATGGGAGACAGAGGCTCCTGTCTCTTGTTGAAGGCTAAGCAAAATGGACATTGTCCGCTGCTGGTAGTCGGCTAGGGCACCTAGGCCAATTCGTGGAGTGCCCTATTAGGTTGCAGGTTTTGCAACGGAACTGTGAATGATCAATCTCCCTCCTTGGTAGCGGGGGGGGAGACTGTGGTGGACATACTTCCTGGAGGAAGTTGAATTTTCGATGACTCCTTGCTTTGGAGTGATTTTTTGTGGGTTAGGACCCCTAGGCTTTTTGAAATGCGAGGGAGACTTCATGTCTTGCCTAGGAGGAGGTCGTAACCTCCTGGAATGTAGCTTGCAACTGCAAGAGTACATACTCTGGAGAAACGAGGTCTGGTGACTCTAAAGTGTACGGTCGGAAGGATCAGTTTAATATGATTGATGCCTTCAATGGTTATCAGTTGGCGTCTGTCAATATTAGCCCCTCGGGGGATTCGATCTTCCCGTATCAGGGAGATTTGAGCGCCAGAGTCGTCGTAGGCTCTGACGTGGCTTGGCGGATAATGGCTTTGGAGGGTGCGACTGTTATAGGGCCCTTAGCTGGGGGTCCTAGTGAAGAAGGATTAGTAACGGCCATTGCGATGGCAGGGATATTGTGATTTGCGCACCTCCGTAATTGGCAGACATGTGACCCTGCGGCCACAGTCTCGGCAGAACGCGTTCCAGAACCTCTTCCGTGGCACTGGATGGTAAGGTCGAGATGGCCCCACAGGTTGCGAATCTGTGGAGTCACAAACGGCTGGCAGTGTGCTTTGGCACAGGTGAAGAGTCCTCTCTGGCAGTGATGTGAGGTCGGGAGGTTAAGGAAACCTCCGTTGAATCACCCTCGAAAACAAGTCCGGGGTTAACTGGTGGGCTTACCTCTTCCAAAGGGGAGGAGGTAGGCGGTAAAATGGTAAGAGGCTGAGATCGTGCGGAAGAAACGTCAGGCTCTGACACTGGGTCAGGGCCAGGTTCGCAAATAGAAAAGATGTCAGGGACATCGGAGGCACTAGCCTCTGAAACTAAAATTGATGATTGATTATGAGGCATGCTGCAGGGATCCAGTGCATCTGGTAGTGGGGAGCTGCGTAGGGGGAGATACGGCTTAAGTAATCTCGGCCCAATATCACCTGATAAACATCATGAAATTGGTCAACTACGCCCAGGCGGCACAATGTGGTTTCCTTGGTCACCTGGTCCAGAAAGGGCATTTTTACATTCAGAAGGACCGAAGGAACAGAATAGAGGTTACCGTCAATCCATTCAACTGAATTTCTTCGTTCATCTGGATTTTGGCACCCCTACGCAATGCCTTCCTGGAAATAAGGGAGACCTGGGCTTCGGTGTCGGCCATGACTTGTACCCACTGATAGGCCATAGGAGACTGTTCATCAGGCAGGGCTACATGGTAGCCTTGGAGAAGTTCACCCTGGAAGCTCTCCTCCCAAGGTAGAGACCGACTTGGGCACTGGTCGGAATCCACAGCATGCCCACGCACACAACAAGTGGTGCAGAACCTCCGCAACCACCTCTTACCGGGAGTCCAGCTCATGGTCTGGGGCTTAGAAACTAGCAGAGAGATTGCGTCATCTATGAGAGCTAGCTCATGCTTTCTCTCTTCTTCTCTTTCCTTTCTCTCTGCTTCTCTGGCTTTCTCCTCTGCTTCTCTTTCTTCCTTTCTTGCAGGCGTGCAGCAGCCTGCTGCGCCTTTATCCATGGTCAAGTGCTGGTCCAGTGGTAACCGCCTCCTTGCCCAGAGTTATGAGGGCTCCGAGCTTCTCTAGCTCTCTGCCAAAGAAGTCGCGGGAATCAGGGGAAGACATTTCCCTTAGGCTGCAGTAGAGGCTCGGAGGAAAATGAAAATAATGGCCAGGAAAGGGTACTGGATGGAATGGGAGTGCCTACTGTGGAAAGTGGCACTCACTTGGAAATGGGTTCTGCGATAATGGTAAGGAAAAGTCTGAAACGACTGGGTGCTCGGTGGCACTTTGTGAATGGCACCTTCTGATGAGGTGAAAAAATCGAATGCAGTGTGCGGCGTACGTCACACTTACGGGCGTTCCCAACTTGGGAGACGTTGGAATGGGCTACCTGTAGGTCCAATACAGGTGCACGGCACTTATGAGGAGGCGTTCCTTGGTTCAGTGATCCAAAATGGTGGATACTCTAATGAATGAGCGTTCCGTAGGACGGACACGCAGGTATAGGGCTACCTGTACGTCTGTACAGGTGCGATGGCACTTCAGGAGGCGTTCCTTTTGGACAGCACTAATAGTGCTGGTATTGCGGCACTTCGGGAGGCGTTCCCTTGATTGGTCCGAAGGATCACTGATCCTTGTACATGGACATTAATGAATTGGCGTTCCGCAAGGATGGACACGCATGGTTTGACAGCACTTAGGGCTGGTATGGCGGCACTTTGGGGAGGCGTTCCCACCTGGTTGAGTGTTCCGAAGGATCACTGACCCTTGTACACGGACACACTAATTACTTGGGCGTTCCGTAAGGACGGACACGCAGGTTTAATGGCTACCTGTACGGCCTGTACAGGTGCAATGGCCCTTATGGAGGCGTTCCTTGGAGCACTGGTATCGTGCTGGTGTGTCCCGGACACTACATGCAGTATACTTAAATATACTGAAGTGAAATGGCACTGCTCATGGCAGAGGGTAATAGTGGAGGAGAGAAAGTAAAAGGTGGGTAGTACTTCAGCAGCCAGTCGATTGACAGTGTCAAGAATTAGTGGCACTGTAAAATGGTAAGACCTGACGTGCACTGGTGGTGGCCAGTCCTAAACTGGTAACGACTTCCCTGCTCTGGAAGTAATGAATTTGCGGTGGCACACTGTGGTGTGCTTGCGGTACACGCAAGTCTTTCGGGATAAAAATGAACAAGACCACTCGGGCAACGACAGGTAATGGAAATTTTAGAAATGCTCAGTCCCTCGCTGAAGTACTCGATAAATGAAATAAATAAATGCTTGCAAACTGCAATGGACACAGGCGCGTACGTATCACGCTCAGTGTGAATGAAAGACACAAGAGACTAAAATAAGGTTAATTCTGCATGCTATAATTAATGGTAAGATGTAGTACTCTTGGCTTCGTGAATACTGGGTTCTGGTTTCTCTCTCTCTCTCTCTCTCTCTCTCTCTCTCGGAGAGGGTGAAAAATGATATATGAATGAACTCCCTTATATTTGAATTGAACTACTAATGTTAGTTTAATATGACGCAACTTGCGTTAAATGATTTACTTACGTTAAAGTGAAATGAAAGAACTGCTTTGGATAACGTTTTATGAAAATGATAACGCGCTCGCATTGAACGATTTTTACGCTAATAGTAGCGGCTTGCGCTTATGAAATGATTTGCATTTCGATATGAATTTTACAAAGACGCGTTTTACGTTAACAATTCTTGTGATTTACTCTACTTGAAGATTTACGTTAACTTTATGTAAGATTACTAGGTCCCTGTGAACAGTGAAATGACGGTAAGGATTTTAAAATGAAAATGTTAGCAAACATTTGTGAATGAGGTTACGTTAAGTACGAAGTGAAATGAAACTTCGCTCAGCGAGCGAGTGAGTGAGCGATGCGAGGTGAAACACGTGAGGCGAGCTGGGTAGTGCGGGTGTCGTTCAAAACAGCTGATTCTCTGTAAATGCGAAGGCAAATTTACAACACGAACTTTTAGTTTCTTATTCAAGGCGAATTACATTAATTTTTGTTCTGGCAGAACGATAGATACTAGTACCGAGATTAATATTATTTATGTTAAAACTTCGAGACTTACGTTACTTTGCTTAAATTGTTTAGGTAATGCTTAAAAAGATAACAAAAGGCTGCCGTTGTGAGCGAAAATGAAGGCTGTTGAGACCGCGCAGGCGCGAGAGTGAGCGAAGCTGAATTAAACGAGAGGTAAGCGGTTACAACACTTGGAATGGAAACTAAGTTAAAAATGAATACCCTAACATATCACAGACAAAAGAATTGTACACTTCTTTTGCCGTAACTATTAGTAAAACACTCCTAACTAGCTAGGCTTTCTAATACAGCAATAAACCCTGGCAAAGCACTTCCTAGTTTGATCTGGTCCTTTCTGGCATCTATCTGCACACGTGTTAGTGTGAGCTCCTACGACAACAATGCGATTTACAAAATAACAGAATTCGCTCGGCGCTCTGGCCGTTACAATAATAAGATTTCTACCTTCACATTTGTTTAAAACACTTCTACAATAAAAATACTTAAACGTACCTTAAGCTAACATTGGTTATAGAATAATCATATTAATGAATGGAATACCTTACCGTGAGTCAGTGTCTTTTCTCCCGCTGCAAGTGTGCTTGATTTACTTTTTGTAAAATAATTTACAGTTTACGTTTTACAACGGATAACGCGATTTACAAGCTTTTTTTTTAGCAAGCTAGGTTCGATCCTGGCAAGATTCGCCAATTTTACGTATTTAGCTGGCCTTGAGAGAGGCTAGATACGTAAACGGAAATAATTGAGGGATTTTCAAGAGGGAATTGCTTTAACTTACCGTAAACTGATAGTTATTGATAATTTCTTTAGAGTTAAGGTCACCAGAAAACTCAGCTCGTTACTTTACAGCTATTTATTTACACCCAAAAGGCCCTGTGCTGGCAGGAGAAAAGGTAAATGATGGCTCCACTGGAGTAGTTCTAGCTGGTTTTCATACACTTGGATAATGCACACTTGCGGGCAGAGAGACGGCACGTGACTCATGGAATCTGGAAAAAGAATCCAGATTAAACAAGATAAAAGGAAAAAATGACTTCTTGCTTTGATTAATTAATTCTCTAATACTGGGGAGAAGGAACTTTTAAGGTTTCACTGAAGTATGCAATGACTCCATTGGTCTGGGACGATCACACAAGGGGAAGCATGCGGCCATGAGGCAGTGAGAGGGAACAAAAGGATGAATTCCTTTTGTTGCTGGAAATTGAATTGGGAGAATGAGGATCAAAATGATAATAGGTGATAAGGGACTGGCACTATGCTGTTTCACAAGACGTACCTGGATGCAATGTTCAGTGTGGACCTTTGTAGAAAAACGTCGCGCCCGGCTTTGTTCAGGTCTGGGGGTCGGGCGCGCAGTACGCCGTGGATAGGCCTGAATGGAAGGCAGTAGTTGGACATCTGTCCGAGATTCGCCGTCTTGCAGCCGACTGAGGCAGAATTCAGGTGGTTTGCTTTTGGGGTTGGAAGTCAGCTTAACCCCCCACGAAACAAGGCAAATCCTTGGAAACAGACATACAGCCAGCAGAGGGGTCACTGGAAAGAGAGCTTAAGATATAGGTTCTAAGAAGTACCAATCTGCCTACATCCTTCCCTTTTGAGATGCGTCCCTAAAGCTGACAAAAGACTATATTCCCCCAACTGGGGAAACTCCTATCTCTGGCTGGCGGGTTTTGGGTTTCCCGCGTTTACTAAAAATCAGCTGATATTCTAAAGAAAGGGAAATGGCCTGCGTTTTCCAAATCAAATTATTTAATTGATATCTGGGTAGACGAACGATATATTAAACGTAACAAGAATATATATATATTATATATATATGATAATATATATATATATATATATATATATATATATATATATATATATACTATATATATATATATATATATATATATATATATATATATATATATATATATATATATTACTATATACTATATACTATATATATATAGTATATATATATATATATATATATATATATATATATATATATATATATATATATATATAATATATATATATATGAAATTTTATCATATCACTGTGATTCATATGCAGGCATTAAGCTACAATTGTCCTTTAATATCTAATTCGCTCCACCTCAGAATTTATATATTTCAACTGAAGAGTAATTTTTTAATTGATATAATAATTTCGTCCTCTCGTGGATTCGAACCAGCGCAAAGAGGAGAATTCAGAACTTCAGTGATATTACCGACTCGGCTCATGAGCCGTCGAATACTTATTAACTAAACAATTCCCCTTCGGTTAACCCTCTTACGCTGACTGGACGTATTTTACGTCAACATTTTTTGTCTCCCGTGTGCCAACTGGACGTATTTTACGTCGACTTACAAAAGTTTTTTTTTAAATTCGCGGAAAAATACTTATATGCCTACCAGCCTAAAACTTTTGAATCACGCGCCTTGGGGGATGCTGGGAGTTCATGGATCAAGGTGTTGTTTTGTTTACAATCGTTACGCAGGCGCGCAAAGCACGAATTTCTTCTTGCCGCACTAAAAAAGTATCTGTGACACATCCCGGAATTATTTTTTCACTTTGACATAATTTTTGTACCATTGTAAATTAGCCGTTACATGAAGTATTATGTATGAAAAATGTGCGCATGAGGTAGAATACAACAATAAAATACTCATGATTGTAGCTTTTATCGGTTTTGAGATATTTTCATATAAATAACGATAATTGCCAAAATTTCAATCTTTGGTCAACTTTGACTTTACCGAAATGGTCAGAAAATGCAATTGTAAGCTAAAATTCTTATATTTCAGTAATATTCAATCATTTAACTTAATTTTGCAACTAATTGGAAGTCTCTAGCACAATATTTTCGATTTATGGTGAATTTATGAAAAAAACTTTTTCCTTACGTCCACGCGGTAACTCTTCCGAAAAAAAATCATATATGCGATTGTGGTAATGTTTGCACCATTTTAAAATTAGCCGTTATATAAAGTTTTATATATGGAAACTGTGCGCAATTCATGCACAATACAACTAAAAAAAACCCATGGTTTGTAGCTTTTATCAGTTTGAGATATTTTCATATAAATAACGATAATTGCCAAAATTTCAACCTTCGGTCAAATTTGACTCTACCGAAATGTCGAAAAACGCAATTGTAAGCTAAAACACTTATTTTCTAGTAATATTCAAGCATTTAACTTAATTTTTCAACAAATTGGAAGTCTCTAGCACAATATTTCGATAATGGTGAATTTATGAAAAAAATAACATTTTCTTTATGTCCGCACGGTAACTCTTCCGAAAAAATCATACGTGCGATTTGGTAATGTTTGCACCATTTTAAATTAGCCTTTACATAAAGTTTTATATAAAGAAAATGTGCGCAATTTAATGTAGAATACAAAAAAAAATCTTTCCTTACCTCCGCGCGCGGATTCTCCGCCACAAATCTCCGAAATGCGTACGTACCATTCACGGAATATTTGCTCCGTTTCATATTAGGCATTTCATAGAGTTTTATATAAAAAAATGTGCGCAATTTCATGTAGAATAAAACGAAAAATATTTGAAGGTTGTAGCTTTTCTTATTTCCGAAATAATTGCATATAAAAAATATATATATAAAAAAATTCATCATTCGGTCAACTTTAACTCGTCAGATATGGTCAAAAACTGTAAGCTAATACTCTTACAGTATAGTAATATTCAATCATTTGTCTTAATTTTGGAAGAAATTTGAGTCTCTACGACAATATTTAGATTTATGGTGAATTTTTGAAAAAATATTTGTTTACGTCCGCGCGTTACGAATTCATGCATTATTTGTGATAATATTTTCTCTGTGTTGCTTTTATCTTTTTACAATGTGTTATATACCAAAATGATTGAAATTTAGTGTATATTACAACGAAAAAATGTAACTTGTTACCTTTAACCGTTTTGCGCACAGCGTGATTTGAATACAATTATATATGAAATTTCGTTTTTGCGCTATCATATATCGCATTATTTATATATGATAATGATTTTTTTTTCATTTCTGATGGTTGAATACTAAAATTTCAGCCAATGAAAAAAAATGAGCCAAAAATGAACTCTTAATCTTGAAAACTAAGCGTGCTGTGATTTTTTGAAAAAAAAATATTTTTTCGCTTCCGCGCTCACTCTGAAACACCTCCGGCACACGGGAGACAATTTTTTTTTTTACCGCTTCGGCGTAAGTTGGGTTAACATATATGAAAATATATTAATTCCTATATGTGTGTGTGTGTATTTTATGTATGTATGTATGCATTTACATACACATACACAAAGAGAGACAGAGAGCGACAGAGAGAGAGAGATATTTCCATTATAAATGAAGAGCACAAACAGAAGTGGCTGGTAAACGCTACTGCATGAGTGTATGGGAGTAGATTATTTCTGCGTTTGTGTGTGTGATTCCAGCTCTGGAGGAGATGGCTAATTCCAAGCAAGTAATTTACCCACTGGTGATCAAGACGATTGGTCGATCCCAGAAGGAACATTCCGGAGTGACCCTCAGATTCACGATCGCGGAGCCTCATAGAAAGAGCTGGATGGGGCAATAAGAAGAAGCTTTCGTTTAACTTCCAGGTCTGATTCAGTGGGGAGGATGAGTTACGTAGCCTCTCAAGGGGAGATATTTAAAATGGCGGACACTGCTTCACGAAGACTGGGAGAGTTTTTTTCAGGAGGTGGGAATTATGAGAGAGAGAGAGAGAGAGAGAGAGACGAGAGAGAGAGAGAGAGAGAGAGCATCAAATTTGGCACAAGTGTCCCCAAAGTATAATTATCAAATCTGCCCTATTGGCCAATTGAAAAATCTAAGATGGCTGCCAAAAAATAACCACCCGAAGTAGATGTTTTGCTTAGAAATATTTGTAGTAGTCTAATTTGCATGATCTAAGTGTGGATTCCTATGTTTTGAAGCTTGCTGAACTCTTTTATTTTCCTGTTTTAAAAAGCACTCGAGGCATATTTCTCAAGATGACCACAAGATTGTTTGTCCCGGCTAGTACATTTTCCAAAGTTATGCATACTGTGCTGCTGTTTCTCGATCGCTACTGTTCACATATGCAGCCACAGAGTGATGTGCAGGGAAGCTCTGCCTGAGAGCAATTGTATTTTCCTTTACAAACCTTCTTACAGGAGCACTTTGTCAATTCTTGACAGCTTGCTTGCAATCGGTGGTAGTGTTGTCCAATGTATCTGCCATGCTTCTCCTTTTATGCGTCCACCCTATTCAGCTGAACTGTTCATGTGTGGATTTACAGTGGGTTGCCTGGCCCTAGATGATCCAAGCCTGGTAGTCTGCAAGCTTTGCATATTCTCTGAGGGCTACCTGTGTTGGTGGATGAGTTGTACAGCCTCTGCTTCAGGGGAAACAGATCTAGTCTTGCTTCCTAATACACAGTGGCTGCGCATGGTCTGTCCATACATGAGGACAACAAATTCTTTTCAGCCTCTGCATGTCAAGATCACAAATCAATGTGGATGCTGCTGAGATTGAGGCTGAGAATGTTCAGTAATATCATCAAATATATTCCAAGTCTGCCATGCAGATTTCTTTGCTTTCCCACGGAAAGGCAGACACAATGTCACACCCATGGGAATGCATAACAGTAGGGGATCCCGCTAGCTTTCTCAAGCCCAATTGCAGAAACTTCATGGATGGAATCCATGCATAGGGCTCCTTGGCCAAAGCAATCCATTTCCTGAAGACATAGTTTCTGGAAGGATGGCAGTACAGATATTGCCATAACTAGCACATCTTTGTCATTAGCCTTGATTATAGACTTGCTCCAATTAGTCATTCCATCCCTAGTGGGAACAAATATGTGACTGTCAGCTTCTTCGTGACAACATGGGGACACAGATTCCAGAGACTTCGCTGTGTTGCTAAATGGCATCCTCACTCCTTTTCCTTGTGACAAGACTGTTCTTGTTGTTTCTGCTTCACACATCTTTTTGGCCACAAAAGGAGTGACAGTTCAGTCTTGTTGCTGGGGTCACGAAGGAGCTTTGCCAAGTTGTTTCCTGTGTCTTGCTTGTCCTCTCTATCTTCTTCTGATTCCTTTCCCTCATTTTGACTTTGTCTCTGATTTCGGACTTTGATTCTTGTATACATCAAAAGACTATGTTCACCCGCTTATACCGAGCACCATAGGAATTCCACCTATGGGATGATGTTTCTTCTTTGGCATAGTCATTAAATGACTTTGAAGTATTTGTGGAGGTGAGGCATTGATAAGTACTGAGCCGTCAATGATGATTGTATCTCCCTTTGGCTCTCCCACAGGGGCATTCATTTGCTCTTCTGACATGTATGAAGCTCATGTCGTTCTGGCTTGAGATGAACAGTTGTGAGGAATAACTGACAGTCATCTTTTGGGACTTTCTCCTTAGGAAATTCCCTCAGGCCTGTTTCTTGTTTGAAAAATGAACAGGGATCTTCTTGATTGGATGATAGAAAAGTCTTTCAGCTTCATTCTCTAGCCCTTCATAAATGATAGGAACTGCTCTTTTGCCTCGCCGGGTGATGTGTAGCTACCATTCAGCTAGAGTTGGGTCGCAATGTTCTTGTATTTAACACCATCAGGTGTGCTGATTTTCTTCTTGTAATAGGTATACCCATCTCCTGCATCAATCAGAGAGTGATTTCACCTTTTCAAAGAAAGATATCTGGGGGTTCTTGCCTATATGGGGTGGCATCCTTCATACCAGACATGGCCTCGTAATCCAGCTAGTAGACGACTAACTTCAGTCCAGCTACCATCCATCTACAAAGTTCTGACGGGTCTTTCTGTCAACCAATTGTCCCTCCATCACCTTTGATACTGCATTATTGTCTTGTGGGCTTTATCCAATCGCCAGGCCAGAGAATCTCTTCTCAACTTCTGGATGACAACGTTACATTGTGAAACTCTTTAGGGCCACGCCTGGTTGTTGCTGTTAGAGTGACGTCATATCTCGGAGGTGAATGTGATCAACCAGGCATAATTAACATTGTTATTTGCAAAAAAAGTTAAGACACCAGTCTGAAAATGCTTACGTACAAGTTGAAGTCTCCTTCTCTGAATGAGCAGATGAGGGTGAATATCGTGAGTCCATGTCCAGCACAGACTCCAGAATTGGAACTGCGGACTCTCTTTCTTCCATTTTTCACACCAATCCTCAAAGGTTATTTCTGTTGTGCTAGACTCTTCAGAGAAGAAATCATGATATGCCTTCTTCATCAGTTTGTACAAGCGCATGCTGTAAATCTGGTGTGCTTGTCTTGTCTTTGTGACACTGGGAAAACTCTGATGTACAGATGCGGCCACCCCTGCTTCTGCAATGGCACTGGTCCACCCACTGTCTCGTAGTAATGTTCCAATTGATCTTATTGAAGCCATTTCTATATGAAGTCCTCCGAACATGACAACGAACTTGTCCTTTCCATATTCTTGCCACTTCCACTGTATTTGTTTTGCCAGAGCACACAGCTGTTGGTCAGCAACAATTACAGGTGTGTCTGCTGTGGGGTTCAAAAAAGCCACTGTATCATGGACCTTCTCCATGGCATGCTTGATAGTTGCAACAGTGTGCCTGATCTCTCCATAAGCATCATTGCCGATATGCTCACTTCAAATGGACGGCTCCTTTACTGTGTTGCATGATATGCTGACCATGTGATGCTGACTGCATCAGCCACATTCTCAGTGAGAAGACTTCCTCTAACCAAGAATATTCTTCTTTCAAAATGTGACCTGATGGACTCTAGTGCTGGTAAAGGATTGGTTTGCAACTGGAGGAGGATTGAGGTTTTTGGTGATGTATGCTGGTCGAATTTTGGTGCATGCTTCTGGAAGCTCTGGAACTTTTTTAAGCTTCATTTTTGACTCGATATCTAGTTTGAGTGGCTCACGTTTCATCACCAGGATTTCCTGTGTTTGGATGCTGGAAATGGATACACTTGTACTTTGTAAAGAGTGTTTCAACTGTGGTTGCAGTCAGATTATGATCTATATTGCCAAACTGCTCCAGTTGTGAACAAATTCTTTCTCAAGACTGGGGGACAGATTACTTTGTATTCCACATACTGTGCAACAACTGCTTCTCCTAACTGTGCTGAAATTTTCTAGGACTCAGTCATGCTGAGCCCATTCTCACGGAGCATTTCAACAATTTGTCTCTCCTCGTCTTGGCAAAACATATAGGCCCTTGTAGACTGCAAAATGTGGCTCCCGGTCCTTGGAATGCCTGTGGACATCCGTTCCTTGCTTGTATTTGGCGAAACAGTTGTACTGTAGAATTTGTCATGTATCAAAGTCTGATTTCGACGCTCATGATGGAGTTGGGACTTGATGTCTGCACTATTTTCGATCATGCATACAAAACTGAAGCAGTGGTGGTGGCACAGTCTTTGTCGTGAAAATAGCTGCTGAAATTTAACTTCTGACAGAGAATGGCTTGTCTATTATCCCTGCGGTTTTTGCTAGATGAATCGCTTCACCATAACAGGATTCTTTCTGATAGGATTGAACCTAGATCGGTTTCAACAGCCAACAGAACTTCTCATCTTTGGCGATTAGTTTGCAGCTGTGGAATGTGCAAAAGCAGCTGATCCTTGAGTCGATTAGGATGAACATCAGGCGAGTCAACACCAAGCTATTCTAGTCTCTCCTTACAAAGCTTGGTCAAAATCAGCAAGCTGAAAATTGGTGGCCTCTCACTGGCATTTTTATCTCGGAGATGTACGTGACAAGTGGTTTTTTTTTTGCTCCCGCACCTTTATGTACGCCGTTCTTGGTTATACAACGCCACCAAACAGCCAGGGTGATATTTCACTTCTTTGGCTACGACATCTCCTGCACTTAGTTTGGTGAAAAGTTTTGTATCACTGAGTATTTTGGCATATTCATTTATTCTCCTATTCACTTCATGTCATTGCTTCTCTAAGTTTCCCCCCTCCAGTTTCGCAGCAGCATTTCTTTTGTTTTAGTTTCTTGGAGCTTTCGTGTGGAATCTTACTTCTACTGCCCTCATCACTAGTACCTACATGACTTGCTCTTTTTTCAGCTCGGTGTAACTTTGCGTTGTTGAACAGAAGCCTGCAACTCTTATGATATTATGCCTTATCTTTTCTCAACTGTTTCTTCTATCCCAGAACCTTCGTCAAGTCTTGCAGGGTCTAGCTTGATTGGCAGTGCATTGAGTGAGTGAAACAGAAGAATATTCTTTGCCAGGTTCGTATATCCATCATCCCCTCTTCTGGCAGGATTTGCATGGGGAAATTTTAGATCTTCTTTCTTAACCTCCTGACATAGGCAACACTTAGTCCAGTCTGTTTTCCATGATTTTCCAGTAGAGTCCTCATCCATGATTACGATGACTTTCAGGGTTGAGGGGTTTATTCTTTTACCACCCTGTACATGTAATAGTATAATAGGCCTCTTATGTCCTGTACTATACAATAGGTGTTTTCCTGTATGAGTTACAACTAGGTTCTTGCACTGTACAATACACCTAGTCCGATCGTTCATCCACTGTCATATGTCTGTGCGATCTGTACACCATCAAGATAACTAAAACCATGTTATCTTTGGTTCGGCTCTCCCGCGCTGGCACGTCCTGTCTATTCAGGTGCGGCTGCCTAACTGATTTGGGGTTGATTAGGCAGCATTTGGGATACTAGTAGGTTGTTGCAGTATGATGCAACTTCATACTGCAGTGATGACACCAATGTGCCTTGATAGTGCCTGACAATCACTCCTTTAATACAGTGCCTTAGCCATGTTATAAACTATAAAATGTACATCAGCAGGCTTAAAAACATAGGAATACGCACTTAGATCATGCAATTCGGACAACTACAAATATTTCTAAGTAAAACATCAACTTCGGGTGGTTATTTTGGTGGCCATCAGAAAAATGACCGCCATTTTGGGGTTTCAATTGGCTAATCTGGCAGATTTGATTAGCATCCCTTGGAGATCAATTGTGCCAAATTTGATGCTTGTATCATCATTTGCACGATTATTCTAGAAAATTACTGTTATCTGCCCCACTACAAGGGTGTTTGGATATATGAATGATGAAATAAACGCACATAGAGAGAGAGAGAGAGAGAGAGAGGAGAGAGAGAGAGAGAGAGAGAGAGAGAGATCTAAGGAAAAAGTTTAGATGTATTGCGCAAAGAATCAGGTATAGTAAGTTGCAGAGTACATTGCTGAGAGCAAATTTTGGTTTTACTCGAGGGCGTCCATTTATCAGAGAACTAGGCATGAATAATTACTCACAATACATTTAAATTTAATGGACTTTTCACAACATGTCGAAGACCAAGAGACGACCTTCCTCTTGAGCAAACAAAATTGCATCATGCCCAACCTTTTGACTGAGATGTTTCTTATCTCAGGTCGTTTTAGAGATTGCTCTCTCTCTCTCTCTTTCTCGGCATGGAATGTTTCTGGCCAGGTTGCAAAAAATGCAAAGAAAACATGTGTGTGTGTGTGTGTGTGTGAGAGAGAGAGAGGAAAGAGAGAGAGAGGGGGGGGGGGGGGAATTCTTTTGCAGAGGTTGACTTTAAGAGGATATTAGCCGTCTCTATGGTTTTTTTAAGAAGGCAATGTAATCTAGAGCCACGTCTATAATAGTTACTTCCGATGGTTTATACGAATATCGAATTATTCCTTGAGGTCATAACCATCGGATCAAGTTGATAAGAGATGAGATTTCCTCTTTCTATTATTTTTTTGTTACACTTCTGGACAAGTTGGAATACACAAGGATGCTCGAATGGTTTTATTGTTTTCAGAAGAGATGTAGGAGGTAGATATCGATCGGAAACGAGTAGAGGTTGTAGAACTGAACAGGCTGAGATGGTAGCTGTGTCACACTGACTTTGCATTCTGTGTAAAGGGGGATGTGCATGCACGCACACGCACGCATATATATATATATATATATTATTATATATATATATATATATATATCTATATATATATATATATATATACTATATATATATATATATATATATATATATATATATATATATATATATAATAGATATATATATATATAATATGTATATATATGTGTGTGTGTGTGTGTGGTGTGCGTGTGTATGCGTGTGTGTAATACCAGAAAAAAAGCCTACAGTCATTCTTTAATATGTTTTCAAGGGCCATTATCTCTGAATCTGTAAAAAAAATTCCATCTTGCAACCTTCCCTGTTTAATATTCAAAACTACGCGCGTGAGTATCCCAATGGGCCCATTAAGCTTCCAAAATTTATTCAGTATTATAAGCTAAACCAATCAAAAATTGAAAGAGGAACCGAAATTTTATCAACTGTTGCACATTTCAAAAATGATGTCAAAATCGTTTATAAATAAAGCTGACATTCAAATTCCTCGGGAAAGAAATTTATGGTTCGAAGTGAAATAATTTCTTTTTTTTTTTTTCGTTGCAATGAAATGCAAATCTAGTTGTTAGCAACAAGTAATTTTAGTGCACTTTGCAGAACTCGGTAGAAAAAAATATATGGAATGATATGATCTGCAATTTTAAATTGCTTTTGCACTTTCGCTTATCACGTGAATTGCACCGGAATGAAGTTCGCTTTCGAAATGCAATAGATTTTTGCATTAAAAGTGTGCGTTCAAAGCAGAGTTAGATTTCAAAGTCTTCACTTTTTATATCCGTTTTTACTTCTTGGTATTCAAGACTACCGTTGAGGAGGAATTACAGTCACCAAATATAACTATATAATCGAGGTGGAAAAATTACGTTTATCGTTAATTACATTTGATCAAGTATTAGTTATATACTGGTGAATATAAATATATATATATATATATATATATATATATATATATATATATATATATATATATATATATATATATACATATATATATATATATATATATATATATATATATATATATATATATATATATATATATATATCATATATGTATATATGTATATATACATATATATATATATATATATAATATATATATATATATATATATATATATATATATATATATATATATATATATATATATATATATATATATATATATATATATTTACTTCCGATGGTATATACGAATATCGAATTATTCCTTGAGGTCATAACCATCGGATCAAGTTGATAAGAGATGAGATTTCCTCTTCTATTATGTTTTTGTTACACTTCTGGACAATTTGGTATTTACGTATATATACATATATGTATATATGTATATTTTACGTAAATAGCCAACATGAAAGGTGAAAAATCAAAGACAAGGTACCCGAAGAAGTGTACGCAATACACGAAAGCGCTTGGTACCTGGTCTTTGATTTTTATTTTTCACCTTTCATGTGGCTATTTACGTACATATTTGTCACGTGCTGTTTGGTGACTTATTGCTGATATGTATATATGTAAATACGTATATATTTATGTATATATATTATATATATATATATATATATATATATATATATATATATATATATATATATATATATATATACTATATATATATATATATATATATATATATATATATATATATATATATATATATATATATATGTATGTCATATATGTGTGTGTGTGAGTGTGTGTGTGTGTATAGCATTATATATCTTTATATCTATTTCAAAATGACACATCAGCAATCTCCTTTAAATCGACCAGTTCAGCACAATTCATGAAATGACGTTTATTCAAAATAATGATAAAAATATCCCATAAGAGACAAATGACAATCAACAAGCCCCAATTACCAACTCTCAATAATTTCCGTTAAGTAAAAACAAAAATGAACAATAATAATCGAAGTGTGTCCGTGGAACAATATTAGTCCAGGCATCTCCGCGGAACAATTGGTTCAGGAATTAAGGGAATCAGATTCTGAAATCCCGGAAGGAGGATTCATCAAAAGACGGAATTCGAGTTGTTTGCGAACTTTATGACGTCACTCAGGCGGTGTGATTCTGTAATAATTTTCTATTTACATCTCAATTACTTCCGGCTGGGTGATGGAGTCGTCGTATAATTATGCTGTGTTTTCCGATATATATATATATATATATATATATATATATATATATATATATATATATATATATATATATATATATATATGTGTGTGTGTGTGTGTGTGTGTGTGTGTGTGTGTGTGTGTGTGTGTGTGTGTGTGTGTGGGGGGGCGTCATTCAGATTTTTGCTGGTGAACGATGTAAGCCTAGTCAGTTCCTTTTTATTTTTGAAGCTATTTTTATGTTTTTGAAGCCACATGAAGAAGGTATTTCAGCAAAAATTATATCCTCCCACTGCTGTTTATCTCATCGTCACTGGTTGCTAGTAAAAACAGACAAGAATCAAGAAACGCAATAATTCCGAAAATGTTTATATTTTTATTATTGCATATTTGAAAAGAAAAATATGTTGTTTCTCCTTGGGGCTTGAGGGTGTTGAGGGGAAACAAATTGAGGCTTGAGGAGCGGGGGCGGCTTGTTGAGTCTTGTGGAGGCAGTTGACACTCTCAGCCCCAACGCCCAAATGACGGCTCTGATATATAGTGCGAATTTGAAAGGGGTTCCATCAACCAGTAGACATCTGTTTGTGTGAGGTGAAGGATAATCCTTTATTCCTTTTCTAGGTACTTTATTTTTGCCGCGACGTTTCAAGACATAAAAAGTCCCATTTTGAAGATAAAAAAAAAAAAAAAAGATAAAACAGAAGTTAATTTTACGAACTCGGAATAATGAGAATTAAAAGTTAAAAAAGTTATATAAATGATATAAAAGAAAAGTACAAAAAATAGAGATGAGTTATTATATTAAGGTACAGAAAGCACAGATCGAGTGACAGACAATTCGGTCCGGGTTCAGCTTCGACTCGATTCACCAGAGATACAGAGGTGTTGAGGAAGACTGCAGAACGAGTTGTTTAATGAAGAGTGATTCTATCATAGTTAAATAGTGCTCGTTAATGGATTGGCCCTATAATCTTAAAACTGTGTAATTCATTTCATATTCACATTTTTTGTATGTTCACGTATACATGAAAATTCAGGATGAGTTAATTTGACACTTGTTCTATTGCTTCTTTTTTCAACAATAATAAACTGTGTTCAATATGAGGAAGAAACCAGGAAATTATAGACCAGCCTGTCTAACGTCGGCCCCTTGTAAGATTTGGATCCATAATTGCAGATCAAATTGTGGATCATATTGATAGGATCAACTTGTGTTACAGTCAACACGGCTTTAGACAAACAGATCCTGCCTATCAAACGTCTTGGAGTTTTTCCATAACATGCTTGGTATTTACGACAGTAGTAGAGCAATGCATATACTTTATTTAGTTTTCCAAAATGCTTTTGAACAAGTTCCACACAAGAAACTAATGACAAAAGTTAGAGCTATAGGAATTGTGAGAGAAACAGCAGGCTGGATCCAAGACTGGCTAGGTATTAGAAAAGAGAGTCGTAATAAACAGTGAAGAATCAGAATAGGCAGATATGACAAGCGGAATTCCTCAGGGTGCTGCCCTTGCCCTGCTCTTCTTTTTAATTTATATGTATGACATTGATGAAAGATGAAGTAGCAGGGTAGCCAAATTTGCAGATGACACCAAACTAGGTGTAAATGCAGCAGACCCAGAGACAGTAGGAAGTTTAATAAATTAAATGGGTACAAACTACTTTCATGCCAACTGCATGCTGCTTGGGAATGACAAATAGTGTAGAACAAGAAGAGGACCTCGGAGGTATTATCTATTACTAAGGACACAAAATCCACAAAACAGTGCATAAAAGCTGAAAAGAATGCACAGAAACTAGTAAGATTCATAAAGAGGCAGTTCAAATACAAAGATAGGGAAACGGTGCTGCAGCTCTACACATCAATAGTTAGACCTCATCTTGAATATGCAGTACAGTTTTGGTCACCAACACTAAGAAACGACATAAATAGATTAGAAAGGGTACAAGCAAGAGCCACAATGTTAATTCCATCCGTCAGGCAAATAGGTTACCAAAGACGACTAGAGAGCCTGAACATGTAGGGCTTAGAAACACGACGATTACCAGGACAACTAATATAAACATTAAAAATACTCAAAGGCATAACAAAAGTAAACAGTAACCTATTTACGTTAAACGAAAACCAGACAAGTTATAATGGATGGAAACTAGAACTGATGAGATAAAGCACAACTCAATGTGGAAACTTCTTTACATACAAGATATGTGACACGTGGAATAAACTGCCACTAGAAGTTGTAAACAGCAACAGTGTGGGAGAGTTTAAAAGAAATCTAGACAAAAATCATTAGGACACTGTGAATGAACAGTAAACCTGCTCAAGAGATAAGTGAGCACACGATGTCTCCTCGGATGGACTAATAAGTCTTTGAGACATCCTAGTCCTTCTAACTCCTTGTAACTCTCCCCTATAATGTAAGAGTAAATTCACTCTTTTCTGTTTTTAGAATCTCTCTCTCTCTCTCTCTCTCTCTCTCTCTCTCTCTCTCTCTCTCGAGACAATTGTATAGAATATCATAAATAAGTAAATTCGCCTTCACATTCATCTCGTGTATCTTAGTCGCCAACAAATACGGGAAAATATCTGATGGCAAATTTGTCCGCCTTCAAAAATCCTTGATTTAGACGTGAGCGTTTGTAGTAGATCACTCGCGTTTGAAACGAGATATAGTGGGGGACAAAACAGACGAACAGAACATCGCACGGATTTCAAATGGAAATTCTCATCTTCGTTTTCTTCGTCGTAGCTCTGACACGAATTTTCTTCATCTGTCTGAAACCGGATTTGACTTTGAGATAACGTTTTTGAGATAAACGACAAACTAAATGTTTTCTCTTATAATAAGGATTGTATTTTAGTGATCTAATACTTCCAGAAACTTAACCAATGCAGATCTACTTGTCAGTTCCAATAACGCTTAAATAAATGTTACAGTTTTAGATTAAATGTCACCATCCACGAATATATATATATATATATATATATATATATATATATATATATATATATATATATATATATCTATATATATATATATATATATATATATATATATATATATATATATATATATATATATATATATATATATTATATATATATATATATATATAGATCTATATATAATATAGATATATATATATATATATAATATATATATATATATAATATATATATATATATATATATATATATATATATATCTATATATAAATATATATATATATCTATATATATATATATATATATATATAATATTATTATTATATATATATATATATATATATATATATATATATATATATATATATATATATATATATATATATATATATATATATATATATATATGTATGTATACTTGTGAGTGTATGTATGGATATATATATATATATATATATATATATATATATATATATATATATATATATATATGTGTATCATCTCTATTATGTAATCAATATTTTCGTTACTGAAACGAGAATTTTGTTAATAATTCACTTACTGTCTCTCTTATTCGTTTCTTTTTTAATTCTCCAGTTGCCTAGTCGAATTTATTCTCTCGTTTGGCACGACTCCAACTTTAGTTTTTTCATTCGAATCCCTTATCTCAAAATATCTCCAACACGCTTCACTCCAATGAATATGTCTTGAGAGACTTAATTAGAGATTATTTCCAAGGACACTCCTGTAGCCATAGAAGTCGGTCGGCACCGCAGATATTATAATTCAAAGGTCGCGGTCAGTGACGTCAGTCAAACCGTATCAAAGCTTAATCCATATATCAATTCAGTCAACGATAGTCACGGACTGTGTCCACGTGTCCAAGATCCACCTACTATGTATTCAGGGATACCATTTTCTTTTCATTATTCAGTCGTTTTTCGTACGAAAATGCCCAACAACTGTTCAGTTTTCGGATGTTCGAAAACAAGAAGGATCAAACGCCAAGTATTTCAGTTTTCCAAAAGACGATAGCTTTCGAGAGAGCTGGAAACTAGGATGTGTCGAACTGATAAAATGACTCTTGAAAATGCTTTGATTTGTTCTGCTATAAGAAGAGCACTGGCAGATTATATAAACCACACAGAGTGTAAGTGGTAATGCTAAGGGTACTAATAGGTTAAAGGAAATAACCCATGTACTATTTTGATTTTGACAAATCATATATGCTCTATAAATAACTGATGTTATAAAGGAAGTGGAATGTGCAGGTTAGCCAGTGGTGGCAACAATGCATGATTTAGGGTCATGCGATCTTTGGTTGTGGAAAAAAATTGTGATTGACCCTTTATGTAAAAAAACGCCTATACCATTTGCAGGCAGACAATTATTTCTTTTTACAGATGCTCCTCGTTTACTCATATTAGTCAGGAATTACCTTCTGGATTCAGGGTTCATGTTGTCAAACGGGGATAGAATTTCAATCATCCGTTAAGAGAAATAGTGATGGAATCTAAAACAGATTATGGACTGGCTTCAAAAATAATTCAAGTCTACTTAAACGTTCAAAGGTCAGAACGGCAGCATGTTGAGAAGTTGCGGTAATGCTCTCCATTTTCTAGGTGAAAAAGGGCCTTTAGAGGAATAATGAAAGGAAAGCAACATCTCACTTCATATCTTTACTGGATGAATGGTTTGATATTCTGAATTCTTTATCTATGAACGGCGACAAAGCTGCTCGCTATACTCTTGCCATAAATTTGGAGTATCTCCCAAGTGTTGAAGAACAATGATGATACATATAGACACATCTCTATCAGTTTCAAAAAGGGACAATTCTGTCATGCTACTCTCTGATATTCCTGTTTGAAATGCTTAAGACGCCATATGAAGTCGATGACATCCTAACAAGGAGTCTGGAGCAGTTATTTGCTTGCATTAGGTAGAAGGGCGGACAAATATTTCCTATGGAAAGAAGTAGCCCTGATAAGTGAAAACTGTATTAGTACTAAATGCAATAAAAACCGAGAGTCTTAGGAGTTCGTCTACACAGGAGAAAACTGCAGACAAAGAACGAGAAATTGCTTTAGAAATTTGTCTCACTAGTCTTATTTTAAGAGACATCGAATTAAAACAGGAATCATGGCTGGAAGAAGGTGATGGGATTCTTGAAGTAACCGAAACAGGCAAAGCGAATTCAATACCTGCAAGTAGACTCAGTCCTGCAACCGAGGGAGGAAGAATCTCTTAGGTTTATAAAAGGTTATATAGTTAAGAGAAAAATTCATTAAACTATCCTGAATTAGAAAAACAAAGGTCCGATGTTGTTACGGATGATAAATGTTGGATAGATGTAATGAGCAGAGGTGGTCTTCATGTACCCTCAGAAACTTTCTCTTCCCACTTGAGTAAATGAGAGAAATCTCTTGTTTAGCTTTCAATGATGAAAATTTGAAAGAAGGAAATCATTTCTTAAGAACTTTTGCTGACGAGATGAAACTTGCTAGAGGGGCCTTACCATTTGAAAGAAGGAAATTGAGACCTTGTTTATGAAACTGTAAATTATAATATTTGTACTTCCAGATAAAAAATGAACTATTCATTATTTTGTTGTTTCATGTTTCCCTAACAATTTTACATAGAGGAAAAGTGAATTGTGAATCATAAAAACAATATCACAATTCCATGAGAGAGAGAGAGAGAGAGAGAGAATAAACAACAAGAAAAAAATGATTTTATTAGAAATGGATAATGAGTGGAGAAAAAAGGTAAGTACGCAAAGGTTTCGATGACATAATGCGCAGAAGCTGCCCAAATCCTACCGCTGTCCAGCCGACCTTCCAGTGTGTAGATCTTGTCTGTAATCATTCATTGCTAGACGAATATAACAGCTTTTTTCGTGCCTGCTCTGAAAGGGAATTTGACAAGACTCCTCGTATACTTAGAATCAGAATGACAAATATAAACCTGACGTCTAAAGAAAAATGAAATTAGTATTTATCTAAACTGAAACTCGGCACTGACAACATCTTCCAATTTGTAAGTAAAACATACTTACATTCTACCAGCCCAAAACTGCTTTTCCACACGCTGTTGGTAGTAGGCTTAACCCACTGTTAAAAATTGACATCTAAGTCCTTTGTAAAGTTACAATTTTTGTTCTTTTATAATTAAGCTGGCCTTCAGCTTGCTGGCAAAAGGCCAGATTAAGCTTAAACTAAAACAAGAATTGACACGAATCAAGAAAGTTCTGAATTGTATAAGTAGAATTATAAGGCACTGCTTTTTTCCTTAAATCTGGATTTAGACCTATTCATGAGTAGAACTTTTTTTGTAATTAGGAAGTATTTAGTTGTGAACAGGCTTTACAAATTGTATATTTTTAGGATAATTACAAACTTCATTGTTGTTTGCTGAAATACACACATGAACCTCCCTATGCTATCTGGCGTAGGCTTACTAGAGATAAAAATATCTTAGGTCTTAGGTAATTTCCCAAGGTCATGTCTTCTCAAGAAACTCTTTCTCAGTCTTCCATTGTCACCCATTTATATGGCAAATGTCCATAAACACGAACTCTTCATTACCCAAAATGTGAAAATATCAGATTTTGTTATTTAGGTAAAGGTTGCGTTAGGTTATACTCTTCAAATGAATAGTCCTTCTGATGACAAACATATGATACCAACACTAAGTTCTTTAGAATCTGTGGTTTTGCGTCACTAAAATTCTGCCGTATATTGGTCGGCTAATTCCACCTCACAGAATATCGGCTAATCAGAGCATTAGGTTGTGTTATGGTGTGATAGGTAGAATAATAAGTATGTTTGGAATCTTGTTGTAGAGAGACCTATTTTGCCTTATTTTTCTGTGCTTGAAGAGCATAAATACATATATTAATATTTGTGTTTCGAATATTTCATGAATATTTTCATTATTGTAC
>NC_061098.1:34939031-34951531 GCF_015104395.2 Macrobrachium nipponense | reverse complement strand
GCGAAAAAAGTGCGTCTTATATTGCAGGAATATACGTTCCTATATAGTATATCCATGTGCAAGGAAAGGGTTGTAAATAAGTGAACAGATGAGGATAAGTAAGAAGTAAATAATAACAGATATTTGGGGCAAATAAACTTGAAATAGAGAAAAGATGACGGGATATTCAAGCAACACCTGACGCATAAATTACTGTGTCCAAAAATATCACTAAGGAGTGACGAATTTTGAGTGGACGCAACAAGACAGAAAAGAAAAAAATTGGGTACAAATTAACAGGGAACAAGATCATCATCTCATAATATTAGGTCAGGTGACCGTGAAAGATGCCATACCGCAGTGAACTGAGGTGCTAAATAGCGCAATGACGTCACGTGATGCCAAAATCTAATGCTAAGTTGATATTAAGGCTTAAGGAGCTCAGATGCCAATCTCTGAACACCAGGTTACGCTACTGTGAATAATGTTCAGAACGCCTTGACCGATGTTGAAACGATCTGGACTAATGTTAGGATGTTGATGGAGACAGGAAGTGATAAACTACATTTGGATGAGAAATTGATTGAGTCCAAAATGGCTGAGAGTTGATAACTCATATTTGGAGATTCTGAAGTCGAAAAGATTTACAAGAAATCTCAGGAGAAAATATGAATAACTCATGCCTGTTTTTTGGTAAAATTAGAATCTAGATTCAAAACCAAAATCTAAACTGATATTTTAAGATTAATTCGTATGTTTAATAAATAACCAGTTAACAACAGAGCTAATGAATTTGATAATTTTATTAATGGTATGGGCGTTATTAATAATCATACAGGTATCACCTATTCGATGCTCACGACGTGGCAAGGCGTTCTTTTAATATAGTTTTTTTTTTTATTTATCTTAGGTTCCCTATAAGATGCTTTTGAATTTGAGCTTCGTTTAAATTCTTTTATTTAATATCAGTCTAATGTAATCGAGTTTATACTGATACAAATAACTTATTTAATACAGAGAGTTATAAAAATACAATGGTTCAAATGCATTTTTTGTAACCATTTTTCTGTGCAGCAATCAACGAGGAACTTAGAAGAAAAAAAGTGGATTTTATGCTGTCTGATTCAAATCTTTGAGAGCGTGGATTATGAGTTATAGGCTGAGCCATTCCACGAGTCATTATGAATGCCCTGAAGAAGTCAACAAATATGTCAGTTTCCTTTCACTATTATATACACTGTTCCATTTATTGTTTCCAACATCAGCTACTTAAACCAAACGTGCGTTAGTGGAAGTAATTGGTTTGTTAATTACAACTGTCTCCACCCCCCACCCCTCTCTCTCTCTCTCTACTCTCTCTCTCTCTCTCTCTTCTCTCTCTCTTTCATTCGCATGTCTCACACGCAAGGACCAGCAACAACTTTCTCTCTCTCTCTCTCTCTCTCTCTCTCTCTCTCTCTCTCTCTTTCATTCCCATGTCTCACACGCAAGGACCAGCAACAACTTTCTCTCTCTCTCTCTCTCTCTCTCTCTCTCTCTCTCTCTCTTGCTTTCATTCCCATGTCTCACACACAAGGACCAGCAACAACTCTCTCTCTCTCTCTCTCTCTCTTCCACTCACTTAGCCATATCTTGCTCATGAGAAACTCAGCAAGAACCTCCAAGAACAAGGATCTGTGTTTATCCCTCGTTCGTCTGTACAGCATCACGGAAGTGCACAAAAGACCAGAATGATAATAATCGAAGTGACGGGGTCAATTCTGACCACCTCTGTTGACAATCTGGGTCGAACAGTGTTCAAAAGCATTGTCATCCTCCTGATTTTGGATAAAGTGACATTTGGCTAAGTCTTGGGTAGAATGGTGTGTATATCAAGACACATATTGAAGTGTTTACTCAATGGGCTACTTCTTTTGGGACAATGTGTAAAGATTTTGCTTGTCATAGACTTCAAACCTTTGCCATTTGACTGATTTTTTAAGAAAATACTTTGGTCGAAAAAAAATCTTTTCCATTTTCAATATTAAGAATTTTTGTTTGGGGCCACTAATATATAATATCTGCAGACTCTCCTGATTATTAGATAACCGGTGACAGACATCCTGGAGTGTGGTTCCCCCCTGACAGGGAGGGGGTTAATTGGATCTAGATCCAACTTTGGAGATACCAAGTAAAATTTACACTACAATAGCACTGCACATCCTAGAGTACTGATGGTGGTAATGTCAGACATTGAAGCGGGTGGTTATCCCCTGCCAGACACCCCACAACAACCGAGTGGGGAGGGTGTAGTGGGTGACAGGATCTGCATCCAACATTGGAGATACTAAGTTTCACAGTTTGCAAGTCTACTCCTAAATACCAGTAGGGGTTACAGTCGGTATCAAGTTCGTTGCATCTCAGTGGTCCTGGCTGCCCGCTCTATAACGTTTTTGGTGTCAAAAACTGGCCGGAAAATGAGAGAGGAAACAAAGATCTTGTCCAGAACCGGAAGGTTTCCGATATTGCTGACTAGAAACATTTTCAGGGACAGGAAATTCAGTATCGTTGTAGTTTTTTACTTTAGCCCCAAAAAATCAGGGGAAAAACGGGTTAGACGCTTTCCTCCTCTGAATACTTTTCATAGTTATTTATAAAAGTTCTAGGCTCGTATACGATGTTATAGATTTTAGGCTCGTATTCGATGTTACAAACTTTAGGCTCTATATGATGTTATAAACTTTAGGCTCGTATTCGATGTTACAAACATTAGGCTCGTATATGATATTCCAAACTTTAGGCTCGTATATGAGGTTACAAACTTTAGGCTCATAAACAATATTATTGAGTTAATTTACGTTACAATTTTTACGCTCGTAATCGATTTGACGAACTTTAGTTCGTTCCATACACGAATGTACAAATACTTAGGCTTGTATTCGATGTTATACTATATAATCCAGACATCCTGGATCACAACTCAATTGTTAACATTTGAATCTCAACTCAATTTCTAGATATCGTGTGAGCGTCTGTGTAACCAAAGTCACCCCGCCGCCATCAAACACATCTCTCTTTGCAATATTTTCCACTGTCGAGGCTGCAATAACTCACGTAAAGGTTTTGATTACGAAACGGGCACAAATATATAAAGAACGACCGTCCTCCTCAAAGGCCCAGTTATGACTCGGACAGAAATGCAGGTAAGCAATTATTGGTCACGATTCAGGTGATTGATTGTTATATCTCATCTGCTTCTTTTAGAGAGGAGAAAAACTCGTATTCATAAAGGGACGCAGTAGATTGGACGGGAAAGCAATTTTTAGACATCAGAGACGGCTGCAAATCTGTTCTGCGTTTAACCGAGACAAAACATGTCCAGTTTTAAACGGTTGAACGTGGGACATCTGTACTTGCTGCAATTCCTGAGAGGTTTTTTGCTTACTCGGGGAGGAAGCCTACAAACTACTTTGTTTTTGTTGCTATTGTTCTTGTTGGGGGTAGGAAAGCCCTATGAAAAGCCTAATAAGGTCTGAAGAAGGTTTTCACGATGAGTTAATGATATAGGAATCTTAGGTAAGGATATTTTTTTATTTATTAGACTAAGGTATAGGATATTTTTTTAGTTATTAGACTAATCAACGTAAAAAATAATGGGCATGTTAAATAGTACTGAATAATTATTTATAATAAAATATAGCGTATTTACTTCGTTGGTAAAACAAGCGCTGTTTGACCATAGATTTTAGCATGCGCCCCGAGTAAGTTAGAGGTGGGATAACACGATGTTAGGGGTTGTGGGGCGGGGAGGCCCTGTTTATTCTACATTGAGATTTTCTTATGTCAGACTTAATGACAGCATTTACGGTCATAATGAAGCCCTTTTTATTTTCCGAAGATGATGACAGAAATTGCATGAAAGGGAAACCGATATTTCTCGCGTAACTTGTCGGCCACGTGATACACTACGGTGAAGGATTAAAAAAAAAATACCAGAACTGAAAGAACGGAAAGGAAGATATAAATGGGAGGATAAGAGAAATATTTGAAATAAATGAAATAAATCAGACATAAAAGGTATGATAACAAGCAGCGCATAACAAAATGAATGGAGTAGAATATTGTAGAAATGTTGATTGTCTGCTAATCGCAGACATTGAAAATGGCAAAATGCTCGAGGGAGACCTTTAAATGTTCGCAAAATCGTAAAGACCAGTGGCTCTCAGCCTTCTTATTATCATGCCCCTTCTAAGGGGTGGTTTTTCCCTCCAAACCAACACCCCCTCCCTTGCAGCTATAAACTCATGTTCCCTACAAGATTTAAATGAAAATGAAAACCAGAGAAAGAGAATAGACGTTTTTGTTTTTGTGGAATGAATGAGTGAGTTACTTGACACTGATTGCTAGCTACTAGACCTTGAGTGCACGATTGAATGCCAGAGAGTGCAAAGCGTAAGTCCCCTTCAACGTTCAGCCCGTTTCTGTATTTGGTGTTGAGAGCAACGAGCGTGGAAAATGCAGGCTTCACAAGGATGCATGGATCCGACCGCAGGATCCAAACGAGTCCAACTAGAGTAGTAGACTATAGGATACTAAAGTTAAGCGAGACTTTTGCATTTTTTTCTTAAACTTCTGAATAGTAGTTCCTCATTCTTGTTAAGAGAAGAACGAATATAATTAAAGAATTTATAATTTTTCCCTAGGTCTTGTGCCCCCATGGAAATTGCTGAATGGCCCCTAGGGGGACACGCCCCCGGGTTGAGAACCACTGGTCAAAACTAAAGAGAGAGGAGCTTCGCCAAGGGAATGGCTGAATACTTGTGTTGAATAACAGAAATATTAATTTATTCATTCCCAAAATATTATGAAAACCGCGGTGGCCCGAATAAATACGGGCACTGAAACCGTAGTTAGTTAAGATACGTAGCCTAATCCACTCAACAGGGAAAAATATGATTCTTCTTTTCATGGAACCTGCTGTATCCTTCATCCTTTATTCTCAATAGAATTAGAATTTATCACTAGACAGATGCTCCTGTGCTTGACATATAATGTAACGATTTTGGCTGAACTAAGATATACTTAACTTTGCGTAGAGTACCACAATCTATCTTTTCATTAATCCCATAGCCTCTCTTTTTCCACGAGGCGTTCTACTCTCTTCCATGACGGTAAGGCTCCTATTCTTGATCCCACCTAATTTAAAAAACCTTCCCAATATTCCCAAATCTTCCTGGAAGACTGTTCCTTCTCATTGATGTCTGTGACCGAATTTCTCATCCTTCGAGATTGAAACAGAGATTTTAAAAGTTCCCTTTTTTTCCTTCTTCTTCTTTTCTTTTTTTTCTTTTTTACCAGATTTTATTACTACTTCGAGGCTTTTGTCGACAGTGACCCATTATGACGTTGATAAAACTGAGGCACGGATACGCAATATTGGATGACTGGGTATTACGCAGATCATGGGTATATTTGCAGCACTTCTGAAGGCTGACGGTCGACAAGCCGTGTAATTGTGAAGAGCTAATGGAGGTTAATCTCTGGGGAGAGAGAGAGAGAGAGAGAGAGAGAGAGAGAGAGAGAGAGAGAGAGAGAGGAAAACCATCTGCTAACTTAAAGTATCGTCAATTATAGAGTTAATTTTCTTATCTGCAGTTTGATAACGGCTAGTTGGAGTATCGTCAGTTATGAGTTTCATATTCATAACTACAGTCAGTTCAGAGAGAGAGAGAGATTCCAGATTATATATTTTTCATTGTGGCTTTGAAACCTCTTAACCTTTAACATAATTCTAGTATTTAGAATGTTGTTTTGCTGTTCTATGAAATGTTTAATGACCCTTTTCCAAGCTTTGTCCAAAAATTCTTAGAAACATTTCGGACGGTGGTTAACTAATTATGAATGCAGATTCGATTCATTGACATACTGCAACATAAAAATGCCCCACAGAGATGTCAAACAAACACTATCTACTTCCATCGCTGAAAAGGCTCTCTTCCAAATGCGAAAACTTTCATTGAAAAGCATTAAAGAATAGCTTTGCTTGATTTTGAAGCGTTTACTGATAAATGTAAGGAAATTCCTCTGTAGGAAATTCGTTTCAAGAGTTTTGTCCAATACCATGGTAGCGAGAGAGGAGCAGATTACCCTTTCCTGACTTTTATATCGTGAATAAATCTTTAACAGGTTCATAGCAGGTGAGACAACAAGACATTCCCACGATACTGACAATTACATACGTTTCCTGCTTTGGTATACACAAAGAAGCGTATGCCATCTATAATTACGCATCATAGCCTGCATCCAACACACAGGCATAAAGGAAATCTCGAGATCTAAATACTCCTTCGTTCAAACAACAGACTCGCAAATATTGACGGTTCAAACAGAAGCGAACTTTGCAATCCAAAATGAGAAACACCACTAGACGAATATTTCCACTTGACAGGAATAGCTCAAGACTCTAGCTTCTTGTCATGTCTATCAAGCACGTTAGAGTTATCCCGAGACGGCAGCACAGACATTTTCCTGGTTTTACCTCCCTGGCTACTCAACTCCTCCGAGAGGGAATGCGGTTCATAAAACAGCCTGTAAATTTTAGAGACAGAAGATTCACGCACGTCGACGGATTATACAAATGTTTATATTTACCCTGGAGAACACGCGCGCATATGAATGTACGGGCTGCACTTTATTAAGCAAATTGAATTCTTCACTTCTGATTCATGAATATATATATATATATATATATATATATATATATATATATATATATATATATATAATATATTATATACAAACACACACATATTAAAGTAAAGAAAGCCTAAGATGCCGTTATCTTGGTTTAGACATTCTAAAATTGCCCCCTGAAAAATCAAATTACCCAGTGGTGGGGCGTACACCCTGCGTTTGGAACCACTGTTCAATAGGCACATAGAACTTCTGTGTTATTCAGAGAGTACTCTGTGTTTTTAATACTGTCGGAAAAAAAAGGAAATGAAATTTCTCAATTCCTAGCACTTATCTTTGCGGCATCAAACCCTCGTCCTATATTCCGCCATCAACAAGGGCTCCCGCTAGCAGCCTCGATTGTAACTCTCTCTCTCTCTCTCTCTCTCTCTCTCTCTCTCTCTCTCTCTCTCGTGCACCTTGTTTGCATTATTTACAAGCTAAGCAGACCTTAAATGGGACGCCTGGGTCTGGGTAAAGCCTCAGCTCCCGTGTGTAGCTGCTATAATCAATATTTCCTGACTTTGGAGGCCTCAGGTGTTACAAGTTTCTCTTATATTAAATTGTTAATGAATCCGTGTGTTGCTGAATGCTGTTATACATAATACATGTACATTAGTTGTATCTATAATACAAACCACACACATATATATATGTATATGTATATATATGTATATGTATATATATATATATATATATATATATATATATATATATATATATATGTATATGTATGTATACACACACACACACACACACCTTTATTTACATATATATATATATATATATATATATATATATATATATATATATATATATATATATATATATATACATATACATACTATCTGCAGTATGATCCTCAAAACATCAATTCAGAAAAGCCGACGTCACATGGATGTTTTAAAAGAAGATTTATTTTCATTAAGAAAACGTTTTGCACATGACTATGTGCATCATCAGTCTGAAAAAATGACAGAATAATAACATTAAAAATACTAAAATTACACAGAATTCTTAAAATGACAATTAAAAAACATTAAAAGACCAAAATAAAAGAAGCAAAATAAAAACAACTGCTGTTACACCAACCTTCAGGTACAACGGAAGAGGATAGAAGGACCAAAGAAGGAACCACAAACCTCCAAAGACGACTATTCCAGATATAGTTGAGCAGAAGAGCAACCACCGTTTAACGATGGAACGAGTCTTTTTATATATAATGACTCTAAGGTAGTCAGATAATCTGCATCCTTAGAATACCCTAATATGATAAAGCGCTGATTCTTGACCTCAATTTTACAATTGATTGCATATTTTTTTCATATTAGAATGTTCTGGTCTGCTCTATCTTTGCCCCGTTCTAAAACTAAACCCTAAGTGACTGCAATAACGCATCTGGAACATCCTTTTCGTTGATCCAATATAAGTACCAGGACATCTCGGGCTTGTAAACTTATAGACCTACATTGGATCTCATGAAGGGCTGCAGACGGTCCTTGAAGCCAAACAAGGAGCCAATTTTATTGGGATTATTTGATATCAATTTTAAATTAATGCACGTTATTTCAGTTCCAATAATTTGTTTCAGTTTATGTGAAAATTTGGAGTTAAAAATATAAGGGATTGAAGCATACATAAGTTTTTTCGGAAACATTAAAACCGGAGTCGCAGAATGAAATAATACGTTAAAAGTTTGTTTAAGAATTCTAAAAAAACTAGATCTTGGGAAATGAATTTTGTGAAAGAAAGTAGTTAAAAATTCAATCTCCTTATGAAATATGGCCCAACTGGACGAGTATCTAAGACCCCTATACACTAAAGAATAGATGGTATTTAATTTAAAACTGGTTTGATTAGAACTGTAGAAATTTATTTCCAAGACCTGTATAAGTTTGCTTTCTGTAAACGGCAGTAGTAAAAACAGAATTACCTCTCGTGATTAAAACATCTGAAAACGGCAAACAATTATCTTTCTCCAATTCCATAGTTAAATTAATGTTCCGGAGTTGCTGATTAAGAAAATCTAAAAAACTGAGTGGCCTGACCACTGATACTTAAAAAGAAACAAAGGTATCGTCTTACATACCTTCTGTAAAACAATGGTTAAAAGACGATGCACAACAATCTAAAAATTTTGTTCTAAAAAAGAAAAAAAATTGCAAATAAAGGTCCTAATGGAGAACCCATAGCAACACCATCTACCTGAGAGTACAATTTTTGATTAAAAATAAACATAGAATCTTGCACAGCAAGTTCTAGAAGTTGTTTAAAAAGAGACCTAGTAAAACCATGAAATGCAAAATTGCCATCTGAGTAACCCTGTTTAAAATAATCTCTATAGATTCGTTTTAAGGGAACATTCGTGAATAAAGACTCAACATCAAAGCTTGAACATACAGGTCACCATCCTGACTAATGATTTGGTTTGGAAATTCATAACCATTCTTTAAATAAGATGACTAGAAGTATATTCGTAAGGAGAGAAACCAGATATTTCGAAATCGAAAAAGAAGGGTTATTATGCTTGCCGCACACTGAGCCGGAACGGAACCGCCGCCGAAGCCCACCGAAGCCTCAGACAGAACAGAAAACAACGTCCAGCGCGCACACTGAGCCAGAAGCCACAGAAACGGAACCGACGCAGCCAGTGTGGAGTAGAAGGTCATAATATTTAATGTTATACACTTTATTAATATTTACAATAATTCCTTTTGTGAAAAACAATTATTACAGTTAACAAAAATAAACAAAATAACTTTCCGTAGGCACACTGTTTTGCATGCTTTCAACAATATTTATTGTTACACACTTAATGAATGTTCACAAAAATTCCTTTTGTGAAAACAATTATTATAGTCAACAAACACAAACCAAAATAACTTTCTGTTGGCACAATGTTTTGTATTTTTCCAACAATATTTATTGTTACACATGAGTGGCTACACTGCTCCCATGTCAGACGCACCGACGCTTCAGAAGAAATATCTTCAAAGAATACTGCGTCGGTTCCGTTCTGTTCTGGCCCAGTGTGCGCAGTCAGGTAAGAATGCATGCTTTCGATTTCTGTCGGACGTTTCGGTTCTGTTCGGGCGCGTCCGTTCGGGCTCAGTGTGCGGCAAGCTTTATACGCTGCTATAATAGGTCTTATAGGAATTCCATCTTTATGAATTTTTGGTAGCCCATACAAAATACTGAAGGAATAACCGGCTACATACAACTTTTGGTAGGTTTTAGACATTTATAAACGAGAGGATCGTATTAACAGATTCCTAAGGAAATTAAAAACTGACAACATTATTGATGAAAACTACAAGAAAATGCTTTGTTTTGTGCAGGTTTGAAATATTTTACCCAAATATTTTACTCAAAACATAGTGGATAAATTTGGCATATGTAATATTATCGGTTTAAAGATCATTCTGTTAAAATAAGAATGTTATTTAAAGTTAGCAAATAAGATATGATAATAATAGATATTATAATATTAGAACTTCCGTTAAAATAAATACAGTTAGCTTCACCGAAGGGTGATGAAATGCATTGATGGATGAGGTTCGGTTGGCACTCCTGCAATCCGAATGTTCAGTAGACCAGTTTGTTTGCCCACGATAACTTCCAAATCTTACGTATGCCCATTTATCTTTTTGATATCATCAGAAACATCAAATTGAAAACGAATTTCTGCAATATGAAGGAGAATTCAGATATATCAGATAGGAAAATTGGGAATATTGGTTTTACAAATGTATGGCTTCATAGGGTCACATAGGCCTAGAGTGAATGGTAACAGCATATGTGACCGGAGTTATCGGGTTATTATTGGGGGGTTGACATTAGATATTAGGACGCGAATATCACCTATGAACTGAAACTGCCTAGAGTATATGTTGAATATATGTGGTTTTCCTTAGTTATGTTCGAAAAGATCTATTGACTTATATTTTGATGTTGCTATTCTTTAATTATATTCGAAAGAATACTGAAGTATTTTTAGGAAGTGTTTTTTACTACGAAATATTTAATGTTACTTTTCAGTTTAACATCCTGCTCACTACCAGTATTATACACCAACCGTAACTGATGTTAATTATATATGGAAATCCTAGACATTATTTTTGTTTTCCTGACCATGAAGAGTATTATCTCAAGGAATGGAATAACCTAATTAAACCCTTTCCACACGAGGGAGAAAGACACGACGGTGCTCGGATATGCCCGTTATTACCGAGCTTTTAAACAGTGTTACCAATCAAACAGTCCAAGGAAGCCAGTAGGTACAGGCAGACGAACCTATGACTTGAACCACACTTGTGATCGCCATCCACCATAAAAATTGGTAACAGTGTGTGGAAAAGGGTGTATATTAAAAATCTTCAAGCATACGGGCTCGGAATGCCATGCAGCACTCTAATGAACAATTGTAAAACTTGTAGAAAACTATAAAAGAATGCATTATTATTAAAATCTAACAACAGGACATGCTTAGTGCATTATGATACCTCGTTTTCCACAGTTTCAGGAAAGGATCAATAGGCCTAGACAAAAGTCTATAGGTTAATTTTCAGCATCCTTCTATATTTTGATTATGATAATTACATAAAATGTGATAAAAGTTTAGTTATTTAGTAGTCGTAAAATCTATGGGTATTTTAGAGAGTATTAGGTAGGAGAGAGAGAGAGAGAGAGAGAGAGAGAGAGAGAGAGAGAGATAATCATAAATCTATGGGTATTTTAGTGACTAATAGAGAGAGAGAGAGAGAGAGAGAGAGAGAGAGAGAGAGAGAGAGAGAGAGAGAGAGAGAGAAGGGGGGGGGGGGGGTCGTTTCATAAAAATAAACTCTGAAGACATCTCAAACGGTTGACTAAACCAAATGGCAGAAGCGGCTCTAACGTCGTGGTTTGTCAATGGCAAACATATAGTTCTTGTGGCTGGAGAGTAAATGCTACTGTAAACAAACAACCCCAACTTTGTTTTACATTGTCGTTCAAACAAATGTTTGGGAGCAACGCTTTACCTTCTTATCTTTACGCTAGTTATTTTTGTGAACTTTGGAGTCATCGATACAGTTTCCGTTTACATTGATAACCTTGTTCTAAATTGCAATTGTTCAAACTCTAAAAGTTAGTCAGCTTACTTATGATAATCTATTACTTTACACTAATAAAAAACCCCATATTCCACCAGAACGACGGTGTAACTTCATGTCCCTGAATATCTGTGTATCTGCAACAATTATGTCCACTTTAAATCACAAGCGGACCCAGACAAAATTACATGTGTGGGCAGGCCACCAATTTTCATATTATATATATATATAATATATATATATATATATATATATATATATATATATATATATATATATATTATATATATGTTTGTGTGTGTGTAGTATGTATATATAATCATTAAGGTTATTATTATTTTTTCCCATTTTTATATTTTATTTATATATGTTATTACTATCTAAATCTTCGATATCCAGAGCGAAGGGGTAGGGGCATGTGCCCAGGTCCCCTTCCGCTTCCCCCGGATCCACTTGTGCTTTAAATTTAAACTACTTTATGACGTCCCAAAATAAGAACATGTCAGACATTATTCCAGTGACACATAACGAGCAATTTCTATCACGTTTCACACAGGCTCTCTTTCCTTATTTCGTAATCCAATAGGTCAATCCAATTTCACAGAGCCCAATTCGGCAAATGTACCCACAGCTTCAACTTTACAACCCAGAAATGCAAATCTTTACAGGCAACTCCTACTGTATTGCCTCCAGCCTCCCGTCGTCGCTAATGCCCCAGAA
>NC_061098.1:34928611-34931031 GCF_015104395.2 Macrobrachium nipponense | reverse complement strand
TATTTTAGTGGGTGGTTACCTCCGGCTAACACCCCACAACGAGTGGGGAGGGGTGAGGGGGAGACAGGATCTGCATCCAACATTGGATTTTGATGTAACCCAAGTTTCACAGTCTTTACCAATAAGTCTACTCCTAAATTACGGTAGGGCGTTACAGTCGTATCAAGTTCGTTGTATCAATGGTCCGGGCTGCCCGCTCTCTAACGTTTTTGCGTCAAAAACTGGCCGGAAAATGAGAGAAACAAAAGGATCTTGTCCAAAACCGGAAGGTTTCAGAATCGCTGACTAGAAAAAGGTTTTCAGGGACAGGAAATTCAGTATTGTAGTTTTTTTACTTTAGCCCCAAAAAAATCAAGGAAAAACGGCAATTTCTGCAAGTCTCAGGGTTTTTAGATGCTCTCCTCCTGCCTGAATGTACTTTTCATAGGTTATTTATAAAGCTCTGGGCTCCGTATTACGATGTTATAGATTTTAGGCTCGTATTCGATGTTACAAACTTTAGGCTCTATATGATGTTATGAACTTTAGGCTCGTATTCGATGTTACAAACATTAGGCTCGTATATGATATTCAAACTTTAGGCTCGTATGAGTTACAAACTTTAGGCTCTATATGATGTTTATAAACTTTAGGCTCGTATTCGATGTTACAAACATTAGGCTCGTATTTGATATTCCAAACTTTAAGCTCATAAACAATGTTATTGATTTAAATACGTTACAATTTTTATGCTCGTAACGATTTTGACGATTTGACGACGAACTTTAGAACCAAACAAAAACTTCTTTCAGTTTTCTTCTGAAGATTGAAAAAGAAACCACAAATTCAATTTGTAACTTGTTTACTTCTAAGTATTTACATTTAGTTTTTACTCCACACTAAATGTAAATACTTAGAAGTAAATCAAGTTTACTAATTGAATTGTGGGTTTCTTTTTCAACGAACTTTAGTCTTAAATACGATGTTACAAACTTATATATATATATATATATATATATATATATATATATATATATATATATATATATATATATATATATATATATATATATAGTATATATATATATATATATATATATCTACATATATATATATATATATATATATATATATATATATATATAGTATATATATATATATATATATATATATATATATATATTATATATATATATAATCCCAGACATCCTGATCACAACTCAATTTTTTAACATTTGAATCACAACTCAATTTCTAGAAATCGTGTGTGCGTCTGTGTAACTAAAGTCACCCCGCCGCCATCAAACACATCTCTCTTTGCAATATTTTCCACTCTCGAGGCTGCAATAACTCACGTAAAGGTTTTGATTACGAAACGGGCACAAATATATAAAGAACGACCGTCCTCCTCAAAGGCCCAGTTATGACTCGGACAGAAATGCAGGTAAGCAATTATTGGTCACGATTCAGTGATTGATTGATATCTCATCTGCTTCTTTTAGACGTCGCGTTCATAGGGACGCAGTTAGGATTCACGAAAAGCGAACAGTAGATTGGACAGAGCAATTTTTAGGACATAAGACGGCAAAATGCAATCTGTTCTGCCTTTAACCGAGACAAAAACCTATCCAGTTTTACCACCGGTTGAACGTGGGGACATCTGTACTTGCTGCGATTCCTAAGAGGTTTTTGCACTGAGGAAGGCCTACAAAGATACTTCGCGAGGAAGCTATTGCAAAAAAACTTGTTGGGGGTAGGAGAGCCCCTATGGAAAAGCCTAAAAAGGTCTTGAACAAGGTTTTCACGATGAATTAATGATATAGGAATTTTAGGTTAGGATATTTTATTTATTTATTAGAATAACAACGTAAAAAATAATGTACATGTTAAATAGTACTGAATAATTATTTCTAATAAAATATAGCTTGGGGTAGACCCTCTTTTTAAAACAAGTCTTGTTTGAAAGGAATTGCTGCATAGCCCTCCATTTAATTTTGGATTAGAGTCTTCTCTATTTTCCTTAATTAAGGATTTCTCAATGGTTGCTGAAAAATGGCAAGCAACGTGCCAAAAGGGGAATCGTCAAAATCCGGGGTAGTTTCATATGGAATTATCTTTATAATTGCCTATTACTACTACAGTTCTCTCTCTCTCTCTCCCTCTCTCTCTCTCATGAACGTTCCGCCCCAGATTCTGCCAGGTCATGATCACAGCGATGGTTGCTGGAGGACTAAATCTTGGGGTGGTGTTGTTTGTTTAAGATTAAGTGGCCTTGTGCCAGCACGGGACTCTTTCGTAGAGCAGCCGTTTACTTGGTGGTTGAGTCCTTCTCTTTAATTATCTTGGTCGTGCGGGCGTTTAGGAGCTCCTGCGAAAACCCTTTTATTACTTCGTTGGAAAAACAATGCGCTATTTACCATAGATTTTAGCATGCGCCCCGA
>NC_061098.1:34886111-34923611 GCF_015104395.2 Macrobrachium nipponense | reverse complement strand
GCCACTGATACTATAAAAAGGAAAACAAACGGTTACGTTCTACATACCTTCAGTAAAACAATGGTTTAAAAGTCGACGGACAACAATCTAAAAATTTTTGTTCTAAAAAAGACACACAAAATTTGCAAATAAAGGTCCTAATGGAGAACCCATAGCAACACCATCTACCTGAGAGTAAAATTTTTGATTAAAAATAAAAATAGAATCTTGGACAGCAAGTTCTAGAATTTGTTTAAAAAGAGACCTAGTAAAACCATGAAATGCAAAATTGCCATCTGGGAAAACCTTGTTTAAAATAATATCTATAGATTCGTTTAAGGGAACATTTGTGAATAGACTCAACATCAAAGCTTGACATATACAGGTCACCATCCTGAATAATGATTTGGTTTGGAAATTCATAACCATTCTTTAAAATAAAATGACTAGAAGTATACTCGTTAAGGAGAGAAACCAGATATTTCGAAATCGAAAAAGAAGGGCTATTATACGCTGCCATAATAGGTCTTATAGGAATTCCATCTTTATGAATTTTTGGTAGCCCATACAAAATACTGAAGGAATAACCGGCTACATACAACTTTTGGTAGGTTTTAGACATTTATAAACGAGAGGATCTTATTAACAGATTCTTAAGGAAATTAAAAATTGACAACATTATTGATGAAAACTACAAGAAAATGCTTTGTTTTGTGCAGGTTTGAAATATTTTACCCAAATATTTTACTCAAAACATACTGGATAAATTTGGCATATGAAATATTATCGGTTTAAAGATCATTCTGTTAAAAAAGAATGTTATTTAAAGTTAGCAAATAGATATGATAATATCATATATATTTAAAAGTTATTGAATTTTCCGTTAAAATAAATATAGTTAGCTTCACCGAAGGGTGATGAAATGCATTGATGGATGAGGTTCGGTTGGCACTCCTGCAATGCGAATGTTCAGATGACCAGTTTGGATGCACGATAACGTCCAAATCTTACGTGTGCCCATTTATCTTTTTGATATCATCAGAAACATCAAATTGAAAACGAATTTCTGCAATATGAAGGAGAATTCAGATATATCAGATAGGAAAATTTGGAATATTGTTTTTATAAATGAATGGCTTCATAGGGTCACATAGGTCTAGAGTGAATGGTAACGGTATATGTGACCGGAGTTATCGGGTTATTTTTTGGGGGTGACATTAAATATTAGGACGTGAACATCACTTATGAACTGAAACTACCTAGAGTAAATGTTGAATATATGAAATAAAAAATTGACTGTTATTTTCCTTAATTATGTTCGAAAGGATCCATTGACTTATATTTTGATGTTGATATTCTTTAATTATATGCGAATGAATACAGAGTATTTTTAGGAAGTGTTTTCTACTACGAAATATTTAATGTTACCTTTCAGTTTAACTTCCTGCTGACTACCATTATTATACACCAACCGTAACTGATGTTAATTATATATGGAAATCCTAGACATTATTTTTGTTTTCCTGACAAGGAAGAGTATTATCTCAATGAGTGGAATATCTTAATTAAGCCCTTTCCACACGAGGAAGAAAGACACGACGGGTGCTCGGATATGCCCGTAATTACCGAGCTTTTAAACAGTGTTACCAAAGAAACAGTCCAAGGAAGCCAGTAGGTACAGGCAGACGAACCTATGACTTGAACCACACTTGTGATCGCCATCCACCCACAAAATTGGTAACAGTGTCTGTGGAAAGGGTGTATATTAATCTTCAGCATACGGGCTCGGAATGCCATTCAGCACTGTGATGAGCAGTTGTATATTTGTATAGAAATTATAAAAGAATACATTATTATTAAAATCTAATAACAAACATGCTTAGTAACAAACGTCATATGCATAGCATATGATACCTCGCTTTCCACAGTTCAGGAAGGGATCAATAGGCCTAGACAAAAGTCTATATGTTGATATTCAGCATTCTTCTATATTTTGATTAAGATAATTACATAAAATGTGATAAAAGTTTAGTTATTTATTGAGATTCAGGGCCTCTGTAACAGGGTTTTTTGGACTTTGCTCCTTATCAAAACATCACATGTAGCTGAAAGTTGACATTTGTATATTTTTCAACCACACACAAATTTTGTCAGCATTATCAATAACCTAAACCCGATAGTTTTAATTTTTATAAAGTAAAAATTATCTAGCCGACGCCATGGCCAATGATTACAAGCCAAGAGTCGAAAAACATTCATTATGTAACCAAGGTAAACACCTTTTGACGTAATGTTGCCCCGAACATCCACCAGACAGAAACTAATTCACCTAGTTCCATCGGCTCTGAAACCCAAAGACTTTATGAATGGCGGAACGATACATAGATGTGGGTGGGGTATCTGTGCTAGCATAGTAATACTACTGTAGCAGTAGTGCCGCAACAGTATGGCAGTAATATACATGAATTAAACGTTTAGGCCAACTGCTGGGATCCTTGAGGATCATTTAGCACTTCTTACAACTACTCGAAAAATGAGTTTTTATAGCCAGAAGTTAAATGTTTTAATCCAACAATGCCCATGATAGCCTTCAGTGTTATCCTGAATTATAACGAGGTCAAAGTGGGTGGAGCCTCATGAAGTCATCATTCTGACGATAATTATTGGTGAAGGTTTAAAACCAAAATACGGTACCGGCTATTTTTTTTTTTTTTTTTTTTCAGTAAATAGGTAGATACCAATAAATAAAAATTGCTGACATTGGATATAGAAGTTATCAAATCAAGCTTGTCTACTATGTTTTGAAAATTCTTACAAATATTCCCTACATCTTGTCAATCTGATTGTGACTTATAAAGTAGACTGTAATTTATTAGGAAACTTATTTTGGGAGTTAGATTAATAATCGAAGTGTTTTTGTATTTATTAACATATTTTGTTGGTTTGTTCATTATGACAATTATCAGTGGAGAGGTTTCAGTGTTCGTAAAGGTGTGCTGCTTTGCTTGTATTTAAATTTAAATTTGTATGTCATTGTTGCCAGAGGTATAGCCTTCGTTACGTATAGCCAATCATCCATCGCGAAAGAGGGAAGAAATGCTGTCATAAGTTACGTAACGAGTGCGTTCGAAACCTTTTCTCTGAGTAAGTTGGCCCGTTTGCAAAAAAAAGTCACTTTTACATTGTAAGTACTAAATTTATTCAACCTACACAATGCAGAATACAGTCAAAATGTATGTGTAGATATAATGTGTTTTCTGAATAGGCGTTATATTTATGAAATGCATAGAACAAAAAGTTATTGCGAAAAAACCGTGTTACAGAGGCCCTGAATCTCATAGTAGTAGTCGTAAAATCTATGGGTATTTTAGTGAGTATTAGGCAGAGGAGAGAGAGAGAGAAAGAATAATCGTAAAAGCTACGGGTATTTTAGTGACTAATAGAGAGAGAGAGAGAGAGAGAGAGAGAGGAGGGGGGGGGGGGGGGGGTGGGGGGGGGGGGGGGGGGGGGAAAGGCGACGTTTCAAAAATAAACTCTGAAGCCATCTCAAAAGTTGACTAAACTAAATGGCAGACATGGCTCTCTCTCTCTGTCTCTCTCTGTCTCTCTTTCTCTCTCTCTGTCCCTCTCTGTCTCTCTGTGTCTCTCTCTCTAATGTGGTTTGTCAATGGCAAACATATAGTTCTTGTAGCAGGAGAGTAAATGCTACTGTAAACAACCCCAAACTTTGTTTACATTGTCGTTCAAACAAATGTTAGGGAGCAACGCTTACCTTCTTATTTTTACACTAGTTATTTTTGTGAACTTTTGGGGTCAACGATGCAGTTTCCGTTTACATTGATAACCTTGTTCTAAATTGCAATTTATGATAGTCTATTACTTTACACAACACCATATTCCCACATGACGACGGTGTAATTTCATGTCCCTGAATATCTGTGTATCTGCAACAATATTTCCACTTTAAATCACAAGCGGACCCGGAAAAAATTACAAGATGGGCAGGCCTACCATTTTTCATATATATATCATATATATATATATATATATATATATATATATATATATATATATATATAATATATACAATATACATTAAGGTTTATTATCTTGTTTTTTCCCACCCTTTTTATATTTATCATATATGTTATTATTATCTAAATCTTCGATATCATTATTTTGTAATTATTTTCCAGGGTGTGGGCACGTGTCCAGTTCCCCCTCCGCTTCCCCTGGATCCAGTAGTGCTTTAAATTTAAGCTACTTTATGACGTCCCAAAATAAGAACATGTCAGACATTATCCCAGTGACACATAACGAGCAATTTCTATCACGTTTCACACAGGCTCTCTTTCCATATTTGTAATCCAATAGGTCAATCCAGTTTCACTGAGCCCAATTCGGCAAATGTACCCACAGCTTCAACTTTACACCCAGAAATGCAAATCTTTACTCACAACTTGTACTGTATTGCCTCCAGCCTCCCGTCATCACTAAGCCCCAGAAATGTAAAATTCTCAATGACGGGAGGGGAGAGAGAGAGAGAAAAAGAGAGAGAGAGAGAGAGAGAGAGAGAGAGAGAGAAGACTTGATTTCATGAGAGTAAGCTCCATGATCATCAAAAGTGATTCTACTCTTCAGAGAGAGAGAGAGAGAGAGAGAGAGAGAGGAGAGAGAGAGAGAGATGACATCTCGTCAAAGCCAATCTTGAGAACCCAGCCAAGACGAAACATGAGATAAGATCTCTTTCACGTCTCGCCTTCAGGGGACATATTTCGAGTCGAGGGAAATCTCATCTTCGTTCGGTTAGACTTCTGCCGGATATTATTGTTCATTCTCTCACGTGTGTAACCTTAGCTATTTACATCCTATTAGATGTGGGCTTTATTTAATAGCTATTATTATGGCTATTAGAGAGAGAGAGAGAGAGAGAGAGAGAGAGAGAGAGAGAGAGAGAGAGAGAGAAGGATTAGGAAACCTTATTTTGGAGCGAATGATGGTGACTAGAAAACTTTTAAATTTAAAAAAATAACACACACACTATGACACACAGACACACACACACACACACACACACACATATATATATATATATATATATATATATATATATATATATATATATATATATATATATATATATGTGTGTGTGTGTGTGTGTGTGTGTGTGTGTGTGTGTGTGTGTGTAAGGGCTGTTGCCTTTTATAATAAGACGCCCTGTGAGGTTATATTAGACTTGCGATAATCTTACGCTAAGTCGGTTGGTTATGAATTCCATGCTCATTGGAGTGTCTTGGGGTTTGATGATAACTTACGAAGTCGTATCTTCTTTGGTTATGACGACGATGTGTTTAAACTCATGATGATAGTTATAACTTCATTCGATCTCTTTCTGATGTGAGGTTCTAGTAGAAAACACTGAATACAAAAAAATAGTTCTGTTCTCTGAGATTACATGATGAAGATCAGAGGAAATTTTGTACAGGTCTGCCAATGATGATGGCTAATTCAAATCTACATGATGGAGCTTAGATAAGATGTACAGTTCTTCTAATGTCGATGGCTTGATCGCTTCTGCCAATGATGATGGCTAATTCAACTCTGACTACAATCTCGGTTACAAATCATAAAAAAAGCAGACAGTAGCTCGAACATACGAACATACACACAGATGACATAGATACAAATCACGTAGGTCCGTTTGAATTATAGGTCGCGGTAGTTGTCTCAAGCAGGAAGCTTGGACTAAGTTTTCAAAACAAATGAAGGACCACAGGTGACGGCACGTCATCTTAGCCTACTTTATTGTATACGTCATCTTAGCATACTTATCGTATCTGGTCTGATCACATTCCTGCAAGCAATCTGATTGACCTCTTGGGTCACTGGTTTTTAATTAATCATAGTTTTAGTTTTTTTATATATATGGAATAACATTCCCATATTTTTATTATGTAACACTTACACACACAAATATATATATATATATATATCTATATATATATATATATATATATATATATATATATATATATATATATATATATATATATCTACACACACGCACGCACAACACACACACACATATACACACACACACACACACATATTATATATATATATATATATATATATATATATATATATATATATAGTATATATATATATATATATATATATATATATTTCCACGAAGGGAAACTCGTTTCAAGCAGCCTCACGAGCCCTTAAACAATTTTAACGTATAAGAGATAATACTAAAACTCAGTTTACTCATTTTAAATACCAGCAAGGCGGGTATAGTTTGCTCCTACCACCAACTCTTTCTATCTCTCTAGGTACGCCATTAAACCTTCCTCTGGTCAACATCTGCCGAAAGATTTTTTGGTTCCCAGTCACAATCGTGAAAGATGATAGTCTTCCACCGAGGCTTACAACTGGCAGAGGAGGGAATAAGGAGAAAAAAGCCCCTGGCCTACAAGCAGCCGCCATGCTTTGGAGATGACCTCACCACCACGTGACCTGTCGACTCCAACACCATCAAATCCCCCCCCCCCCCCTCCCCCGCCGAAGTTATTGTTTAGTGTGTGTTGTTTTTACGTTGCATGGAACCAGTGGTGGCACAGCAATGAGACCAACGGTTTTACGTGACTTCCGAACCACGTCGAGAATGAACTTCTATCACCAGAAATTCACATCTCTGAATCCTCGATGGAATGCCCGAGAATCGAACTTGCGTCCACCGAGATGGCAGGCCAAGACCAAACTGACCAGGCCACTGAGATGCTCCCCAGGTCATATAAGGGCCACAGACCGGCAGTTGCCCCTCAGAACGTGGCAGAACGCCCAAACGCTCGGAGCACAAATACAGATTATTATAGGACTCCCGTCCTTCGCTTTTTTGCCTCTCCTATTCTACCCCACTGCAAAGCTCCTTCTGTAAAGACATCATCGAGGTGGAATATTTATTTTGTATATGATCAGTCACTTAGCAGGACTCTTATTCCCTGCCCAGTAATTCCATTTCTTTTGATCAATATTATTTTATGCAAATATAATTAATTAAGTGCTCCCCATGTGTCTACATAGTCTTTGCCACATCTGAAGAAGGCCCTAAGCCATTATTTTTCCCTGATCGATTTTTAAGGATCTGCTTTGGAAAATCTAACTCATCCTATTTTACCGGCCCTACCCGAACCCCCCCACCCCCCACCCCCCCACCCCACCGCCCCCCCAAAAAAAACACCCCACCGCCCCCCCCCCCCCCAAAAAAAAAGGGCATTTGCTTTGTAATTATAACGAACTCCCTATGTTCATATGTTGCGTCCATAATTACAGTTAGTATCTAGAGTAATTCCATAGAAATATATATATATATATACATATATATATATATATATATATATATATATATCCATATATATGTTAGGAACCATCGTTTACCAATTGTTTTCCCTTGGTGGATTGTTGCCTCCTTTGTTTTTTGTTTTTTAATTGCTGGCGAGTTGACGTCTGGTGGATGGCGTCAAACTTCGTCAGTCAGGTTCTGGACTGGAGGGCAGAACAACCAGTCAGTTAGTCAGTCTGAGGCAGTCAGGTATAATTATCTGTGGACCAGCATGAGGCAGCGTCAGGTACTGGGATACCTGGTTATTTGGTTGAAGTCGTCGTTTGGAGTATAACTTCGAGTTGGAGGTCGGCAGTCAGCATTATCGTGTTTTTCGTCGTCGAGAGGACGACGTGTCGAGAGCGTCCTCACTGAGAAGCAACAATGGCGTGTTTTCGTCGTCAAGAGGACGACGTGTCGAGTGCGACCTCACTGGGCAGCAGCAGTGACGTGGTTTCGTCAAGTGGTCGAGGAGGACTTCCATACTGCATCTGAGGACGAGATGGTTGTTGTATCAACTCTGTCTTGATCGTCCAGCATTCGAGGAGGATGTCCATATTGTCTCCAAGGACGAGATGGTTGTCGTATCGGCTCTATCTTGATCGTCCGGCATTGGACTGTTGTCTTCATTGTTTGAGGAAGTGTCCCCGTTTTGCTCTTAGTATCATTATGCTGCTTCAGTGTCAATTTTAGTTATGTATTACGCTGCCTTATTCTTTTTATTATTTAGATTGTGATTTTTCATGGTTTTGTTATTGAAGGGTGGATTTATTGTTTCTTAGACTGGTTTTAAATATTAATTATTATTGTTAGTTTGTAATTTTTTTGCGTTTTTGCCACCCAGAACCTTGACTCGCTGTACATAATTGTTTATTTAACTCTTGTAAATAAATTAATTTTAAGGTAACTTTTTGATTTTGTTATGCTCCTACCCTCCTTTGTTTGTCACCTGTCATCAGTCATTACAGCCCAATTGCTTATTATTTTTAAGAACCTGTCGATCTCGAGAGTCGAGATCGTAATATTGGCGACCTTAGGCCAGGGTTGGTTCTGTTTTGGCTGACGGGGGTGTGGCAGCATCGGGGAAGAGGATTTTGTTTGTAAAAAAAAAATTAATAATAATAATTTTTTTTTCTGTTAGGTGGGGAGGTGTTAGGAACAATCGTTTACCAATTGTTCCCTTGGTGGATTGTTGCCTGCCTCCTTTGTTTTTGTTTTTTTTAATTGCTGGCGAGTTGACGTCTGGTGGATGGCGGTCAAACTTCGTCAGTCAGGTTCTGGAGGGCAGAACAACCAGTCAGTCAGTCAGTCTGAGGCAGTCAGGTATAATTATCTGTGGACCAGCATGAGGCAGCGTCAGGTACTGGATACCTGGTTATTTGGTTGAAGTCGTCGTTTGGAGTATAACTTCGAGTTGGAGGTCGGCAGTCAGCATTATCGTGTTTTCGTCGTCGAGAGGACGACGTGTCGAGAGCGTCCTCACTGAGAAGCAACAATGGCGTGTTTTCGTCGTCAAGAGGACGACGTGTCGAGTGCGACCTCACTGTGGCAGCAGCAGTGACGTGGTTTCGTCAAGTGGTCGAGGAGGACTTCCATACTGCATCTGAGGACGAGATGGTTGTTGTATCAACTCTGTCTTGATCGTCCAGCATTCGAGGAGGATGTCCATATTGTCTCCAAGGACGAGATGGTTGTCGTATCGGCTCTATCTTGATCGTCCGGCATTGGACTGTTGTCTTCATTGTTTGAGGAAGTGTCCCCGTTTTGCTCTTAGTATCATTATGCTGCTTCAGTGTCAATTTTAGTTATGTATTACGCTGCCTTATTCTTTTTATTATTTAGATTGTGATTTTTCATGGTTTTGTTATTGAAGGGTGGATTTTATTGTTTCTTAGACTGGTTTTAAATATTAATTATTATTGTTAGTTTGTAATTTTTTTGCGTTTTTTGCCACCCAGAACCTTGACTCGCTGTACATAATGTATTTAACTCTTGTAAATAAATTAATTTTAAAGGTAACTTTTTGATTTTGTTATGCTCCTCCCTCCCCTTTGTTTGTCACCTGTCATCAGTCTTACAGCCCAATTGCTTATTATTTTTAAGAACCTGTCGATCTCGAGAGTCGAGATCGTAATATTGGCGACCCCTTAGGCCAGGGTGGTTCTGTTTTGGCTGACGGGGGTGTGGCAGCATCGGGGAAGAGGATTTTTGTTTGTAAAAAAAAAATTAATAATAATAATTTTTTTTTCTGTTAGGTGGGGAGGTGTTAGGAACAATCGTTTACCAATTGTTATTCCCGGTGGATTGTTGCCTCCTTTGTTTTTGTTTTTTAATTGCTGGCGAGTTGACGTCTGGTGGATGGCGTCAAACTTCGTCAGTCAGGTTCTGGAGGGCAGTCAGGTATATGATCTGTGGACCAGCATGAGGCAGCGTCCAGGTACTGGATACCTGGTTATTTGGTTGAAGTCGTCGTTTGGAGATAACTTCGAGTTGGAGGTCGGCAGTCAGCATTATCGTGTTTTCGTCGTCGAGAGGACGACGTGTCGAGAGCGTCCTCACTGAGAAGCAACAATGGCGTGTTTTCGTCGTCAAGAGGACGACGTGTCGAGTGCGACCTCACTGGCAGCAGCAGTGACGTGGTTTCGTCAAGTGGTCGAGGAGGACTTCCATACTGCATCTGAGGACGAGATGGTTGTTTGTATCAACTCTGTCTTGATCGTCCAGCATTCGAGGAGGATGTCCATATTGTCTCCAAGGACGAGAGGTTGTCGTATCGGCTCTATCTTGATCGTCCGGCAGGCATTGGACTGTTGTCTTCATTGTTTGAGGAAGTGTACCCCGTTTTTGCTCTTAGTATCATTATGCTGCTTCAGTGTCAATTTTAGTTATGTATTACGCTGCCTTATTCTTTTTTATTATTTAGATTGTGATTTTTCATGGTTTTGTTATTGAAGGGTGGATTTTTATTGTTTCTTAGACTGGTTTTAAATATTAATTATTATTGTTAGTTTGTAATTTTTTTGCGTTTTTGCCACCCAGAACCTTGACTCGCTGTACATAATGTATTTTAACTCTTGTAAATAAATTAATTTGTAAGGTAACTTTTTGATTTGTTATTGATGCTCCTCCCTCCTTTGTTTGTCACCTGTCATCAGTCATTACGCCCAATTGCTTATTATTTTTAAGAACCTGTCGATCTCGAGAGTCGAGATCGTAATAATACTACTATATATATATATATATATATATATATATAGTATATATATATATATATATATAATATATATATATAGTATATATATATATATATATATATATATATATATATATATATACACTTAAGCATTCATCTCTAGAATTTTCTATACAGCAATGATGAAATTTTTTTTTTTATAACTATTTCTCGTGAGCAACTAACGTTTATAAAAAAAAGCGCTAACGCAAGGTAAAAGAAAAGGCAAGTACCCGACATATACATTTGTCCGCGATCCTCCATCAAACAATTATTGTAAATAATTCTTTATTACATAAGAGAGAAAAAACATTTCTCCTTTGACAAAAAGACGAAGTCGGTTGCATACAAAAGTGATTCAAAGATTGGATTACGCGAATGTCCAATTGATGTGTCATGTTTCTGTATGGGAAAATGGAAGCTACAAGAAGGGGAAGTGGGGATACAGCTGTAATTAAATTAAAAGAAGACTCAAATCCTTTAAATTGCTCTCTCCAGCGTTTCCAACGTTTATTAGGTAGTAACGTTTCCCATCAACGTTGATGGGTGTGTGAGGCGGCATACACATACATACATATGTGATGTATGTATGTATGTATATATATATATATATATATATATATATATATATATATATATATATATATATATATATATATATATATATCTAATATATACATATATACTATGCATATATATATATATATATATATATATATATATATATATATATATATATATGCATAGTATATATGTGTAATTACCAATTAATAATGAAAGTCTATTTTTAATGAAAAAATTAGTGGTATTGAAATTTTTATTTTTTATTTTTGCATAGCCTGCTGTCATAATAGTGTACATAGAAATGCATAAGAATCTAAAATAAATTAATAGTCAATTATTCTCTAACAAAATCAATCTCATTACTCAGTGGACCTACTCTGAATTACACTGCCATGAGAAATTTCAACATTTCCAATTTAATCAGAAATGTGGGAGATTTTGTTTTGATGATTAATGATTAAATTTCATACTCTAAGTGAATTATTTGCTGAGACTCGTTTTACTGATAAATCCTTATTCATATAAATGAAGGCTTACCTTAATTCCCCCCCTTTTCATAAGCTAATTTTCCAATCGGAAAGAGAGCAATTTTCTCTCTTACTTTCAGGATTTTCAGAATTAATTTTGGTCTTGAAAAACCTTGATTTTTTCATTATATATAGTGAGTCACTTTAAGTAAATCTTTGCTTAACTATCACTAGTTTTCCCTCCTTTAAGTGTAGTTTATCATAATGCAAAATGGTGCCGAAAATTTTCATTTTCATATTGATTATTACCAGTGCAAACGCATCTGTATCCCAGGGTGTTCATGACTTGACCTCTAATTCTCTTACCTGCTCATAATTATGTTCCCTTCTTTTGTAATAGCTGTGACTCAATAAACATTCAGGAGTCATGACAATTTAGTATGAGACGAACTTTCATGGCCAGGAAGCATCCTGGATATGCCAGGCACTTCTGAAACTTCGACGCTTGGCATCTGAACGTTGTTTTTTCTCTCATTAGCATCACAAAGCCCGAGAAACTAACTCCCTTGACGTAAGTACCGACCCACCCTACCGCCACTCAATCCATCTGCCAAGACGTGACGTCATCATACCCATCTGGGCATCCTTACATGACTTGTATAATTATAGTCTTACACGAGAGAGAATTGGCCCCTCCCAAAATGTTAATAAGACTATGAGTCAAATGCTTGAGTGATCTCACCGGCACTTGGTAGAGGCTTCAGCTTGGTTTGTTTACGGGATGTCGACGAGATGTTGACAAGACCTGTGATGCCTTTGTTAACAAGCCTCACTTCTGCTTTTAATGGAGTGTAAAGAACACATGCCAAGAAGAACACTCGGAAATGAAGTGCTTGCAACTTGCAAAGGCTGGACAAAGAACGCGAAGAGTTCTTGGATGTCTAATTTAATCTTTTCGATAACAATTGTTAGCAACGATGTTATTTATCATTTATTGATTTCAGCTGCAATATACCTCTCTCTCTCTCTCTCTCTCTCTCTCTCTCTCTCTCTCTCTGAATGTGTTTAACCTCTCCTCCGCTCACAGCAACAACTGGATCCATTTTTTCCTTTATAAGTTTGGGGCGTCTGGAACGCTGGAAAAAAAAAAGAAGGAATGGGCTCATTTCCTGGAACATATTTCGTGCTCTCTCTCTCTCTCTCTCTCTCTCTCTCTCTCTCTCTCTCTCTCTCTCTCTCTCTCTCTCTCTCGTGACGACGAGAGCACCTCGAGATTGGGTGGTTTGTATTTTGGGGGCTGTCTTTTATTTAGAAGGATAAAAAGAAAATTGGTCAAATTAGAATGAGAAGTGCATTGATTATTTTGCTGAATGTAATTTATGACATGGGATTAAATTCGTTATATAAGACACCGTTAGATTTGGTAGGCTATTAACTTTATATGTCTATTTATCAATCTCTGTATATTTATATAATTATTCATGCATGCATATATAAATATATATAAATATTAATATATATATATATATATATATATATATATATATATATATATATATATATATATATATATATACACTAACAAGCAGAAAGAATCGAAGAACCTCTCGTTTGGCCGCTGGACCGGAGCCCAACATTCGTGTTTCACCTCGCCCGACACTGAGAGGGATGCCACGTAGTAATTCACAATCTGCGCTCATCGGTGATGCTGGATGCCATAGTGGAGAGAGTCAAGTTTTTCCCACTGGCTCTGACCCACTCATCTCTCACGAACTCCCATGCAGGATTAAACATAAAGTGGCTTACAGGATTACCTGCCTATTTCAAAAAACACCTCGACGTTTCTTAAAGGCGAGAATTTCGGTCCTAATATATTAGTTTCAAGATATAAATTAATCCTGGATCAACCACACCCCCAGGGGAACTTACTGACACTCCAACCAGGGTCATTTCCACCCCGCAAGTGCCAGTCAACCCCCCCACGGCGAGTGACTGCCCACTCCTCCTGGCTAACCCCCATCCACCCAAATGATCAGCGCATTCATCGCCCATCTTCGTGAGTAGCCATGGATACATTAAACATAATCTCTTGGAATATTTTTGGCCTCAAGCGGAACATTCCTCTCCTAAACATGTTCTGCAAAAAACTTCAAAGGCATCATTGCAATGCAAGAAACGCTCCTCTAGAACCACATGACCTTGCCATCTGCGATTCAATTCATGAAGAGTTCAGAACCTTCTCGACTTCCATCGATGCAAGGTTTACAGATCAAATCATAGCCCAGGCCCGAGGGGGCCTTTCTATCCTGTGGCACAAATTCGTTAGACAATATGATAAAGGTGTATGACCTACAGGAGTGAAAGATTGCTGGGGCTTCAAGCGACAGTAGGGAACTCTAAAATCCTAATTATTAATGTTTATATGCCATTGGGAAAATAACATTAATTTTTATCATTACTGCAATGATCCTTGGGGTGTTACCAGTATTAATTCATGATTCTCCTGCTGATGCATATTTGTATAATCGGGGACTTTAATTCTCAACCCCACAAAACAATTTTTAAAATGAACTTTCTCGCTTCTGTCAAAATCATGCTCTCAATTAGCGATGTAATGCTCCTCCCTCCCTCCTCTTATTCATATGTACATGATGAGGCGGACGCTATCCACAACCTCCTGTCTGGACCACTGCATCACATCTCCACAACTTCATGATTCTATTATGACCTGCCAATATTCGCCTCGCATTACAGGTGTCCATTCAGTACCTCATCCTCCCTCCTACCGTAAACCCCCTTAACTGTCGCCCACCAGCAGTAAACTGGGGGGGGTGGGGATTTCAAAAACCAACAGTAAAACCAGATACTTTAGAGCGACCACGGAAACCATTGCGGTCATAGTTCAAGCGGCAGACGCCTTACTTTGTATTAACCACAAATTGTAGAAATGACCACCACAGGAGGAATCTGAATGAATTCTATTCGACATAATCTCCGCTATGCTTGCTTCGGGGCAGGACTGCCTACAGATTTCGTCAAGGTAATTCTCGTAATATACCTGGATGGAATGACTTGGTTAAAGATCTGTATACATACTCACCGAGAAATGTTTTTACTGTGGAGGCAAAATGGTAGCCTCAGGGAAGGGCACACTGCCATTACTAATGAGACGCGATCGAGAGCGCAGTTCAAACTTGCTCTTAAGCACTGCAGGTTTAAATGAAAAAAAAAACAACTAAGAGCCGATGCAATGTCTAGAAACTTAGAATCTTGGTGATTATCCTCGTCTTTGGAAAGATATCCAGTCATTAAATCCAAAACTAAAGATATCACAGAGAGTAGGGAAGCAGTCGGATACGAAGCTATCGCAAGCATGTGGGGAGATCACTTCAACAATATCCTGAGTTGCATAAATGATCAAGATTCCATAAGGGATGTAGAATAACCTCCTTACTGGAAAGAAAAAACATTCAATTTCATTTTGCAGACCGTATTTTACGCCAGGTAACATCAGCGATGCCATACAAACAGCCTACCTAATAATAAATCGTCCGGCTGTGATGGTCTTCCCGCAGAGGCCTTCAAATTCTGCCATCCGATAATTTACATTTGCTAGCTGCCGCTATTCAATGCGTGCATAATTTACCGGTTTCTTCCAGACTCCCTTCTCTTAGTTCAGTTGATACCATTAATCAAAAACAAGCTAAAGGATGCAGCTGACCCTGGCAACTACCGGCCGATTGCATCAACAAACGATCGCATCGAGAAGTACATGAGTCTGTTCTTCTAGTGAGACTTCTCCACCCCTTTCTACACACCACTGACAACCAGTTGCGGGTTTAAAGCAAACCACTCAACCGACACCTGCATCTACATACTGAAAGAATTGCTGGAATTACTACTATCATCAGCCTCTCCTGTTTTCCCTTTGTTTTGTAGATGAGAAAAAGCATTTGACAGAGTAAACTACCTGAAGCTCTTCCTGAAGCTGCATAAAAGGGGGCACACCCCTGTACCTAATTGGCATTTTGCATTGCTGGTACTCCACACAGCAATTCTGTGTCAAATGGGGTACGTATTATCTTACAACCTTCGGCTCCTAAACGGGCTTCGGCAAGGGGTCATCTCTCTCCCATGCCTGTTTAATACGTACACAGATGCTTTGAATGTCAAACTGATCTCACTCCCAATCGGATGCACCGTCAATGAAACAACTATAAACAACCTCTGTTGCGCCGACGATATGGTTCTGATTTCCCCATCAGTGCAAGGTCTCCAACGACTCATCGACACTTGCCGCTAATATGCAGAGGAATTTGATATAATCTACAACGAAACCGAAGACCCAGTGCATGTCGCTGCTCCCACAGATCGCTGAAGCATATTGCGAACACAAATTTTCCTCGGAAACCATCGGCTGGAATTTGACTCATGAATTTCCGTATTTGGGTCGCATTTATCACCGACGACCCAAAGATACGGCAGACATTGAACAGAGGTGTCGTAAACTATGTGCAACTGGCAACATGAATGCAAGTAGGTTTGCCTTCTGTCACTGCGACGTGAAATTGCTGCTCTTCCGCTCGTACTGCTACAGTATCTATGGGTGTTCCCTCTGGACGAACTATACTCAAGAGACCATGAGAACGTATCACTGTGTGCACAATGACATTCTGAGACGCCGTCACAAAACACTCCACGCTACCACTCCGCCACACAGATGTTCTTAGGAAACCACCTGGAAAATTTAAAAAATCATTGTAAGGCGAACAATGTCCAGTCTGGTAACCCGAGTGAGAAACAGCGGCAACTCACTCATACAAGCATCCTAAGGAGTGAAGAAAGAAGAAGATCTAAATTGTTGGAAAGATGGGAAAATGAGGCTTTGTTGTCCCCTAATTCACTGTATTGGCAAGATGGTCATCTGCAGTTTTTGTCATTATTACATTTATTTTCTGATATTTTAATTTTTCTTTATTACTGTGATTACTATCAAGTTAAAGTTTTTGTTTTTTTACATTCAATTTTTTGTTTTAGCCTTTGCCCTCTGGACCTGACTACTGTAAACCACCTAAGATCTCTAGTTGAAATTTAAGTTATATATTTGTGCACTAACTGTTTATTACTCTCAATGCATATTTTTTTTTTCTCACCAATATTATTACGGTTATTACCAGTATTATGATTACTAGCTTTTATGCCTACCTTTTTCTTTTCCTTTTAATCATGTCTCATGTATCTAGATTGTGTATGTTACTGTTTGTATTTTTTGTATATTGCAATGTATATGGCCCTGAGCTGAAATAAATCATATTATTATATATATATATATATATATATATATATATATATATATATATATATATATATATAGGTATATATATATACACACATGCACACACACAGAGACACCACATATAAGTATATGTATATAACTATATAAATATATATATATATATATATATATATATATATATATATATATATATATATATATATATTCTATATAAAATTATTCAACCATATAATCTTATTTTATTTTTATTTGCCACAAGTAATGATAAAATTTAGGAAACGTTCAGATGAAGTGTTCGGGTAACTTGAAAAATACATCTGTGCGTAACGAAAGAGAGGAAGTAGTAATTGTAAACATCAGCTGGAAATCTATTGAGAAATTGATGAAATCCCCAATTTATAGTAAAGTTGTCCTTGAGTCGATGCACCATAAGAAGTTATGGCCAAAAGTATAACTCGTATTGTAATGCATCTTCACATAAGTGCACGAACAATCTCATACGTAAACGTGGTACGCAATGGCAATATACGTAAGTAATCTGCACACAAAATTGGAAATATGACTACGAGAATCCCATCATACCGAATTCTTCATTTATTTCAGGAAATGAGGTCGCTCATATGAAATCTCTGAGTTGAACCTTGTTTAATCACACTGGGCCAAAAATTTGACAATCCCGTCCGTCTGGAAGCCCACCAACCTCCCATCCTAATCCAGTGTATCGTAAATGAGCGATTCTTTACGCCGGTCTGGACAGCTAGGTAATTGGATAGAATTGCAAAAGTGTTCATATAATCAGCGCAATTGAATTACATTGATGGACCTTACAGGATCAATTGGTGTTTTCTGTCGTTCAGATGTGCATTAGTTAATTAGACCAATGTTAAGTTATACACAAACTATTAATTCTTTTTTAGATCATTTTGGAAATCACCAACCAAAATGGATTCGTAATTTGTATTTGCAAGACAGGAAATCATTTTAGAGGGTGGGAAATATGTCTGTCTGTGTGTGAATATACCAGTTTGGCTATTCACACAAATGAGAATAATATTCGGACGAAATTTAAGGAAAAAAAATGTTTTCTAAACTTGGTAGATAGCTTTACACACGACCACAAACAAACACACGCTCGCACACGCACGCACGCACACACACACACACACACACACACACACACACACACACACACATACATACATACATACATCCTACATACATACAACTACATACATACATACATACATACATACATACCACATAGAGAGAGAGAGAGAGAGAGAGAGAGAGAGAGAGAGAGAAAAAACATAATCAATATTTCAATGTGACTGCATCATCCGGTATAGTGAATGTTAGAAGAGAAGAAAATTAAAAGTTAAGAAACTATTTACCCGTCTAACTAACAAAAGCCAGTCTTATGTATTTGTGTTTGCCTGTAGGAATAATGAAAAGGCCTAGATTCCTTCACTGGTGCCTCGGAATCTCGAAATCAGCCATTCGGTGCTTAGATGAATGCGCTCAAGAGCCCATTGAGATGAAAGCGAGAGGAGTTTAACTTCTCTAGTGTGTTTGATTTATAAAGAAAGAAGAGTTTTTTGAACCTGCGATGTGCTGCCTATACACTTCGACGTTACCGCTCTCACGGGACAGAGATTGAAACAGAAGTTACGCTGTTCCAGGAATAAGTTACTAAAAAGGAATAGTAATGGTAAGTAAACATCGCCTTTTTAAAAAAATTTTCAGACTGGTTGTTTGGTTTAAGCAAGTGAGTTTTTCTCATAAACACAACGAAAATATTTATTAGTTATAACTCTTTCTTCATTTGTCACGGGTGATGTGATACATATATACATACAGTACATATTAATATATATATATATATATATATATATATATTATATATATATTATATATATATATATATATATATATATATTATATATATATATATATATATCTAAGTCTTATCGCTTGGCGATAGACTTTTTGTGTTTCTCCTTACGACTGTCATTCGTAAGTATTTTTGGTTGGTTCCTCTCAATCTCCCTTGGATATCTTAGTAGAGAGGTTCTTTTCTTGACTAGAGGAGATGATTCAAACAGGCAAGTTGACAAGATAACAACTTTATTCTGTAACTCCATACTAGGAGATGCAGCTTTGGGTCGGACGACCGATATGTTTGATCGTTGGCGTTGGAACTGCCATTCTAAAGCATCGCGTCCATAGCGGAACATTAGCTATCTCAGCAATTCATATAAAAACACATACGTAGTCCGCCGGCTCGGAAGTTTACAAGTTTTCCAGCGTAGGTTAACAGGTCAACCGCTTCCATGGAAGTTGTTGTGCAAAGTTATCATAAACATAAAAATGTTGACAAAAGCTTTGAGCTAGATCAGGCTACTGCAGACAGCGCATAGCGTAATCTAGGTCTGCTTTGGTCTACGTAGAAACCCTCCTAATGCCATGACCCCAGGTCATTGGTTTATATTTACAGATCTTGTAAATTTAAATATATATGTAATTATTACATTAGGCTCGGACTGCTACCTATTCAAGCCTTGTGAATAACAAAAAAAATTATTACTTTAAACATTGTTCATAGGAGCGTGCTCGTAACATACGTCTAGGTATAACAATAAGTGATTAAATGCATAAAAAGGTTCTGTTACATACCCTTGTTGACATAGTCATAAACAAAGATAAATGCATGGAAAATATAGATCCATGTTTGGTAATAATAATGATTATGTACCCACAAATAATAAAAAGGTAAAAATCAAAACATGTATACATGATTAATATGATAACAGGTAACCTGATCGAAGAAATAATGGTTACTAAATAATGATTTATAGCATGATCATGGATAATTGTTAAAGAGTACTTGACACTCTTTGTAATAGATAAATATAATTGTATAATAGTATAACAATGTAATTCTGCAGAAATTCAATATATAGGGCTGATATTTTATTAGGTGCCCGAAAAATACCTTTAGGAATATAATAAGTATAATATTGGGCTATTAATGATTTATTAGGCGGCCCCTGGAGATACTTTAACTGTTTCCAAATGCAAAGGCGTGAGTCTTTCTTGTCCTACATTTTTGCCAGCATACGGACCGCTTTTCAACACACAACACAATTCCAGACAATTCCTAGGCACGAACTGAAGTGGCCAAGTTCAGGCGGCCCTAAACGCGAAACGACTTGAGTTTAACGGGTACGTCATCTAGACGGGCCAGTACGTTTCCCTTGGAGATCCTTCTGTTTACGCCTCAGCCTACGCCAAGCAAAGATGTTGACGGCGATAACCAATATGGCCGTCACGCTGAACACGGCTAGCACAATGTAGTAGCGAAGATTTTCTCCCCACCTGCATAAGTCGATGACGCGTGGGTCATCTCAGCCAGTTGCGTCAAACGATGAGCTACTCGCACGTTGTATGGGAAATGGTAGTGATGGGACGATTGTGGAAGCCCACGTGTAGTTCGCGAAATACGCCTTCTCACGTATTATCGTGTTGACCCCTCTGACGTATAGTTTGTAGTTGTCCCCGTACAACCTCGGCTGCTACGAAGATGGGGCATGGGCGGTGGTAACTGTCCGGACACACGACGTCGAATCCGGCCTTATCATAACGGATCCAGGAACCATTATTCATCCTGTAATGAATTTATTACCGTAAAAGGGATAAAGTTTCCCCAGACAACCTTCGCTTGTATGAGAGAGAGAGCCGTTTAGCACTATGTCCTAACCTCACATGAATCCGTTGATATAGGATAGAATTCAAAGAGTCAGCTGTACAAATTTTATTTATTCATGGCTATTCTGAACAGTGAGTGAGTTTATCTAAGACTTTTAATGATTGTAAATGATTTCTTATCAGAAAGAAATCAGTTACCATGCCCCGTTTAAATTGGATATTACTGGATTTGAGTTATTCGTCATGAAAAGTTGAAACGGTGCTATTTTGTATGATTGCCAGCATCGGAAGAATCAAAAGGAATTGTGATCATAACTTCTATAATTTTCAACGCTGACTGATATTAGGCTATAATAGAATTCTACTTTATGGGCATCTAATAAAGGTAATATAACCTAGCTTCTCCCGTCGTTTTTTCCAAAGTTAATGTCAGATCTTTAATAGGCATGAGGTTGAGGAGACACACCCTTTGTTGCTAACGTAATTGCTTCTACGTTAATCTTTTGACTTTTCAATAAATTTGTGATATTTTCACAAGGACGGATGATCTATTTTCGAACTATAGTAAGCTAAAGTAGCCAGCAATGTTGAACTTCCATGACCTGATCGATTATTATTTTGAATGTTCATTAACGATATTCATTATTTGATTGATCGAAGATAACTGGCTGCGAAGTTCAGAATAAGGCCAGTTCTGTTTTGTGTTGCAAAAAACTCAATTCTTTTATTTTGATTATTTATCTTGAGGCGATTTGAGATTCCAAGCCTAGATTCGCAACTGATCCTAAGATGTTTAGTCCAGCTAGAATAAGCGGGTTGCGGCGTTCAAGAGTATTGTGCCGCACAGACCACATCAGCAGGTCACGAGCGAGTTCTTCTGCCTCGGCGGTTTTATTTTGTATGTCATAAGACAACAATTTCCGCGACGCTTAGTGTTTGAGCTAGTGAAATCTCTGAGTTAGCATGAAAATTACGTTCGTGCATTTCCTTAAGGGAAATACCAACCTCATCAGGTCATTCTTTAAGTTGAAGGACGTCATCTTCAGGTAAGAAAATAGCATGCATATCTACTTCTATAACAATATTACTTGACACGATGTATACATCATCTATTCTCTCGATAATCGAGCCATGATTAAATTCTATTTCTTTCGTCCTAGCGCTCTTTCCATACAACAAAGATGTCTGAATACACAATATCACTCCTAACAATAGCAAGATTCATTTTTGAAACCTGCAATGAGTAAAACATAGGTAATAACTCGCGTAAAAGAATAGGTTTACATACAATATGAATTAATAGAATATATATATATAAATTATTATACAAGTTTCATAAATACAACCATTTTTTCCCTCACTCCATCTACCCTTCTTTAGATTCTGATATGTGGCCAATGGGACATATTCTCACATCAGTGGGTTTGGATACATTTTTGAACCCTAACTCTATTGGCCGTTAAATTTCTAAAATGTTAAACGGGCCTTCAAACTTAGGTGTCAGTTTATATTTAAACCTTTACGTACGTATACTTGTATGTATACTGATCGCCCACGGCATATGTTCTAGTTGGCTTAGCTATTTTATCATGATTTTTTTTGTTTTTTTTCATTATGATCTGTGCTTCTTCTAAATTCTTACGAATTATATTATATCGACTTATGCTTGCATCCATAACATCCTTTAGAGGATTTGATAAATTAGTTGTAGGCTTTAAGATGTGGAAAGGCGTTCGGGCCGGGATACCGTACAGTGCCTCGTGCGGTGTCATTTTAATAGACACATGATACGAGTGATTAAGTGTCTTAGTACCGCAGGTATGGGCAATGTCCCAGTTGGGATCTTGCCCCCCCTAAGGTGACCCTTAAAATGTTTAAAACCTTACGATTTGCCCTTTCCACTAGCCCATTAGACTCTGGGTGATAGATCATGGTATTGATTTTCTTTATACAAAGGAATTCGCACAAGGAGTTAAGGAAATGATTATTGAACTCCCCGCCCGAGTCTGAGATAATGATGTGTGGAATTCTATGTTTACAAATGTAGCACTCGTAAACTTCCTAGCGCCACTCGACCGCGGTTTTTGTTTTAAGCGCTATCAGTTCTGTATATCGAGTCAAAGCGTCTATAATTACTAGGAGGTGCTTATTTCCTCTGTCTGACTCGTAAAATCCTGTTAATAAATCTAAATGTACTCTTTCAAGGGTTGATTTTGGCACGGGGTAAGCCCCTAGGCTGACAGGTGTCTTCGTGTGCCCTTTGTATTCTTGACAAGTGCGACAATTTGCTATGTGCTTTTTTATATCTGTAAGCATCGTATGCCAATAAAATAAGGATTTGGCTTTCTGTGACATCAGGTATAACCCGGGTGTCCGTGCAGTGGATTTTCATGCAACCACTTTAAGACAGTGGGTATGAGTGAGATAGGCACCACCACTGGTTGTTATTCAACTGCGGTGTGTTGCGGGTTTTCCTCGTCACGGATCTACACAGGATATTGTCCTGTAGGATATAATTCTGCTGCTTATACTTTAGGTATTCTTTTTCCTTCGGATTTCCGTTTAAAAACGCAATGATGATTTCTTCTATTTGCGGGATCTTTTTCTTTGTTCCGTCTGTAATAGTTCAGCACTCCAGCCCAGATCTTCCTGTTTCAGATATAGTTTTAACAACGGGCGTGGAGGTTGAGATATCTATTAATTCAGCTAATGGCTCGGTACAAGATGAAGAGGGTTGCGTGATAATGCGTCAGCAATGATATTTGCTTTCCCAGGTAAATACCCGATCCTCGCGCCAAAATCCTGAATGATCATGTGCCACCGAGTTCGCTTGGGCTGTGACTAAAGCCTTTAAAGAAGTCGGTTAGGGGCTTATGATCAGTGAGAACCTTGACGGGGTAACCGTATATTATGAATTTAAAATGCACGAGTGAATTAACAATAGCGAGCCCTTCCTTGTCTATTACTGCATATTTACTTTCGGAAGGTCTCAGTTTACGTGAATAAAAGCTATAGGGAAAAACTGTTATCATATTGTTGAAGCAATACCCCACCTACTCCTAGGTCTGAGGCGTCTGTTGCTATGAAAAATTCCTTACCGAAGTCAGGAAATAAATTTCAAGATAGGAGAACTACACAGTTCATCTTTCAATTTATCGAACGCCTGTTGATGAATTTCAGACCATACGAAATCTACGCCCTTTTTTATAAGATCGGTTAGGGGAGCGGCTTTATGATTGAGTAGTTGCGGATGAAGCGGCGATAGTATCCGCTGCATCCTAAAAATTGCTGTATTCCCTTGACGTTAGTAGGTATCGGAAAGTTACGGATAGCCGACACCTTATCGTGGACGACTTTAAGACCTTCACTAGAAACCGTGAAACCTAAATAGACTAGTTCTGTTTTTAAAAATTCACACTTACTTATCTTTACCCTTAAATTATGCTGCCTTAATCTTTGTAACACTAACTCCAATTTACGTAAATGTTCTTCTAATGTGTTGGAAAAGATTACTAAGTCATCCATGTAGGCATGTAGGATATCTCCCAACAAGTCTCCAAACACGATGTTTATCATACGAGTAAAGTTATAGGAGCACAACGTAACCAAAAGGCATACGCAAAAATTCATAATGTCCCCTGGCTGTGCTGGAAGGCAGTGTATGGGATACTCTCTTGTTCCAACGGAATCTGATGAAATCCTTTTAGTAAGTCTAGGCTTGTGAAATATTTATTCTGGACCTAGTAAGGATAGGATATCATCGGTACATGGTACTGGGAATCTGTCAGGGATTGTTTCTTCTTTTATTTAAACGACGAAAATCTACGCATATCCGCCAAGTTCGATCTTTTTTCGGTACTACTATTAACGGAAAATTATAAGGGCTGTTTGATTTCCTAATGACTCCTTCTTTTAACATTTTACCTACTTCTTCTGTTTATCTCATTCTGAAATTTCATAGGAAGTCGGTACGAAGGTACATAGATTACTTTCTGTTTGTCCTGAGCCTTATTTGATGCTCGATGACATCCGTTTTTCCTAAGGTTCCATCCGTAGTGGAAAAAACATCATGATATTTTAGTTAACAGATTTCCAAAATTCTGCTGAATTTCTCTTCTTGAATGTCCTTATTGATTTTGTTCTTTATAGATTGCAAAAGGGGTTCATCCGCGACTGATGTGAGCGTGATTTATCTCAGCTACGGTAAGAATGCGAGGTTTATAAACTTCGGCATCCAAGATATGTTGATTTTTGTGGATTACTAAGTGGTATTCAATGATTACAGACTTCGATGTACATTGTTGTTGTGAGTCCGACTGTATAAACGGCTTGTGTGACGGATAATCCTGTGTGTTTTCAGAGTTTCGGAAAGGATTAATGTTTCAGATCCTGGCAAGGTTCTCTTTACACGCACTAATATATTTGAAGTTACGTTAGGCTCGAGAGTTTACGTGCAAGCTGATATTACGGGTGAGCGAGAGTTCTGTTGGGTTGCCTGTATTATTTCTTGGTTCATGAGACAGGTGATTGGTTCCGTAATGTAAGTGACAACTCTGTCTGTCTCTTTATTATCTAAAACTGATTTTTTAGGGTATTAGAAGACCTATAGATTTCCCTTTGATATACACGCCGTGTTTTGCAGGTGCTAAGATAATATTTTGAGTGCCCATAGACGGGTATCCGATAATTACTGCGGGATACATATTAATGTTTTGTATACAACGACAAAGGTATCGGCAAACGTGCGCTTACCGACCTTGTACTGTACATGAGTTACGCCCACAACATTTAATTCATTATTCCCAATGCCTGAGAGCCTTATTCCGGACTTTTCTATAGGGAAATTTGAAAAGAGTAAATGATGAGTCCTTAAATCCATTATATTACGTGGACTACCAGAATCAAAGAACAAAGTGAATGACTTATGGTCCAAATTTACTGCATGTAAGGTTGGTCGCAACTCGTTTTGACTAATAATTGCATGAATTTGTTGCAAATCTACGGGAAACCTGCACAGATTTTTTTTGATTCAGCCTGTGTGTTTCATAGGAAAATCAATTGTCTCACAATGATCTGATAAATGATTAAACTGATTATTTGATACAAAAGATGTTGATATTGATGACCCAACATCGCCCTCTCCCCCCTTGGAGTGAACTACGTGGTATTTGTTTTGTTTATCACACCCTGAAAATTCGCTTGCCCTTGCGAGTTCTGCTAGGACGGCCCAGGAACAGAGGTACCTAAGAAGCACGATTTGTTTGTTTCTGTTGTTGTGCAGAATTTCCGTTTGGTTGTTTCTTCTTATAGTACTGAGGACCCTTCTTTTTATTGCACTGGCAACTGGTTGCGTGTTTGTAGCATTCTGCTGTTGATTCCTCGAGTAGCAAACGGTTATATGAATGAGTTGAACTATTGTGTATTGAACAAAAACGCGTCCGACAGTCTGAAATCATGTGACCTGGTCGTTTACAGTTATAACAAACCATCCCTGCAACTTGATTATTATTATGTACCACATTTACTTGTGTGGCTTGTTATCATTTTTTGCAAAAACTTGAATGAGCGAAGGATCTAGGTCGGTACATTTAGACATGTGTTTTTTTGATTTGTTTATACACATCTAATTCCGTACTGTCGGGCTGCAATTTTTTTAATATCAAAACACCGTACTAACGCTTCAGGCAACATTGCAGTGATAGACGTAAGGTAGATCAAACGGATAAAATCTTTCACTTTGATTTTAGCACCCGCAACCCACCCGGGAGTTACTTAAACTATCCTGATATTCATTTAGCGGTCGGCAATTAGCGCCGCCCGCTCGACAACATTGAGCTGAGTCATGGAGGCTTGGTTAAGGATATTTCTCAATGCCAATACTACATCTAAAGCCTCTTCACCCCCATACACGGCACGTAATCTAATTTGAACTCGTCCCATGTAAGCGCCTCTTGGAAAGAAACCCCCCTTAGATACGCACTTGCGTCACCTTTTGCAAAGTCAATGAAGCTCTGGCCTTGGTCCTGTAATTGTACTGCTGGGTCTGTGATGCTTTTTGCTTTTTAAATGACGTCTACAGATGAGATCCATGCCTCAACATTTTGAGGCAGGAACCCATTGACCGACCTTGAAAAGGGGACAATCGCTGACCTCGACGCTAACGAGGAGTCACCACATGGGTTGCCAGCCGGAGTAGTTGCCATTTCGGCTTTCACTTTTTTCTTATCCCCTCTATTCCTTGCAATCCTATCAAAATATCTATAAGAGTACACTCGACCACTACGTAAACGCATAAGCAATGTACTGTATAAGTGTGTTATAATAATAGGAAAATCCCCAAAAGATACAAAAATACAGATAATATGATAAAATATTATACGGAGAATTCCTGCAAGAAACGGTTAATGACAACGAGAAGAGAAAAAAAAAATTAATCTGCGGGCGAGAACCTCGTAGTTGAAGATTGGTTCTGTAATGAAGGAAGATTAATATGGCGAACAACTCACCCCCCAGAATACTGGACGATCGACTCTTGATGAACAACACTTCACTGAGGAAAAGACCTGAATAGATAAAAATGGTACTTAGCTCCCAGATTATATTGCGAAGGATTGTTGACATGGATGATGTCTCAGTTCCTGTCTACGTCTCGCGTCGGAAGTCGTGATGACGTCACGGTCTTCTCTCGGTGCACGATGCGTGGGGAAGTCCAAGATTGATGACGTCACAGCCTCCGTCCCTTGCTCGTGATCGGTGTGTGTTCCCTGTGTTTGTTTTCTTCTTTCCGTTGATGTTCGATGCTGCTCTCGTCCGGTGTAGATTCTCGAAGATAAGTGACAACAGTTGCTCAAAAACGTCGGTGTTAGTGCTTGTATTCCTCTCGATGAAGGACATAGTTGCGTCTTCATAACTGTTGCGTTTGATTGAAGATCCCGTTTCCTCTGTTTAGTTGATGTTGAAGGTGGAAGTTAGTTCTTGTAGACCTTCGGTCGGCTGATATGGGTCTTGTTAATTATATTTTCCGTTATACGCTGCCACCACATCTAAGTCTTATCGCTTGGCGATAGACTTTTTGTGTTCTCCTTACGACTGTCATTCGTAAGTATTTTTTGGTTCCTCTCATCTCCCTTGGATATCTTAGTAGAGAGGTTCTTTCTTGACTAGAGGAGATGATTCAAACAGGCAAGTTGACAAGATAACAACTTTATTCTGTAACTCCATACTAGGAGATGCAGCTTGGTCGGACGACCGATATGTTTTGATCGTTGGCGTGGAACTGCCATTGTCTAAAGCATCGCGTCCATAGCGGAACATTAGCTATCTCAGCAATTCATATAAAAAACACATACGTAAGTCCGCCGGCTCGGAAGTTACAAGTTTCCGGCGTAGGTTAACAGGTCAACCGCTTCCCATGGAAGTTGTTGTGCAAAGTTATCATAACTAAAAATGTTGACAAAGCTTTGAGCTAGATCAGGCTACTGCAGACAGCGCATAGCGTAATCTAGGTCTGCTTTGGTCACGTAGAACCCTCCTAATGCCATGACCCAGGTCATTGGTTTATATTTACAGATCTTGTAAATTTAATATATATGTAATTATTACTATATATATATAAAGGCAAATACAACGAAGGGAAAACAGGTTGATGCTAGCCTTTCGACAAAAGGACCGTGTGCGAAAGGCCTTGCAACCACTACGTTGTTTTCACTTTCTTTTCGGGGCATTTGCTTTTATTTATTTCTCAATCACGTTCCATGTCTTCGTGATTAATTTATACATACATACATACATACATACATACATACAGATATACACACACACACACACACGCACGCACACACACACACACACACACACACATATATATATATATATATATATATATATATATATATTATATATATATATATATATATATATATATATATATGAGGTAAATTAATGTACTCTATAACCAAAGCCTTTAAGGGCTATCACTACGTAACGCATTACAATTCATAATTTGTGTCCTTTTCATTCAAGTTATACAAGAACGTATGATGAAAATAGTTGGATATTTTTGTCGTAACTAATCACTCGCCCAGATAAATATTTGGTAGCAATAATTATATCCGGATGAGATTATGCAACCACAGGCTGATTGTCGAATCGCATTAAGATATAATTAAGCTCTCATCTAATCAATTTTCATGATCCAGGTCCTAATTGATAATCACAAAAAAATTGGCGATGACAGAATCAAAAATTACCAGACAATGAAATGTTTTAAAGTTCGTCAATAATAAGTGTCGCACCACACTTCCTTTCTCAATCCTCTGAAATAATGTCATTGTTCTAAATGCTCTTTACCTTTTCGGATGGATCTTAGCGCCTCTTCTTCGGATCTCCAAGTCTCTTGTGACCACTACGAGAGTTTGTCGTCTCATTAACCCATTAATCCCCATACTAGAGATTATATCTCATTCATTTGTTCTAACGGACGTATGGACATACGCATGCTACTGAACACACGAATGCACGCACGCTAGTCTATTCTGTGCGTTTCCATTTCCCATGTACACTTCCTATTTAACGCACTGAGCTAATCCAGGTCATTTGCGCGCTCGCAATCTCACCAATGCCGCCGGCAATATTATGATGCGTAAGCTTGTCTCGTCTGTTCCAATGTTTGTAAGCTTCTATTAACAATTGACTTACCTACCGTTTTTTCGCATTCCAACTTGTTTCATGTCACTCGTTATCGACCTGATTTCCACTTATTACTAATTTTGTAATAAGTATTTCAATTATATATATTTCAACAAATTAAACAATTACAACTATGTGTCTGGTCGGACAGATTTTTGAATGCTTTTTTTTATTTATGTTAATTCGTAGTGATTTACAATCTTTTTAGTATATTGGCTTCAAAACGTTCAGTAATCTAATACTTTGTATTATGAGAGACATATCTAATAATAATAATAATAATAATAATAATAATAATAATAATATGTATTATGACGCAAGGTTGTATAAGAGGACATTGTTTTGATTATTATATACATTATATATATATATATATATATATATATATATATATATATATATATATATATATATATATATATATATATATATATAGAGGAAGAGGTGTCCAATTAGACGACAGTCTGTACACACGTTTTATTAAGAAACGTTTCATGTTGTCACCCACACATCTTCAGCCTGCAATTGAAATTCACAATTAAAATTAACTTAGAAATTACAATAAAATTAATAAACTTAAAAAATGACAATACAAAAATTAAAATATACTCAGAACGTTAAAATAGAGAATGAAAAGATAACTACCTATTCATAAAGAAAAAAAGATCTGACTGACTAAAAACGGTAAGTTCTGCACACAACGTAAACCTCACGCCAGAGAGAGAGGAGATGAGATGACGAGGTGTTGGAGTTTAAACTAGGTGAAAGGTGCTTAATAAACAATGACTCTAGGGTAGTAGTTAGATGGATAGTTTTGCTTTGTGGTACCAATAATAGAGAAATGTTTCTTTCGTTGATGGTAATTTTATAGCTCTTTGCATGTGTTCTTACATTAGAGAACTCTGGATTACAGATTCTGGTCACTCCTCTGACCCATGAAAGGTCACCCCTCCGACCCCTAAAAGGTCACCCCCTCCGACCCTAAAGTCACCCCCTCCGACCCATAAAAGGTTACCCCTCCGACCCCTAAAACGTCACCCGTCCAACCCCTAAAAGGTCACTCTTACGACCCCTAAGTCCGCTCCTCCAACCCCAAAAGAACATCTCCTAGACCACTAAGATGATTCCCCCCGAAATTAGTTCCTGATTTGCTTGTGGAAGCAGGAACTTAGACTGAAGCATCGCTAGTCCCAAGGATGGACATTGAAATGCAGACTGAAGAACTGTCTTTGTGTTCCAATAGATCTACTCAGACGGAGGCCATTTTCGTTGGAGAAGACATAGTAGATAAGCTCTTTCTCACCTTCCAAGAGTTCGGATCATATATAGTCAAAGCTGTTAGAGAAGCAAGTCTAATGGAAATCAACACATTGATTAACGACCGCTTCAACGACGCCAAAAAATACGAGATGGAACTCCTAGATTACCTCCTCGTAGAACAGTATCTGTTCAAAAACCACCACTAATTAGTTATTAACTATTTGGTTGGCAACTATCCACTTTTCTACTACCCAAACAACTTTTCTCCTCCATTTTCGGCCGCCTCACGTCTAACGAGCGAAACTCTTCAACTACCGCTCTAACTACCGCTTAAGCTTATACTAATTTCTGTGCTGCTTTCTCTAAAATTATATTATATTTTCAACTCCATAGATTGTGCTTTTTTCTGTTTTTCTCCGACGATAATTATTTCAGTTTTTTAGTGGCCATCTCCGACTCGCCAGTACTCGTTCTTTTTCAACTACTGACTGAACAGGTGCCTTAGGACTAGTAGAGTTCGTATCTCCGCCTGTTAACTTTTCATTTCACTTTTTCACGCATTTCATCTCATTTTTCATATCCATATAATTAAAATAAAGGTGCATAATCATATCCCTAAATTCCCCTTTTCACTTGCAAAATTTCAGAATTACCTACGGGCTGCTCTTGAGCAAGAGCCCGTGCTGGTAGAAGGCCGGCTTAATAAAAAACAACAACAACAACGACGCTCTGCCTCAGTCACGGGACGAAAGTCTTCGCCAGCAGAGGAGCGAGATGGCTCTTAATCACCCCCCCCCCCCCCAACCACCACACCCCCTTATCCTCCTGGCCTCTCACAGCCACGTGCCGAGTGTTATTTGAACCCTATGCCCTCCAAGGGGCTCTTTGGAATCCCAGCGGTGCCCTTAGAAGCGGAGACAGGCGTCTATAGCCAAGAGGTCAGTACACGAGCAACGTGGCAGTCTTTTTCTTTGTCTTTCATTCCTGTCATTGGATGTCTGTGCATCATTCCCTCCCTTTCAGTACCGTAACAGGATAGAGTAATTCGACCATCTCTCGCTTTTGCGGGAATCTGGAGTGTGAGACTTATATGCATTTGCAACTTAGAAGGTAAGGCTTCCTCACTGCACTCGATCCCTTTCTTTGTGTGACGCACGTGTATTTATACCACCACCACCTTGCCTCGTTCCAGATATCAGCATCACTCATTCCTGACTGTGGAGGGATGGAAATTTTCATTTTTCTTTATGCGCTCTGGGTTTTCGCTTGGAGCTTACAAGTTCATTCCAAATGTCGGCAAATCTGACCACCTGACCTCAGTACTTCGATTTTCCAGGCTACATTAATTAATTAGGACCATGAGAGTCCTTGCATCCTTCAGGTGCTGCTTAAGACACCGATTAATATTTATGTAAATATATTCCCTTTAAATTTTATCCTTAGAGTTTATCTTATATTTTCCCCTTGAAATCTAATCTCGGCCTAAGCCTCCGTTTGAGGAAGATAGATGCGTTTAACCTCTGTGCAAGCGAATAGAGGCCTAGATTCATATTTTATAATAATAATAATAATAATAATAATAATAATAATAATAATAATAATAATAAGAAAAGGCATGATTCTGTGGCAAAAGCCCTCCACTGGAGCCTGTGCAAGAAACATCAGCTACCTTGCAGTAATAAGTGGTACGAGCACCAACCTGAGGGAGTGATGAAAACGATCACGCAAAGATCCTCTGGGACTATGGTATCAGAACGGATAGGGTGATACGTGCAAATAGACCAGACGTGACGTTGATTGACAAAGTCAAGAAGAAAGGTATCACTCATTGATGTCGCAATACCACTGGGACACCAGAGTTGAAGAGAAAGAGAGGGAAAAAAGGATAAGTATCAAGATCTGAAAATAGAAATAAGAAGGATATGGGATATGCCAGTGGAAATCGTACCCATAATCATAGGAGCACTAGGGCACGATCCCAAGATCCCTGAAAAGGAATCTAGAAAAACTAGAGGCTGAAGTAGCTCCAGGAATCATGCAGAAGTGTGTGATCCTAGAAACGGCACACATAGTAAGAAAAGTGATGGACTCTAAGGAGGCAGGATGCAACCCGGAACCCCACACTATAAATACCACCCAGTCGAATTGGAGGACTGTGATAGAGCAAAAAAAAAAAAAAAAAAATAAATAAATAAAAAAAAAAAATAAAAAAAATAATAATGTTATACACCAAAAACTATGCCCAAAAATTGAATTTTGGAAACCATTTGTTAGTCTAAACGTAAGACGTTAAGTGACGCTTTATTAAGGTAGTCTGAACCTTCGCACATAATTAACTCGAAGTTAATGAGAATGAAAATTCATTGCCTGAAAATATATTGAGACTACTTCCGTGGGGGCAGCCCTAGGAGATATCAAGGGGTTCTCGCAAAGAAAATCATTCGAGCGGAAAGATAATTATGCTTAGCTGTGATTTCTCTGAGTCAAGACTTATTGGTATTTATCAGCGATTACATGATTCATCTTATTACTCTTTGACGTCCAATACATAAGAGCAATAAGAATAACACGCTAAGAATGGCTAAGGAATACATTGATATCTAGAAGTATAGACACAAGGTCAGTTAGGTGTGTCTGAAAGTTCATTGTTTTATTGGTCGACTGACCTGGCAACGTAATTTAAAGACGAACCAAAAGCATCCAGTGACCGCAAACCTCCGCTAAGGCTGAGAAAATCGCCCCCCACCCAAACACCATCCAAATCAGTGGTCCCTTACCTAGGTCAGATTACCGCCAAAATTTGCTCAATTGTTGCCATGAAAGAGGTAAATTTGGGGTCAAATTTTAATCAAGATCCACGCGGAGGATTTTGCATATTCGTCTTGATAAACAAATTTAAAAAATCCAATTGTATTAGATGCAGTAAATACACAAATAATTAAAGTCGAGTTTTTTAAACGCTAAATTTACTAATCTATCAATTTGCAGAGTCTGGTAAATAGGTGAAATCTGGGCTATTTAGCAGTAATAGGGAAAGCTATGGGATGAGAGAGGTGCAGTTGCTGACAGCTATAAGAATGGCATGAAATAGTGTAAAGATTTTTAGTGTGCTAATATATATTCCGAAATAAAATCCTCTCTCTCTCTCTCTCTCTCTCTCTCTCTCTCTCTCTCTCTCTCTCTCTCTCATATGTTGATAGATTCTTTGCTGGATCGTATCACTCTGGAAAGAAATATCTTCAAGACTATTTAACAATTTCTTGTTCATTTGTTTTGGAAAACATAGGAGTCAAGAGTAAGGCTTACAGTAGCCAGTTTTATCATCATCTCCCATTCAATCAATCCTTCGTTTATCTAAAAGAATACCCACCATTACCGCGTCCACCAACACATGGAAATAACCCCTTCCATCACACAAAACACCAATACATAACCCATCCCTCATGACTTCCGCCTCTCTCCATGATGCAAAGGGCTGCAGTGCAATAGCTAAAGCAACAGACACGCCCTTGAAACAGATTTCAGAGTAAGTGGGGTTTGGTTTGGGGTGGACTCTCTTTAGGGAACTGGTGACGCTGGCTCCTGCACACGGACATGTCAAATCAGAGGACGGCAATCAGCAATTGTGATGACAGTGTTCCTGTTGGCATATGTGAGTGCGTCGTTTGCAGGCTGTAGTGATATTCCCCACCTCTCTCTCTCTCTCTCTCTCTCTCTCTCTCTCTCTCTCTTAAACCGAAGAAAAATTGAGGCTCTTAGAAGAATGATTGCTTAATGCATATGAGAAATAAAGATTAAAATGGTGTGATGTAATAGCTGAAAAAGGCCTTAAGTAAACCATATTCTATAATGGTTTTGGTCATGTGGGATGATGGGTGAAGACGGCAGAATTGTAGTGAATAAATCTATAAATCAGGATTGTTGGGAGGGAAGAGGAAAGCGAGTTTTAGAGGTTTTAGACAGAAGGAAATAGAGAGTGAGTGATGCTATGCTTGTGAATTGGAATTCAATGCGTTGCTGATGAGGTATGTGTAAATGCATGTGGAACGTTTTTTGTCCTGTTTTTTCTATGAAGTCATCCCCTATTAGAATATAGATTTATCTAAATATATATATATATATATATATATATATATATATATATATATATATATATATATATATATATATATATATATATATATATATATATATATATATATATATATATATATATATATATATATATAATATATATGTATATGGAAATGAACTTATGAGGAAATGCTTGACTATAATAAATTTTTGACTCGCATCAGGACCAAACATGATGCGAGTGACAGTCCGGGGCATTAGCAATTCATTCGCCATAGTGATAAAAGAAGTTGGAACCCAGCGAAATTCACCAAACTCCTGATCCACAGAGTGAATTGCTAACATTGTCTTTGACTTTCCCTTGCCTCGAAAATACCTTAAGTACAGAGTGCCTAGGTTCCATTTCTTAGATGACTTGATCGTTTGAACTGCTCATGTCACTTGATAGACCAGAGTTCAGTTCGGATGTGAGTCAGAAAATTATTTTTGTGAAATAAGTTCCCATGTGTTCTTTTCTACCATATCTAATGGTAAAGGGGTAATTTGAAAGAAATATTAGCTATTCACTTGCTACTGGGTCGGAAAGTGGGTAAAATATGTTTGCATGGTGGGCGGTAGGAGCTTGCAATGGAAAAAACCTCAGGTAGAGAATACTAAGGTTTCCAACTTCTTTCATGACTTGTGTGCAGAATTCCTAACACCCAAGACTCTCACTTGGAAGACCGAGGTTTGGTCTTGATGTGAGTCAAAAATTATTTCTGTGACACATTTTCTCTGCATATATATATATATATATATATATATATATATATATATATATATATATATATGTGCTACCCAGTGTAATGGATTCACAGGAAAAACTAGACTAAAAATACTCTACATACTTTACATAAAACTCATCAACAACACGTTGAATCACCACACATGCATAGCACCACTCACTTCTATTTTCTTCCTATATATTGCATATACATATATATATATATATATATATATATATATATATATATATATATATATATGTATAGTGTATATATATATATATATATATATATCTATATATATATATATATATATATATATATATATATATGCGTTGTGTGTGTGTGTGTGTGTGTGTGTGTGTGTGTGTGTGTGTGTGTGTGTGTGTAACTATGCGTGCACAGGAGTGAGGCTGGTTTCCAAGGGCTCTATTTCAGCCATTCACATAAAAATATCTGACTTATTTACGGGTCCGTAATGAATGTCTTCATTAAATCCCAAGACATGTTCCCTTCACGATAAGGGTTGGTAAACCATTTTTACCTCTGACAAGGACCCGTGACCCTATGACCTTGTTGGAGGAATTTTAACACTCCCTTAGAGGATAGACTTGCTTGTTTTTCTTTTGTCTGTTTTCGTTTGCAAAAAGAAAAAAAAAGTAGGTTAAGGTTCATTGGTTTTATTTTGTGCCTTGTTTTTGCTTTGTAAGATTATGATAATTCATACTTGTTAAATAAAAATACTTTATAGGCCTAAACATGTCAGATATTTAACTTGATCAATTTACTGATAAAATTATATTTAAATGATAGGTGAATTTATTGATCAATTTATATTTAAATATTTTGGGTACAACTTCAGAAGTTAAATCTTGGCATATTTAGATAAATTTCATATTTATACAGAATTTTGACATTATGTCATTAAGCATTTAACAAAATTTAAAAGAAAAATTTACAAAAATTGATTGAAATTAAATCTAGATAACAAAATGACTGGAATGTTTTAGAGATGTAACTAAATTTGTTACCAAAACATTATGGTGTCTCTCATTTTGGGTTAAAACTCATCGACGCCTTGATTCACATTACCGATGCCTAGCTCGAGCGAGACAGAAAAGAACAGCTGACCATCCGAGAAAAACCTACAAGAAGGACCCGAAGGAACAGTAAAAAACATCCTTCGAAAAATTAGACAGAAAAAACAACCCTGGTTAAAACCATACTTCCTAAACAGGCTTCTTCTCGGGAGAGTTTTTTTACCCACAATGACATCGCGCCGTCGGAAGATTGATATCATAATAACGGTAATTGATCCTCAGATTATATCAGATAAAGATAAAAAAAGATTTTTATCAGACAAAAGAAAAAACAAAAGCAATTTATCATCCAAGACCTAAACTTTAGGAGGTATTGCAACCCTTCTTATTAGACGAATAAACCCTTGGAATGGTTTTTTGCATCCGAGAGGTGGATTGTCGTAACAGACTTTCACCTGTAAGATAAGAGGGGTTGTGATAAAGTTAGAGTAATACTTGTACGATAACAAGGTTGTAGGCAGTTCTGTGATAACTGTGTAACAAGTTTTTTTTTTATAACACCCATGAGCAAGTAATATGTTGTCATATTTCAATTTCACGCACACACAATATGAAAATTAGAGGAATGGCTCTACTTCACATAATTTTGGATAAGGTACACGTAAACAGAAAAAATTAGTAAACTTCTTAAGTAAATCAAAACCAAAGTAACCTCAAAAGGATGGAAAGTAAACGCGATATGTTCACTTATCATATAATTCACTAAGGAGATCAGAAGAATAGATATCTATAGAGGTTATCATCAGTAACTTCGTGGCACTGTTCACTTTACTGTAATTATTTACAATCTCAAACAAGTGTGTTACTGTTTGCAAGTCAGTACAATTACTAAATAGTAAAAGATGGTGCAATAATGAATAACAGGATTCTTAGATAATACATGGGTGGAGCATTGTAAGCAAGGTATGCTCTCACTGGGAATTCCAGGATTCTTGACCCGAAATTGCACTGGCAGTAAATGCGTTGGTTTGGTGCTGCTGTTAA
>NC_061098.1:34838611-34868611 GCF_015104395.2 Macrobrachium nipponense | reverse complement strand
AGGGATTTATCCAGCCATATCATTTGCAACATTGGGTATATTGCCAAGTTCCTTGACAGTTAAAGTTGTCGGGAGAGAAATTGGTGGACCATTATGAAATGCCATGTTATCCTGGATTAGATACTTAGTCGTTTTATATACGTATGTACGAGAGAGAGAGAGAGAGAGAGAGAGAGAGAGAGAGAGAGCCCACCACATATTTTGTCGAATGAATCTTTCTCTACAAGACGAGTGAGAGAGAGAGAGAGAAAGAGAGTCCATCACATATTTTGTCCAATGACTCTTTCTCTAATGAAGAGAGAGAGAGAGAAGAGAGAGAGAGAGAGAGAGAGAGAGAGAGAGAGAGAGAGAGAGAGTGTGTTTGATATTGAGTGGCTTTAACCATTAAGCTATGCGAAGTTTTATGAAGTTAACGAAGTTTAATGAAGTAAAACCAAAGGAAACTGAAAGAAACTAAGCATTATATACAGGAGAAGAAAAAGAGAAGAAATCCAAATAAATATCGACGAAAACGTTCAAAAGGAAATAGAATAAACTTCATAGAAAAGGAGAAACCGAATGAAAAATGCGATACAGTTTGATAAACAAGAATAGAGAGAATCTGGAAGAAACGGGAACCAGGTAAATGATAGAAAAGGAGTAAAGATAACGGATACTTCTTGAAATAATAAAATAAATAATGATGAATGTATGAATAGGAGATATATGTGTGAAAGTTACTTAAAGAATTTGAAATTAAATTAAAGGAAAGGCAATAAAGAATGGAACTGGGGAATGGTTAAATGATAAGTAAAATAGGAAATAATGCAAATGATCAGTAGAATGCTACTGAAAGTAAAACAAACAAAAATTACGAAATAGAATGACAGACTATTAATAGGAACAGCCAAAAAAGAATAAATAAATAAATAAATAAAATAAATAAGCAAATATATCTTAAACTAAGAGGGTATCAGTCAAAGTTTTCTGGAATGTTCTGAAAAACCTTTGTAACATCACTTTTGGACACTGGAGTGATTGGTTTAGATTAATTTAGCCCTATGCTAGCACGGGCTCTTGCCTGCCCCCGAGTATATCTTAGTTTAACCAGACCACTGAGCTGATTATCATCTCTCTTTGGGCAGGCCCGAAGGATTAGATATTTTTATGTGAATATGAACCAATTGGTTACCTAGCAACGCGACCTACAGCTTATTGTGGGATCCGAACAACATAATATCGATAAATTAATTTCTAACCGCCAGCAATAAATTCCTGTGGGAGAGCGGGGAATCGAACTCGGGGCTACCGAATAGGTAGGAGAGCACGTGAACTCTGTCTGCCCGTCGGTCAGTGTAAAGGAATAGGGTATGGGAACTCTGTCTGCCCGTCGGTCAATATAATGGAAACAAGTTAGAGTGGGAACTCTGTCCTGCCCCATCAGTTCCAATATAAATGGAACAAGTTTATAGGGAAACTCCTGTTTGCCTCCATCAAGTCAACTATAATAGAACAAGTTATAGGGACTTCTGTTTGCCCATCAGTCAATATAATGGAACAAGTTATAGAGAACTATGTCTGCCCGTCGGTCAGTGTAAAAGAATAGGTTATGTGAACTCTGTCTGCCCGTCGGTCAGTGTAAAGGAATAGGGTATGGGAACTCTGTCTGCCCGTCGGTCAATATAATGGACCAAGTTATAGGGAACTCTGTCTGCCCATCAGTCAATATGATGGAACAAGTTATAGGGAACTCTGTCTGCCCATCAGTCAATATAATGGAACAAGTTATAGAGAACTATGTCTGCCCATCGGTCAGTGTAAAAGAATAGGTTATGTGAACTCTGTCTGCCCATCGGTCAATATAATGGAATAAGTTATAGGGAACTGTGTCTGCCCATCGGTCAGTGTATAGGAACTGGTTATGGGAATAATGTTTGCCCGTCGGGCAATGCATGCTAGTGTGAACATGGCCTTCTTTGACATATTCCAAGAAAGGGTTTTCTCTCTCTCTCTCTCTCTCTCTCTCTCTCATATCGTTGCAACTAGGGAAGAGGAGGTAATTTCTCTTCTAAATGGCAAATTGTTCATGTTAAGATCCCTGCCACAAATAGTAACAAACACATCCATGATTACAAAGATAAGAAAGATAAAGCAGAAGAATTCAATGAGTATTTTACAAATGTATCTTGACTGGCCTTCGAAATTCCCCAGCTGACCTTGAATGCAAATAATAGTCTGCCCACTTTAGATACTATTATACCGCAAGGTATCGCTAATAACTTATTCAGGCCCCAACCGGTTGACGTAGATAAAATTGTCTTGATAGTGAGGCATTTGAATGACTCAAAAGCGTTTGGATCTGGTATATTTCTCTCCACTCGTAGGAAATGTCTTGCCTGTGATAAGTTTTTACCTAACCGTTATAGTAAGCATCTCCATTTGTAACAGTTTTCTACCCTGGCGACTGGAAACGATCTCATGTAACACCATTTCTTTAAAGAACGGTAACCCAAATGCAGTCGGAAATGATCGGCCTATATCACCTTCTACCAGTTATCTAAGATATTAGAAAAAATAGTCTCAGTTCAGCTTATACAATATCATGAAGAAAATATCTTATTATCACAAACCCAACACGGTTTTAGACCGCATTTATCAACCGAAACAGCAGTGATGATCACGCAAAAAAAAAAATAAAATAAAATAAAATCTATATCAACATAGACGAAAAAAGATCTCTCTTCTTATATTGTTGCATCTCTCCAAAGCATTTGATGGCGTTAGCCATGATGTCCTACTTAGTGAATGTATTCAATTAACATTTAACCGTTTTGGTTCAAAAACGATTTGGAAATTCGGTATCAGTCAGTAAGAATAACAGATGTAATAGCTTCCTGTGAACCAGTACAATTTGGAGTCCCATAAGGATTAGTATTAGAACCAATAAATTTCTTGATTTATACCAATGACATGTCCGCTACATGACAAGATTGTCTTCTAACAGTATGCAGATGACAATGAAATCTTAATTAATCACCGGAACCACAGAGGAATTACAAATTTCATTTCCAAGAGACGAAAGTATTTTAGAAAATGTTATATTTTTTTCAAACTAATGGATTAAATTTAAACAAATCTAAAACTCAATATATTTTCCTTGGCTCGGGGCAATAAATTTCTTCAATTTCTGCCTTGAAGTAAATTTACTTCGATCAGGACATTCTTCTTGATGCTCGTATAAATGAAGTTAGTAGGAAAGAGAACGGAACTCTCATTAACCTGAACCGAACAATAGACAGATAATGGAATGCGTAAAATGGTCGTTTGGTCTCTTGTTTTAAGCGTAGTAAACTACCGTTTGAAGGTGTGGGGCACTACGTCTAAACATCATCATCATCGTATACAAAAACTCCAAAACTTTGCGGCAAAAGTGACTGATGGAAAGGTAAAGAAATACGATCATATAATCCCAATGTTAAAGAAATGAGAGTGGCTAAATATAGAACAAAGAATACAGCACGACCTATGTCTACTAGTTTATGATACACATTTATTAACTGTTACCAGCATGGATTTTTCCTTCGACATAGTTGGATTTATAAGTGACAGAACAAGAAGAAATGGCGACGACCTTTACATACCAAGGACAAATACCGAGCTGGGTGAAAAATCGTTCGCTGTGCAGGGTCCTTTGGCTCGGAATAAGCTACCAACAGATATAAAAACAATAGTAATAACAATACTTTCAAGTCAGCGTTAAAGAAACTTATTTTGCCTGTAGGTAGATTGCGCTTTACACTGTAATATCACTGCATTTCCAGAAATGTAACAAGAAATGTTCAACTTTCCAAATCAAGATGATGCTTAATTTACAGATGTAAATAAAATCATACATACCACTACACTATGTATTGCAGGGATATGTTTCGTTTTTTTTTTTTAAGATGTTCATTTAGCTTTTTTGTATATAGTAAATAGTAATTTAGGATAATGAAATGCATATCTGTTGCACCGAAATAAATTTTGTTCATGTAAGATACAGAATAGCCAATAGAAATAAAGCTTATTGTTATTAATACTAGCTGACCAACCCGGTGTTGCGCCCAGGAGAACAGAATGACAACCGATAAACTGTCCTCCCAAACCCTCCCCCCGCCTCTCTCTCTCTCTCTCTCTCTCTCTAAATCCTCCCAAACCCTCTTCTCTCTCTCTCCTCTCCGTCTCTCTATCTCGCTCTCTCCCTCTCTTCTCTCCTCCCGCCAAAAACCCGCCTCTCTCTCCCAAACCCCCCGCTCTCTCTCCTCCCCTACCCCGCCTCTCTCTCTCTCTCTCTCTCTCTGTCCCCCTTTCCTGTTAAGATAGTCGATTCAGTTACATTGCCCAGCATTTTTGAAACTTGATATTTCACCACTTCCAACCCCCATTCCTATTGGGGCTGAACTTGGACTTGAAGTTCATCGAGAATGTTTGTTCATCACAGCGACCTCAAAAACTATGGCTTACAGACTAATATTGATAGTTTTCAGATATTTTTATTTTTCAACCTTTCTCACACCCCTCCCCACACCAAACCCCATCTTTGGTGCCAGCGTTATCTTGCCACCACCCCCACCCCCCCCATCCCCACAGCGTAATTTTTTCATAGATGCTAAGTTATATGTTTACTAAGTTTGGTTGAAATTGCTCAAAGTATGTGTGCATTGTAGCACGTACATGCACACATACATACATATATATATTTTTATATATAGCATATATTTCACTACTCTCTCTCTCTCTCTCTCTCGCTCTCTCATCGAATCTCTCTCTCTCTCATCTCTCTCTCACCTTTCCACTTTTCCTTTCTGTGACCTCATGCATATCAAACACATTCCTCTTCAGAGACCATTGTGGAATTTCTGGAGAAATTGGGTTATTTCAATATCAGATGTTTTTGAGTCGTGCGTAGGACAACATGTAGCAGAGAGAGAGAGAGAGAGAGAGAGAGAATATTCTTTACAAGAATTAGTTAAATATTTATGTCTTAAGTTACAAGGAGATACAAAGATTAGGAAGTCTCAGAGACTTGCTGTCCATCCGGGGAGACAGCGTGTGCTCACTTATCTCTAGGAGCAGGTTTTACTGTTCATTCACAGTGTCCTAATGAGTCTGTCCAGCTTTCTTTTGAATTGGGGGAAGTTTATTCCATGTGTCACATATTGTGTATATAAAGAAGTTCCCACAATGAGATGCGTTGTACCTCTTCAGTTCAAGTTTCCATCCATTATTTCTTGTCTGGCTTTCGTCTAATGTTATGCCTTTCAGTATTTTGAATGTCTCTATTGGTTGTCCTCCCAATCATCTTGTTTCCAAGTCATACAGGATCAGGCTCTCTAGTAGTCTTTGGTAACCTATTTGCCTGATGGGTGGAATTAACTCTGTGGCTCTTGCTTGTACCCCTTCTAGTCTATTTATGTCCTTTCTTAGTGTTGGTGACCCAAACTATACTGCATATTCAAGAAGTGGTCTAACTATTGATGCGTAGAGCTGCAGCACTGTTTCCTTGTTTCTGTATTTGAACTGCCTCTTTATGTATCCCTCTAGTGTCAGTGCGATACTTTCAGATTTTATGCGCTGTTTTGTAGATTTTAAGTCCTTCGTATTAATGCAGCCAAGGTCCTCTTGTTATTCTACACTATTTATGTTATAACCAAGCAGCATGTAGTTGATATGAGGGTTGTTTGCTTCTATTCGTAACACTTAATTTTATCCAGGTTAAAATGCATTTGCCATCTTTTTGACAACACTCTTATTTTTCTTATATAATTTCTTAAACTTTCCACTGTATCTGTGTCTGCTGCATTTACACCTAGTTTGGTGTCAACTGCAAATTTAGCTATCCTGCCAGTTAAGCCTACATCAATGTCATTAATGTAAATAAAAAAAAAAGAACGAGGCAATGACAGAACCCTGAGGAACTCAGCTTGTCACATCTGCCCGTTCTAATTCTTCACCATTTGTTACAACTCTGTTTTCAATTAATAACCCAGTCTTAGATCCATTCTCTTATTTCTCCTACAATTCCTAAAGCTCTAACATTTGACATTAGTTTTCTTGAGTGAACTTTGTCATATATATATATATATATATATATATATAATATATATATATATATCATCATATAATATAGATATAGTATATATATATATATATATATATATCATTATATATATATATAATATATATATGATATATAATATATATAATAGATAGATATATAATTATATAGATATATAAATATATATATATATATATATATATATTCTATATTATATATATATATATATTATATATTATATATTATATATCTATATATATTATTTATATAACATATATATTATATATATATATATATATTTATATATTATATATATATATATATATATTTATATATATATATATATATATATATATTATATATATATATATGTATAGGATATTTTATATATATATATATATATATATATATATATATATATATATATAAGATATTATATATATATATATATAGTCACACTTGCCTATTCTATATTCAAACACTACCATTAGATGTAAACCGATCAGTCAAAAAGCTTATATATAAAATAAACTATCGTTTAAAAGGACAACACTCAATCCATTTAGGTCAAAAGAGAGAGAGGAGGGGAGAGAGAGTATTAGAGGATTTTGGGTATAGAGTATCGTCGCATAACAATGCCCTGATCCATATGCCCTAGGGTAGAAATTAATTGACCGAAACAAATACAAGGGTATATCTGCAGTTCATAGAATTTCCTTCGAAGCATTACACCGGGCAGAATCAGGTATCTAAAAAAAGCGTAATATGAAAAGGCACAAATATTAGGAGAATGTGACCTACGCGTTTCGGAGATTCGCTGCCGAGAATCGGCGCGCGGACGGAAAATAAATATTTTTTTCAAATATTCACCATAAATCGAGATATTGTTCTAGAGACTTGCAATTTGTTTTAAAGTGAAGATAAATGATTGAATATTACTAGACTGTAAGATTTTTATGTTACAAATGCGGTTTTTGACCATTTCGGTGAGTCAAAGTTGACCGATCGTAGTTTTTTTCGTACTTATCGTATTTTATATGCAAATATTTCAAAAATGAGAAATGGTACAACCTTCCAATATTTTTTTGTTATTTTGTGCATGTATTTGCGCACATTTCCATATATAAAACTCTAAAATAAGCGTAATATGAAAAGGCACAAATATTAGGAGAATGTGACCTACGCATTTCGGAGATTCGCTGCCGAGAATCGGCGCGCGGAGGGAATAAAAATATTTTTTTCAAATATTCACCATAAATCGAGATATTGTTCTAGAGATTTGCAATTTGTTTTAAAGTGAAGATAAATGATTGACTATTACTAGACCTGTAAGTAATTTTGCTACACAAAAAAAACAATATTTATAATATATATATATATATATATATATATATATATATATATATATATATATATATATATATATATTATATATATATATATAAATATATATATATATATATATATATATATATATATATATATATATATATATATATATATATATATATATATATATATATATATATATTTTTTTTTATACGTAAAATATATATATTACATTCTTCATTCTGGTACCAATACCATAAATAAAAGGAATGCAGGTGACGGTGACACTTCTACTGTTTTCGAATACAATGACATGTACTTATTATATTTATCATAGCATAGATACGAGATCCGATATATAAAAAAATTGTAATAAATATAACACCAATATAAAATATAAAAATAAATGCAGAATACTCACTCGTAATCCTGACTCTTCGTTCTATTCTTGTTTTCTCCCTCCTCCATTGAAGAGTCTTGCATTTTTTTTCACTCGACATGACGAGGTACAGGTGGAGGAGGGAGACGCGCGCCCTTACTGCTGATGGACCCGGCGGCCCCGTGCGCCCTCCGCTGTCGGTTTAGGGGCGGCGCTCCAATACATGACCTTAGTGTGGTACTTTCGGTCACACTCCCCAATCCCTTCGCCAAAGAGCAACGTTTGCAGAGACGACAGAAGAACCGGGTGGGTCTCTCCTTCCTGACCATTCATATGGCACACCCGGCACCGTTTCTGCCTTCGGCCACCTTTGGTAAGGCCATCCAGTATGTGATCCCCTGGCTGCAGCCGACAACACAGGGTCCACTACCCCGACGAAGAAGCGGTGATGGCGGGCCCGGCAGCAAGAGGGGCGTCGTCAGCAGGGGCGTCGTCAGCAGGGGCGGCGGCAGGTCGAGCGAAGGTTGGGGCCTCACCTATCTGCCCTTTCCGCTAGGGGCAGATCTGCAGCTCGGGGCAGGGGGTCAGTTTATGGAAGGCCACTCATCGGGATCGAAGTTGATGAGGGCATTCCCGGCTTCCTCTAGGAACTGTAAGTGGGTCAACCTCGGAAGATTGTCCCATTGCCAAGTCGTCCCATCGCCAAGTCGGCCCATTATGACTACCAACTCGGTCCATTGCCAACTCAGCCCACTACCAGCTCGGCCCACTATATACCAACTCGGCCCACATCCAAATTTACTTTGTTAAAGCTTTTTTTTATTATTATATTGTGTGTTATTTTCTTTTATTGTGTTTTGTTCTCTCTTTCGAGTTCAGACCTGAGAAAGGTCTCGTTTATCTCTTTCCAAGAAACCTTGTAAATAAATCTCTGAGGTAAGTAAAACGTAGTTTGAAAATAGAAAGAGTAGTCTTTATAAATAACATAATGATAAAAAGTAAAACACATTGCTAAATGCTTCTAAAAATAATAATGTACATATTAAGAAGCATAGATGGCAATATGATGAGAAACTGCCTTCAGTAACTGACTGGCCGATCTTTCATCATTATTATATTCGTCCCATAGTTTTACAAGTTGCTGCTTTCTCAAAACCTTCCGTTCTGACAGCATGCCTTGCAAGCCTGTAAATTGAACTATATTGGCCTCATCATGTGGGAGCTTTAAAAGTAAATAAAAATTTAAGTTTCCTTTCCTTGCCTTTAAGTTTATTCTGTTATGCCATCCCTCAACATCATTATTTGTTCTGATGCTCCGACAGAAAATTATTCAAAGCCTTGAATTACATATACGAAACAACTATTACAATGAGACACTTAAGTGCTTGTATAAAGAAAGTTCCTAACCACTCTCTCTCTCTCTCTCTCTGTATGTGCGTGTGTGAGTGTGCGTGTGTGTGTGTGTGTGTGTGTGTGTGTATCTTCCTTCCATCTGGTCCCCTCTCTCTCAGTATTTCTTTCTTTTCAAACAATTATAACAACAACCAAATAATGTATAACGTTTAGGGAAACGATTTGTCTTATAATTGTTTCTAAATGCAGTTGTTATTATAGTAATTAAATAATGTTTGGAAAGGAACACCTATCACTGCGTAATATTTACTGTGCGTGTGTTCTGCAGTAGGCTATTTCAAATATACATTTGAAGAAAGTAAAGATACAGAAAAAGTACTAAGCACAACTTTCATTCAGTGTATGTGGAAGAAAAGGAAGCAAGATTGACGAACAAATTCAGTGTTGCAAAAGTTATACTGGATGACTTCATCTGATCTGATCTGACCTGTCAAAAAATGGGCCGAGTTGGCACAGGCAATAGGCCGAGCTGGATATCACAAATGGGCCGACTTGGCACAGGCGATGGGCCGAGTTGGTTACATTGAATGGGCCGAGATGGTTATGGGCCGAGTTGGACTTATACCCCCACAGTATAGTATGTAGGCATTTTGGAGGGCCAACTGAAGGATGTATTTGAGGAGCTTCTGTGTCCACCTTCTGGTTCTCCTGGCGAAGGGATAATACTGGATGAGCTGATCAAAGAGATCAACTCCTCCCATGTGCCTGTTGTAGTGCCCAATGACGGTAGGCCGCTCGATACGAAACTCCTCAAACACAACTCGGCCCTGTCGACGTGTCTTCTTCGCTGTACGATCTCTTCTTGGATGGGCTCATAACTCGTCGTAATCATGGGGACGAGTCGGACACCCTTCCAACAGATGACGAAGACAGCGCCCTTCCGCCGCCACTCTGTCTCTCCTCTTGCCAGGTGTTGTGGATGACTAGCGAACCTCTTGAGGACATTCGGGGCCCACGCACCAACCGAAGGATACCACTGACGTGCACACCAGCTTCATACAGTTCCTGGGCCAAGGGATACCGAGTTATAATAATTATCCATAACAGGTGATATCCCTGGTTACGGAAACGTCCCACAAGATTGAATACAGTGTCACGCAGCGTGGAGAAGACCCCGGAATACACTGAAAAGTCCACAACGTATCCAGTGTTGGCCTCGGTAATAAGAAAGACTTTCACACCATATTTCTTCGGCTTCTTGGGGTTATACACTTTTATACTAAGACGTCCTTTGTAAGGCATCATCCCCTCATCCAAAGACAGGTTCTTTCCAGGAATCACGAGATTTCTACACCGATCACGGATATAATCCAACACTGGGCGCGCCACTAAAATGAGGCGATCACTGTTATTCCGGGGTATGGCCCTTCAGTTGAAGGCGTTGAAGTACCTGTCCAACGCCAGGAAATTATCACGGGACATAACGCCAGGCACATTAGGAATACATAAAAAATAATTCTTCCTCTAATATTGCCTGACGTCGGAAGCAGGTGTCATACCAAAATAAATGTGCAGCCCCAAAAAATGCGCCATGTCAATGAGGTTGCAACCCCGCCAGTAATACGAGAAGGCCGTCCTCAGCTCATACCGGCAGTACTGAGCGTAGTCCACCGTCTCGTGTACCAGGTATTCCAGCAATTCCCGCGTCAGGAAAAGCTGGATGAACCCCAAAACAGTCAGGGGTACTGGTACGGTGATCCCAGGGGTTGCCGTGAAGGGGTGCATGTTAGGAGGGGTGGGGTCCTCCGTCCACCCCTCGTCACTCTCCGACGAGTATATAGATAGATAAAAGATATATATAAGAAATTAAACCACCAACTACAAAAGGACATTAAAATGTTAAAGTAGTCAATATAAAAAAAAAAAATAAAGCGCATTTTCACCTTCAAAGCTGCTGACTACACTATGACAAGTAGGCACTTCTGAAACTATCCTCGAACATAAGAAATAAAACGGAGATTAATTTCAAATCCTGTGAGTATTCCAGCGACCTTCAGGACGAATTTCGGATTCGTTTCTATCAACGGTGGAGCGAACGGACTTATGGTGAGTTTACACTAGGCTTCACCTCACGCTGCATAGGCACATAAGACTCATCACCAACTCCACCCAGATTCTTGTTAGCCCCGCCCACTGGACTGCTCATCAAGACTCACGCCACACCATTAACTCTTGAGCAGTACAGTAGGCAGCAAACAAGAATTTGGGAAGAGTTGGTGATGAGTCTTACACATGCAGTGTGCGGTGAAACCTAGTGTAAACTCACCTTTAGAAGTAACAAGGCGTGATCCGGCCTCCAGCTTACTTGGGATGCATGCAAGATTTTCCTCTCACACATAAATTGTAAACATTTTATTCCTAAATTTTAAAGTAAATTAAAACATTAAAATCTATGGTCAAATAGACCCTTGTTCACTAACGAAAATTAAAATAAATACCCCATATTTCATTAGAAATAATTTTTCTGTACGGTTTAACATGCACATTATTTATCTTTTACATTTTCATTCTAATGAATAAATTATAAATAGTTTATCCTAAAACTCCTTCATCTTAAAGTCAACGCAAAACAGCTTTTTTAAGACCTTTTTAGGTTCTTCCATAGATCTTTCTAACAATCACCCCATCAACAAGAAGAAGAAGAACAACAACAAAGTAGTTTGTAGGCTTACTCCCCAAGTGAGCGAAAACAAGAGAAATTTCATCCGTGCTTCTACCTCGGATGGTTCCGGTTCGCTGGAAAAGTGGCGAAATACGACAGGTACAATTAATCCTTCAATTTCTATCTGATGTCTCATCTGCTCTTCAGATATGACTGCAATCATCCGTTGTCTCAAGCAATTAGAGGGTTATTTGTCTCTCTCTCCTTGGAAACCGGTTTTTATCTAGATGCCGAATCGCTGCACTGAGAGAGAGACAACGTATTTCTACGCAGTTACTGGAACTGGATGCGCTCTGATGATTTGCTTGATTAAAATGACCTCAGTCTAGAAAAGTATTTCCCAACCTTTTATTTTTCTGGCCATGGTCCGCCTAATCACCTCTAAAATCCTGATGCCCTCTGTGGTGATAATTAATGATCATTATTCAAAAAGTGAACTCCCATTCGTGTGGAGGAAGCCTAAAAGGCCGATATTAAATTGGTTTAAACAAGATTCCAAAGAACATACAAGTTTTTTTTCAAGTAACCATACTGTATATACCCTGTATGTATTAACTCGCACACAGTCATACCAACACAGACTTGCTAGAAAAAAAATTCACCAATAATAACTCCATTTCAGAATTCCCGCCCACCCCCCATAGAAATCAAATTAACCCTCGGTACGCCCCACGTTGGGAACCACTGCTCTAGACAGGTAGGAAGCTTAATTAGCCTTTTCTGAAGTCTAAGAAACATTTACGAAGCTTCAGTATCATTTATGAAGATTGGAAAAACGTTTACAAAATTTGAGTAAAGAAGTACAAAGCCTAAGAGATTCACTGAATTTGCATGACATTTATGGAGCTTCGGTAACATTTTTCTACAAAACTCCACGAACATTTTACGAAGCTTGAAAAAATATTTAGGCTGCTTAAGTAACATCAACGAAGACTGAATAACATGCACGAGTCGCATAACGAGGAAAATTCGAATACAATACAGCTGTTAAGTTCTCCTAATGTTCCTGAGGGTCAAACAGAACGACATAATTCGAGAGAACTCTCACGAATTGTCAAACAAAAGATTCCTGTTTTTCGGGCGCTGTGACTCTGATTATGTCGACAAGGGTTGAGGAATGAAATTCTTTACTTATTAAGAGTTCCCGTAGAGACAAAAAAGTTCCATTCATAATAATACAGTTTATGAATGAGTCGAGACCTCCATTATTTATAAGAAGCAGTAGTTTCGCCCATAAGTTACAAAACAATGAAATAAAAGTCCATTGGATTTCCAGCCTCTCGACAGCTTTGGGTCGACATCAAACAACGAATGACCGGGGTTCAGGGAATATTGCTTGCAAGGATAAAGTATCCTTTTAACATTTGCCACGTCGAATAACTACTAAGTATCGACCACGGATGAACTAGTTTCAGGAAGTGCATTCCTAGATGAAGGAATTTCATGTGACATAATTTTCGGTAAACTTTCGAAGACATTAGGATTCCAATGGAAATGTTTTTAATTCGAAGTAACCAATAGGTCTACCTCACATTATTTTGATAAGCCCTCCATGTAACGCAAGTTCATCCTTGTGTGTGTGTGTGTGTGTGTGTGTGTGTGTGTGTGTGTGTGTTATGTCTATGTAGATTGACATGAACATTATAATCAAAACATAAATATTTTTAACTTGGAATAACCAGTGCCTCACATTATTATGCTAAGTTTTCCATATTCGTCAATTTCATCCTTCCTTGTGTTGGTGTGTGTGTGTGTCTGTGTGTGTGAGTATGAGTACGTATATGGGTGGATGTGAGTAAGTGTTCTGTATGTTTAAGGGAAATCTAAAGAAAAGAACACCCAGAGGCAACAATTACTTCTTAGGGTGTATGAGTGTGTGCTGTAGCCTTAAGGGAACTAAATACAACGAAAGGATTGCTACATCGACGGCCATAATGCTCACTTAGATCACGTAACATCCGGGAAGTTAGCTCTGCTATCGAGCCGCGATACAAATTAATCTAAATAAATCTGCAATTATCATTGCATTTGTCTTTTCTCACTTAATGCATTTGTCCTTTGGTTCGAAAGAATGAAAGAATCTAGTCAAGAAAATGAAGCCTTTTATTATCTTCTAATACAATTCATATATGTATACTCGAAGTGATATATATTTCCTTTTAGAACAACTTTCCATTCACATACTATTTCTTTTTAATAAGAATTCCATCCGGATTACAAACAAAGAAACAAAATTGTAACGAGATGTTTTGTATAACTCTTCATTATCCTCTGTTATTCTTATTCCAGTTCATCAAATACCTTTTAATCTAACTTAAATTACCGTGATATTCACGCATCTGTTCTTTGTGCTCAGCCCAACTTAATGATAAGTTTCTGGATGTCGAATTTAGAAGCGAGTAGAGTAAACTTCCTGGTAAACTTTGGCTCTCTGGCGCCTGTTGTGACCTTCATTCGTTATTTTATCTTGGAAAGTGCGTTCGAATTAATGGTACGGTTAGAATTTCAATGGTTATAAACTTTGATACATTACACATTGGGAAGAGTACTTAAACAAGGTGGTAGTACTAAAAAAAAAAAAAAAAAACAAAAAAAAAAAAAAAAAAAAACAGGATTGCTGCTTGTCTTTTAATAATAAAAATTCATGGATACTGGCTCAAAAACTTCAAGGCCCTACACCCACGAATAGCAGAACAACTCCAGCATTCTTTCACAAACCACCATGCACCTAAATAGATGACCATAGGAAAAACATCCTTTGTACAGAAAGACAAGAGCATGGGAAATATGGCCAGTAACTACAAACCTATCACCTGCCTACCAATGATGTGGAAATTGCTAACAGGTATCATCAGCGAAAGGCTATACAATTACCTAGAGGAGACAAACACCATCCCCACCAACAGTAAGGCTGCAGAAGGAAGTTTAGGCGCACAAAAGACCAGTTCCTGATAGAAAAAATGGTGATGAAGAAGAATAACAGAAGGAAGCCCAACATAAGCATGGCATGGATTGACTATAAGAAAGCCTTAAACATGATACCACACACATGGCTAATAGAATGCCTGGAAATATATGGTGCAGAGTAAAACACCATCAAATTCCTAATAAATACAATGAGTAACTGGAATACAATAGTTACAAGATCTGGAGTAAGACTAGCAGAGGTCAAAGCCAGGAGAGGGATCTTCCAGGGCGACTCGCTGTCCCCACTATCTTCGTAGTAACAAGATCCCAAATACAATGAACAGAGGCAACAGAAGTAACCATCTGATATTAATGGACGACATCAAGCTGTATGGTAAGAGCATCAAGGAAATAGATAACCTAATCCAGACTGTAAGGATTTAATCTGGGGACATCAGGATGGAGTTTGGAATAGAAAAATGTGCCCTGGTCAACATACAAAAAGGCAAAGCAACGAGGACTGAAGGGATAAAGCTACCAGATGGGAACACAAACACATACGTGAGACAGGATACAAATACCTGGGAATAATGGAAATAGAGGATATAAAACACCAACAGATGAAGGACACTATCAGGAAAGAATACATACAAAGAGTTGAGGCGATACTCGAGTCAAACCTCAACGCCGAAAATAAGATAAAAGCCATAAACACATGGGCAGTACCAGTAATCAGATACAGCACAGGAGTAGTGGAATGGACGAAGGCATAACCCCGCAGCATAGACCAGAAAACTAGGAAACATATGACAATACACAAAACACTACACTCAAGAGCAAATGCGAGCACTCTATACATAACACGATAGGAAGGATTGAGAGGACTGCGTCAACATCAAGAACAGAGCACTGGGACAATATCTGAAAACCAGTGAAGACGAGTGGCTCAAGAGTGAATGGGAAGAAGGACTGATAAAAGTAGACGAAGACCCAGAAATATACAGACAGGAGAATGACAAACAGAACAGAGGAATAGCACAGCAAGCCAATGCACGGAACATACATGAGACAGACTAAAGAACTGGCCAGCGATCAAACATGGCACTGTACAGAGGGGAGAGCTCAAGATGGAAACATAAGGAATGATAACAGCGGTACAAGATCAGGCCCTAAGAACCAGATATGCTCAAAGAACGATATATAAAAATAACACCTCACCCATATGCAGAAAGTGCAATATGAAAAAACGAGACCATAAGCCACATAACAAGCGAATGTCCAGCACTTACGCAGAACCTGTACAAAAAGAGGCATGATTCAGTGGCAAAAGCCCTCCACTGGAACCTGTGCAAGAAACACCAGCTACTTTGCAGTAATAAGTAGTATGAGAAACAACTCAAAGGAGTAATAGAAAACGATCAGGCAAAGATCCTCTGGGACTACGGTATCAGAACAGATAGGGTGTTACGTGTAAATAGACCAGGCGTGACGTTGATTGACAAAATCAAGAAGAAAGTATCAAGACCTTTGAATAGAAATAAGAAGGATATGGGATATGCCAGTGGAGATTGTACCCATAAACATACGTAGGAACACTAGGCACAATTCCAAGATCCCTGAAAAAGAATCTGGAAAAAGAATCTGGAAAAAGAATCTGGAAAAACTAGAGGCTAAAGTAGCTCCAGGACTCATGCAGAAAGAGTGTGCTCCTAAAAACAGCGCACAGTCAGAAAAGTGATGGACTCCTAAGGAGGCAGGATGCAACCCGGAACTCCACACTATAAATACACCCAGTCTAATTGGAGGACTGTGATATAAAAATAATAATAATTTTAGAATAAAATTAAATTGAAAATACTATAAACATTTATATCTATAGAACAAAACTGAATACAAACTCTGAATACATGAAGTCTACAAAGTTTACAAATGAACGTAAGAATGTAGTGCATAATTTAACATACGCATAAATAAAAAGACCAATTACGTGCATATTCACCGCAGAAAACACATTTACATTTCATTAACGTGAAAAAACTCGATGAGTACATATTTCATCATCTCTCTATATTGGAGGAGAAAATGGAACTTACTTTAACTTACTCGAACTGTAAAAAAGTGTAGAGAAAGTGTTAAGTGTAGGTTTATACAATGTGTTCTCAACCTAAGAGGACCATGTAATATATGGGGCCCATAACAGACTAGTACAAACCACACATTTTATAATATTGCTAGAAATCAAAATTTATATATAACATGGCCACTAATTTTTCAAGCTACGTAACATTGTTACATGAGTGAAATCCATCGACTAAGATAATTGCAACTGTCAAGTTCGTAATTAATTTAGTTCTTATAAAGCAAAGGTGTTTTCTCCATCAGCGTTTTATTTAATTATTAATTTTATCCTTTTTTTTTACCTCTTTTTTTTTTTAAGTGGTGGGGGCTGTTGGGGGTGGCATTTTGGAGAAAAATGAAAGGGAGCCACACGAAGGTTGAGAATTCATGAAGGGAGGAGTGAAGTGAGAACAAAGTTGAGAACCACTACATTTATTCCGACGTTCAAAGCGAACCATGTGTGTCCGTTCCTTTCTTTACTACAATACATACCTCTTCTTTCTACTCGGCTTCCTTTCAGTCTACTGCAGACATCGAAAAGAAATTATTAGAAACTCAAAACATCCCTTCTCTTCTCAGTGACACAAGGAAAGGTTTTTTTTTTTTTTTTTTTTTTTTTTTTTTCTCACGGCTGGAGGATCATTAGATCGGAGGAAAATGAGAACCATTACTACATCAGGGAAAACGTCCACCTACAGAAGGACCTCATTAGGAGTCCCTGAATCTCTCAGACCTCCAGCCATCATGGTCCAAGAAATTTTCACGCAGCAATTTGTGGGACTGCTTCTTATTAAATGTTTCTGGGAAATGTTGCATTTGAATAAGGATCTAGTTCCAAGAATTATTCTCTTTTACTATTACTTGGGTTTGTTTGTGTGATCGGGAAACGAGAATAGCTTATTCGTACTCAAAACATTTTACTTATTCGATATGGAAATCATTTTCCTCATTCAAGGCAGATGTCAAGTGCAAGTGTTTAATTTCCAAGGATACTTATAGTGTGCAATTCGCGGGTGTTGTAGTTTTGGTAACGTTAATAACGACGTGAATATTAACAAAAACCAATCATCAAGTGGCATTCTTCATTTTTCAGATCTCACTAAATATTGCCAGTAGAAAATAAAATGTTTAACTCAGAATTTTACCGAGTAAAAAATCCATGATGTCCAATACAGTTTCCAGGGAAGGAAAGTAAGAAAAGAGTTGATTTCCAATTGATTCAGAATCGTTTCTCTCATTTCATTGAAATCTACAATCTTCTCCGGTGTCGGATTTCGGGAACGTCGCATGTCCTCTGAAATGAAACCGATTCATGGTCAGTCATTTCCTTATTTGTCGGGTATCTGACCTCTTTCGCTGCTTTATTACACTTAATATTATTTCCCAATGATAAAACGACTGCTAAACTTCAATTATTTTACTTTCTAGACGAACACAGATATGATACAGATTTCCATATCAGTTAAATTGCTACATATAACGATATATCATTACAGAGACGTATCATAATATTCCTAACTATAAGTGTATTCCGGGACTAACGATTAAATTCCAGGCAGAAACGCTCATCATTAACCTAGAGATTAACTATCATAGTTTACCCTTCTCCCAAATATTCAATAGAAAACGAGGTGAGACTGATATGTTGTTGATCAATATTTAAAAAATCTTTTGAGGTGTTTCATTACTAATAAATCATATCTTTTTTATATTATAAAAGACAGGTATGCTAGTAACGCTAATTTTGTACAGACACGAAATACAAGAAGTGATTGTTTATAGTTATAGAATATGAAAAGGGAAATGTCACAATTTATTTCAATCATAGATGTGCTACAAAATGAGCTGCAATAAACACTATAAATGTTAGGCAATCTATATTTAACCTTTGCGCCCTTTTTTTTTATTTACACACACATTTATATATATATATATATATATATATATATATATATATATATATATATATATATATATATATATATATATATATATATCTCTCATTTACCATATAAATTCGCACTGCCAGTCACATTTATTAACTTATAGAATAAATTACTGCCACGAGAAACATTTTTGCAAGTATATTTCTCATGGAGGAAATATATATGTGACACAGGAATTATCATATCAACTACCAGGTATCTATTTAACAACGAAAACGCTGCATTAACAAGACAAACACAACAAGAAACTTTGTCTCTATGCACTGCGGGGGTTAAATACGACGAACAGCAAACATGAACAAAGATAATATAAAAGATCTTTGTCTGGGATGTGAAACAACAATCATTGAGAGAGAGAGAGAGAGAGAGAGAGAGAGGAGAGAGAGAGAGAGAGAGAGAGAGAGAGAGAGAGAGAGAGAGAGAGAGGAATTATAAATGGTAAACATTTTAGGTCTTATAAGTCTTCGTGGACATTATTCTGCAAATATTTGCCAACCGAAACACGTCAAATAATTTTTCTCTTTTTGTGTATCTTTCAAATAAACTTTCTCATTATCTACTTTAAAATAACTAACTGCCAGGGAAATTAATTATTGAAATATTCTAGCTTAGAGGATGTAGTAGATTTGAAGAACAAGGACGAGAAAATATAGGAACAGTATTTAAAAATAAATTGTCAGGAAATCTTCCACTCAAATATTAGGCAGTAAACATTTCAAAGACTTGATCAACCTCGTTTCAAAGGATATAAATCAAACCTGAAGCTATATCTTTCCAAACTGACTGACGTTTATAGCCAGCGAGATTATCTTCGAATGGAGTAACGAGATACAGTACATTATTTACGAATCGCATCTTTATAGTCTGCAAAGATCTGATTCAGGAAATCGAAATAAGCATAACAGACTTTACCAATAGCCATCAATCAACCAGAAAGATTTTTAAAAATTTCTTTTTCAATAAAAATAACTTCTATTTTGGATAAGTCCAGAAAAAGCTTCTCACCATTTTTAACGATTCGCCTTTTTGAAGAGATACTGCTCACATAAAATCAGTATGAACTAAGGGTAAGAAACACCACTCAAAGTCCTCCAATGGACAGATGATAAAACCTGCTCCATGGAACAACGAGATTTTAGTGGTGATTCTCATGTCCTTGAACTCACGATCTGCAAAAGAAGGGAGACAGATATTGCCTCGAAATTTACTCTTTACTGGACGGAAGTCATTGTCTTGTTTTAATTCCTTCACAAAGAAGAAAGTAGGCAGTGAAACCGGAGAGGAATTCGGAGTAAATATGATGTGTTAAAATTATATTTTGGGCAATAGCTTATTCTGTATAATATGTCAAAGATAAGAACTTATAATCTGAATCGTAATTTTATGATGAAAAATAGGTAGACTTTGCGTAGAGCTATGTTCAATTATAGCAAAAGTTAGTCACATACAAACGGGCACTTAGATACTTCAAAAGCCGCAAAATACACAAATAATACAAAATAACAGGTATCAGACGTTTACAGGTTCCATGTTTCTCAATATCTTTTAGAAACAAACGTTTCTAGCTTCAAGGTGTCCCAATACCTCCCATGAATAAACGCTTCCAGTTTCCTCGAGTCTCAATATTAATTAGAAACAAACGCTTCTAGCTTCCTTGAATCTGTATCAATTATAACCAAACGTTTCCTTGTTCCGCTCTCCTCGATAACACTGAGACACAAACGTTTATGTTTTGTTGGCACAAGGCGGAAATTTACAAGAGATACTTCAGGTAATGTGGAAGGACTTGAGCTTCCTGAAGCTGCCTGAAGCTACATAAGACAAAATGAAAAGGCTTCAATTACCGGGATTTATCCAGCCATATCATTTGAAACATCGGTTATATTGCCAAGATCCTTCACATTTAAAGGTATCGGGAGAGAAATTGGTGGGTCATTATGAAATGCCCTTTTATCCTGGATTAGATACTTAGTTGTTTTATGTACGTATGTACGAGAGAGAGAGAGAAGAGAGAGAGAGAGAGAGAGAGAGCCCACCACATATTTTGTCCAATGACTATTTCTCTAATGAGGTGAGGAGAGAGAGAGAGAGAGAGAGAGAGAGAGAGAGAGAGAGAGAGAGAGAGAGAGAGAGTGCTTGATATTGAGTAGTTTTTAACCATTAAGCTATGCGAAGTTTTATGAAGTTAACGAAGTTTAATTAAGTTAAACCAAAGGAATCTAAAAGAAACTAAGCATTATATACAGGAGAAGGAAAGAGAAGAAATCCAAATAAATATTGACGAAATCGTTCAACAGGAAATAAAATAAACTTTATAGAAAAGACAACAGGGAAGGTTAAACCAAATAAAAAATGAGACACAATTTGATAAACAAGAATAGAGAAAATCTGGAAGAAACGGGAACCAGGTAAATGAGAGAAAAGGAGTAAAGATAACGGATACTTCTTGAAATAATAAAAGGAATAACGATGAATGTATCAATAGGAGATAGATCCGTGAAAGTAACTTAAAGAATTTTAAATTAAATCAAAGGAAAGTCAATAAAGCCTGGAAATGGGGAATGAATAAATCATAAATAAAATATGAAACAATGCAAATGATCAGTAGAATGCTACTGAAAGTAAAACAAACAAAAATTACGAAATAGAATGACAGACATTCTCAAAATTACAGGACTGGCTGAGGTGACTATTAATGGGAACAGACAAAAAATAAAAAATAAATAAATAAATAAATAAATAAATAAACAAATAAATAAATAAGCAAACACATCTTAAACTAAGATGGTATCAGTCAAAGTTCTCTGGAATGTTCTGAAAAACCTTTGCAACATCACTTTTGGACACTGATGTGATTGGTTTAGATTAATTTAGCCATATGCTAGCACGGGCTCTTGCCTGCCCCCGAGTATATCTTAGTTTAACCAGACCACTGAGCTGATTATCTTCTCTCTTTAGGCAGGCCCGAAGGATTAGATATTTTTATGTGAACATGAACCAATTGGTTACCTAGCAACGCGACCTACAGCTTATTGTGGAATCCGAACAACATAATACCGAGAAATTAATTCCTAATCACCAGAAATAAATTCCTCTGGCAGAGCGGGGAATCGAACTCTGGACTACCGAATAGGTAGTAGAGCACGTAAACCACTCGTCCAACCCTACCAGAACGGAGACCGTAAGTATGAGTAGGTGCTAGAGGGTGTGGACCACTAAACCGGGTCCAAAGTGATCTGCAGTTGTGCATGTAATTCCCTAAAATGTTTCAAAGAAACAGATACAAGCCAAAAGCGTAGATGTCAGTCTTGCTTTTCGACAATTGCATCAAACATTTCTTCAGTAATAATTATACCGATGGATTTGAAGTTGACCACGAGACGCCTCGCTTTTTGTGGATGTCTATGGGTCCCGAAATCAGGAGAGAGAGAGAGAGAGAGAGAGAGAGAGAGAGAGAGAGAGAGAGAGAGAGAGAGATGTAATATCCAGTGGAGACTTACAGTTTATCTGTGGCATAAGTAGAACTATCTCTGGAGGGTGGTAAACATTTTCAACTAATACCATAGCATGAAATATATTGAAGACTCTCTCTCTCTCTCTCTCTCTCTCTCCTTCCTCCTTCGATTTCCTTCCTCTCTCTCTCTCTCTCTCTCTCTCTCTCTCTCTCTCTGTGTCAACGCTGATTTCTACCCTTCTATGACCTTAGGTCATATTTTCCTTTTGTAAACATATCTCTCCGAGTGATCTCTTTATCAGTATTGTATTATTGAATATATTTGTTCGGCTTCACAAATATATTATTCTGTCGAATAATGTAACTTTGAAAGTGACTGATGAAATGAAAATTGTTTTTTATTTTGATAGACAACAAGGCGTGATCCCCCCTCCAGCTTACTCGGGACACATGCAAGATTTTTCCAGCTATATCTCATTAGAAATCATTTGTATGTACTGTTTAACAGGCAAATTTTTTTTACATTTATATTCTAATGAATAAATCATAAATATCCTACCCTAAAACTCCTGGACTTTAACTCAACGCAAAACACCTTTTTCAGACCTTTTTAGCCATACCTTTCCCACCCCCCAACAAAATAACAGCGACAACACAACAACAACAAAGTAGTGTGTAGGTATACTCCCCGAGTAAACTAACTAAGTGTCTGGTGTCATTTTATTCAAATTCAAATATTCTAAGCTTTTAATCTTCATATTCATACATTACTGACAATGAATGTAATTCACTCTGCCGTAAACCTTCAAAGGATTTCCATCCATCGAGAATATCTATGATTAGTTATTTAGCAAATGGAAAGTAAAATTACTTCATTTCAGTTCATCTCCTCAGTTAATCAGAGTCTTATTAGAAATGTGATTAAAACTACACTCTCACAATTCTGGCTAATCAATATTTGGCTAGTTATGACATGTTATGAATCCTAGGGTGTTATCATTATTATTATTATTGGGGGGGGGGGGTGTGGTGGGAGGGGGATCTATCACAGTCATCCTAATCGACTGGCTGGGTTTTCTTAGTGGGGGGGGTACGTTCCGGGTTGCATCCTGCCCCCTTAGGAGTCCATCACTTTTCTGACTATGCGCTGTTGCTAGGAGCACACTCTCCTGCACGAGTCCTGAAACTACTTGAGCATCTACACTAGTTTTTCCAGGTTCCTTTTCCGGGATTTCATCTACTCTGGTTCCCCATGTTATTGCGACATCAATGAGTGATCCTTTCTTCTTGATTTTGTCAATCAACGTCACGTCTGGTGTATTGGCATGTATCACCCTAGCTGTTCTGAATTATATTATTATTATTATTTTGGTAGAAGACCCTCTTTTAGGCAAATGCTGTTAAAAAGGATGGCAGAATTAAGCGAGTTGATTTTATATATTGTTTTTTCTATTTTCCTTACAATTCGCTTCTCTGGCTCAGCGATGTTTCTGAGTAACTGGCCAATATTCATATTGGGAATTTTCAAAAAATATAAGTGCTGAAAATTCCCAATATGAATATTGGCCAGTTACTCAGAAACATCGCTGAGCCTGAGAAGCGAATTGTAAGGAAAATAGAAAAAACAATATATAAAATCAACTCGCTTAATTCTGCCATCCTTTTTAACAGTATTATTATTATATTATTATTATTATATTATTATTATTATTATTATTATTATTATTATTGATAATGGTTAAAAAACATTGATTAATCACAAAATAATCAACTAAATTAAAACAAAATATATAAACAAGTAAAAAGTTTCTTCGGCGCAATCGAGTTTTCTGTACAGCATATAATTAAGGCCACAGAAAATAGCTCCATCTTTCGGTTGTCTCAGTATAATGCTGTAGGAGACGTTAGCCCAGGAAACTTTAACCACAACCCGGTGGTGGCCTTTCTATCATATAGTTGCCAAAAGCACGATTATGGTTAACTTTAACCTCAAATAAAATAAAAACTACCGAGGCTAGAAGGTTGCAAAATACCAATTTGCAGCCCTCTAGCCTTGCTAGTCTAAGATCTGAGGGCGGACAGAAAAAGATCGAACGGAAAGACAAGTCCGGCACAAGAGTTTTCTTTTTAGGAATCTAAAAATCAATCCTGCACAAAGGGTGACCAAGCCACACCCCTGAAAGAAAAAGAAAAAAAAAAGTTTTTTTCTCTCTCCCAAACTGTGATCGTTCCCTGATGCCTTAAGTAAATAGTAAAAAAATCAATTGAATATACGAGATAATTGATTGGTTTCAGTTCCTAAATATCGGTGTAGCGGTTGAAGGATCGCAGCTTCTCGGTCTTGTGGATGAAACTCATTCAAAATGAGTCTCTCTTCTTACTGAAGGCACCGACTCAGAGGTTAAACGACTTTTATCAATACATTTGATCAATACTGATTCATGAAATTACCAAAAATGAGATTAGTAATTTCTAACATCTCTGTAATTTCCACTTCCTTTATTTATTTATTTATTATTTTTTTGCTGATGGGAGCCAGTAATACGAAGTGCTCTGTAATTACCCTTGAGTGCATCCAAAGGTAATTTCAGAAGCCGAGGTAAATCTCATCTTCTTTAAGTGAGGGCTGTATTTATTTTGTCCCGAAAACCAAATATTAGTTTCACTTTATTACCCTAAATTGAAGAGACTTCGTCTCCTGCGGTGATTAGACTGGTTAAGTTAATAAAAATGCTCCAGTCTCTCTCTCTCTGAATGTGCTGAAAAGCTAACTGGATTTAATGTTATCTGAATAAAACCAATTTAGACTCATTGCCTATATTTTCTCATGTACGTTTTTATCTCGAAGTTTGCTTACAATTTGATAAAACATTTGAAGATTACAGATCATAGAAAATGGGTATGAAACATTTCAAGATAAATGACTGGCAACGGAGTTGGCCTCTTGAACGACTTTATGGAAAAAAAATCCAAGAAAAATCCGAAAAAAATGTTCCTATCATCCATCATTTGACAGATGTCATTTTGAGTCGGTTGAAATTCTAAAGTCCGAACTACATAAAAAACCGGGAGGAAAATTAACGGAGGTTTTTCATGGGATCATTTTCTTATTTTCTTGTACTGGGTCTGGGATCACTTAAAGCTTATTACCAAAATTTTACTTTATGTCGTGCAAATTATCTACACAATGAAATACCCAACTAAACAAAATTCTATTCGCATCCGGAAATGGCTCTTACCTATCTCCAAAGTCATACTTCATGCTTGTCAGCGATGCGTTTGCCTTTTCTGATCAACTGTCAGACTAACAAGCATAAATAAACAAAAATAACCAGTCTGAAATTCTGTGAACCATTCTAAATGATTGATTGATTTATTACTTTTTAGATTTGTGACTTGTGACGTTTTCCATGGCGCGTCTTATCTGCTCTTGTGCAATATGAATGACGTCTGACAAATCTCTTATCAAAGACAGCCATGTTGACAGAGTTGCAGCTGAACTCCGGTGGGTCTCCCATTCAACTGGTATTTGATTCTTTGCTTTTGATCTTCGTTAAAAATAAAGTTTTTTTCATGATTTTAAGAGAATTTCTAATATAACTATATTTTCCAATTTTAAGGCTTTATTAGTCGTACACTATAATCACGGTTATTTCCTGATATTTATTATACTGAAATTCTTGTGACAATCATCTTATTTAATAAGAACCATTCACTGATATAATTCACTGAAGCCAGCAATATTCAGATAGCTTTTCAATAAGCTCTTTAAATTCCACTATCTAAAGATACCGAGTTTCTTTCATGATGTACAAATATCTCTCTGCGCCAAAAAAAAGGTCGCAGCTATTGCAGTAAAACAGCACAAACGACTGGAGAGAAAAATCTCCCAAACCAAGAAAAACGCTTCGTCACGGAAAATATCAACCTCTGAGACTATGCTGGGCCAAGCTTCAATCCAAAACTTGTTTTTCAGGTGTAATTCCATAGCTAAAGAGATAAATTCATCGCAGGAGTCAAAGGCTACAGGAAATATGTCTTGTCATTCCAGAACGTCAAGGAGAAATCAGATAATTTTATGAGAAATGAAAATTTTTTGAGGTCTGCCAGTGCTGACGAATAAAATAGCGATGTTTAGAGATAAGGAAGTCTATTGTACGGGGGAGGGGGCGCATTTAGGGCGGGAAGAAATTGGTTGTTTATTGTTATTACTCAGAAGATGAACCCTATTCGTATGGAACAAGCCCACAGGGGCCACTGACTTTAAAATCAAGCTTCTAAAGATTGGTGTTCATTTGAAGGAAGTGACGGGGGGAAAAGTAGCAAGGAAATACAGAAAGAGGAGATCAATTATAAGAAAAGGAAAACCAGTTTAAGAAAATAAATAAATTGATAAAAATGTAAGTAAAATATAAGGAAAATTATTTTATGGTAGCAATACATTGCATCTCCGCTTAAACTCCTGAAGTTCCAGTTGCACAACATCCTCAGGGAGGCTGTTCAACAGTCCAACGGAGCGAGGAATAAAGGACCTCTGGAACTGAGAAGTTCGACAGCGAAGAACATTTGCTGTATATTAGTGCTGCTGTTCAGCGAATCTATTGTCGCTCTCAGCAGGAATACGGGATCAGGGATCAATTGTGAAAGTGAAAAATCTCTAGTAAAATAAAACTTGAGAAAAAGGGACAAAGACGAGACCATGCGTCGATGGTCCAAGTCATAACTGCTGCTATTAGGAAACAGAAACCTGGTAGAGGCAGACATCCATACCAGAGTACTCGAGTAAAGGAAAGACAAATGCCTGATTTTATCAGTTCTGAATGAATGTCGCCTGACGTAGAATACCTAACATCTGTTTGGGATTTGCTGACACTTTCATTAGATGTTTCTCAAAAGTAACATGTGGGTCAAAAGTCATCCCTAGAATAGGTGAAGCTTCGGACTCATTCAGCAGATTCCCATCCACGGTGGGATGATGTGAGAAATCAGTACAAGATCTACTATGAATCAATAGTGTTTTCGTTTTGGCATACAGCCTCATACCCCACTTACGGCACCATTCACTAATCCGCTCTATTTACATAACAGAAGAATAACAATTTGAACATTTACGGCATAACAACAACAAAACAATATGATGTTTTAGAGGGAAAATAATCTTATGGTTGTAGTTTTGTCTTTTGCACACTTAGACTCTCTCTCCTCTCTCTCTCTCTCTCTCTCTCTCTCTATGTGTGTGTGTGTGTGCGTGTGAATATCTCCAGTCTCTCAGCTTCTACCTGCAGGAGAATTCTGGAGTAATTCCTGGAACCTGGAGGAGCCTCCAGCAATAGACCTCATATCCATGTTATTCCTCTGCACAACTTTTCATCTCCTGAGGAACTGAGTCTCTAGACTTTCCCCAAAAAAAGAAGAAATGAGAAAACAAGGAAAGTAGTTTTCCCTAAGTCAGCTTCCGGAATAGTTTTCTTCGGAAGACAAAAATCCTCTCTCTCTCTCTCTCTCTCTCTCCTAAATTTCACAATTTACGATTGTCTCTTTTTCCATAAAAGCAGACACATGCTTTTTATCAAAGGTTTTGCTTTTCAGCTTAATTTCAACTTATGTGAGGAGTCTGCCTTAGATTTTGGCCATATTTCTCTCTCTCTCTCTCTCTCTCTCTCTCTCTCTCTCTCTCTCTCTCTCTCTCTGGGTACGATAAAGGCAGCTCTTCAAATCAAACAAAATATGAATGCTTGAAACCAATGAATATAATAATTGTTTAAAAGATTCCTATACAACACATCAGTACTATTGTCATTTAGTGAAATGTGAATTGAATCCACTTTTTAAAAGAAAAGTAATAGATTTAAATAGAAAATGAGCAAATAATGTTCCTATATAAGTGCAGACCTAATATCTGCTGTCTTTTCGAAGAAAAATTTCACATTCATCATTACAACAGTACTAAAAATCCCATCATGTTAACGCTTAAAGTAATCATCCTTAGTGAATGTGCTGATATCTTAAATTTCACTAAGATAAACAGAAAATGAAAATATTCCACGTAATTGAAACTGTCAAATTTACTCTGAGCATATAGATTATAAATTCAGTGCATTACAACATACAATATCTTTTAACCAAAGTTACGAGACTTTGAATAAAGTCTAAAAAAAACATAATGACAATAATTCATTTGAAAGATAACACAAAGGTAGAATATCACAAGACTTAACATAAACACTTCAGCCAGGTTTATTATTTGCCCCGAAAAGGTTTAGAATTGAAAACAGAAGACTTTATCATCACATTTTCTGAACTTTGTCATTTGAAGATTTATCTTCATGACTCGAACGAGAGACAAGAACTGATTTACCAGAAGCTAAGCTTAAAAAAAAAAAAAAACAAATAGAAGAAATAATCTTCGCGCTTTTGTGCAGAATAGAATGATCTATGTCATAAAACCAGTTGAATATTATGCTCATGTATTACGGTTTGCAGCAATATAGGACAGTTTGGAATATTGCAAGAAAATCCTTCAAGTAATGATGGTGAACACATTTACAAGGATCGTGTAAATAATCTTTTCGCTTGGAAAATATGAAAGAAACATTTCTCCATATCGTTATAGAAAAATATTCACTTTATTCAGCTTGGAGGTTGGGGGCCCGCAATATGCGCTGTAATGTTTGTATTTAGGATAGTTTTGTGTTTATATATAGATATATATATATATGTTATATATATATATATATAATATATATATATATATATATATAATATATATCTATATAGATATATGTGTGTGTGTGTGTGTGTGTGTGTGTGTGTCAAACCCCATGTCGCCTTTATATCAGAAAGAGAGATACTCATATTATCTATATATATAATAAATATAATATATATATATATATATATATGTATATATATATATATATCTATATATATATATATATATATATATATAAATATATATATATGTGTGTGTGTGTGTGTGTGTGTGTGTGAATCTTCACCTTTTCCTTTTCATGAGAGAGAGAGAGAGAGAGAGAGAGAGAGACAGACAGACAGACAGACCTCATACAATTCCCATCTGGCACCAACACAGGTCTCTCTCATCCACTCTGTTCCCTTAACCACCAAATATCTGTCACTCATCGGAGCAATCAAGGAAGCGTCTCGTGAACGCTTCTGCCTTTGGATCTGGAATCCGTATGAGGTGCACTGACGGCACTACCGCCCCTACGCGGGAAACTTTCATATCGGGCAACTTCATTAACTTGAAAATAAGAGAATAAGTGTTATATACTATATCTATCAGGATGTACAAAAAAGACTAACACATTCCGTAGAGTCAATAAAGGGTTCCAAAAAAGATTTCCAGATTTCAGATATTGGAAATACCACCGGAAACAATAAGCGCAAGATATTAGCTCTTATCGTGAGCGGGAGTAGCATAAATGGCGGGAGAGCAGAAAATATTCGCCGATATGAGTTGGCACATTCCAAATAGGGGTCGGTTTGGACAGCAACGTGACGCCGTGTAGGATGCAATCATGTTTCCCCTTTATAATATCAGGGCGTTTGCTGAAGGGAAGAAGTTCCTTGCAGATGAAATAAGCTTTGGATATGAATATATTTTTTTATATATTTATCTGCTAAAGTGGTCACCACAGGTGAGCAGTGTAGCAGTCGACTCACGTAGTTAGGACAGTGGAACGGTCTTCGCCTACA
>NC_061098.1:34831584-34838111 GCF_015104395.2 Macrobrachium nipponense | reverse complement strand
AAAATCTATTCGGAACAAAGTAGATCTTTTCAAAGTTTGGTAAACAAGTGAAGCATTAGACATAATAGGTATCACAGAAACATGGTAGAGAGTACCACACAGCTGGATATAAATTGTTTAAAAACGATAGACTTGTGTTATTTGTCAAGGACCACCTCACTGCAACCGTGTAAAATAACAACCATGCAAGAAATGATTGGTATCAACATAAGCAGTCTAGGAATGAAGATAACTCGAATACTAGTGTACAGACTACCCACCACCACAAATGTCTGATGAAGACTGTATGCACTACTAGGACAAGAAATAAACAAGAAACGCTGCATAATAATGGGATATTTCATGCAGCATTACATTGAGGGACGATGACCTCCGTATCAAACGTAGAAGAAAGAGACTTTTAGATTTTGTAAAAAATTAATTCCTCCACCAATGGGTTGACAAACCTACTAGAGGAAACAACATACTAGACATCGTCCTATCAACAGAAGATAACCTACTGTGTGACCTTTTAGTAGCTGCAAATCTAGGCAAAAGCGACCATAAAATTATCTCATTCAAATTAATGCTCAACAGAGAAGAAGACATTAATGAGATTAGACTATCGTCGAAAAGACCATAAAAAACTAAAGGATTTGTTGAAAATCTAGAGTACAACGAGAACACAGGCATAGATAAGTACTGGGAAGCCTTTCTAGAGGAAAACACAGAAAAATGCTCTAGATGTATACCATTAAAGCAACTGCTAGCAAATGGCAACCCTCAGCCTAAGTGGTTCAACAGAGAAATTAGAAATAAAATAAGAGAAAGAGACAGATTGCACAAATCAGTGAACCCATACCCTACACCAGAAGAAGAAAGCAGGCATAAAGAACTCTGTAGATTGGTGGACAAATTATGTAAAAAATGCAAAGATAAATGGGGATAAGAGGGTTGCATCAGTTTGTAAAGAAAACCCCAAAAAATCTTTGCGCATGTTAACAGCAGTTAAACCAATAAAAAATAGCATGGGTCCCCTAAGCCTGAACTCAGACTTGGAAAAAGCAGAAGACATTACAAACAAAATAGACAAACTCAACAAGATCAAATCTCCTGGCACAGATGAGATTCATCCAAGAGAGATTAAAGAACTAAAAAGAGAGATAGTTCCTCACATACATAAATACTAGAAAAAAATTGCAGACAAAGAAAGGCACCAAAAGGATGGTAACTTGGTAAAGTGCTCCCAGGTTACAAAAAAGGTCCAAGAGAAAAGCCGGGAAATTATAGACCAACCTGTGTAACGCCGGTCGTTTGTAAGATTTTTTAGTTAATAATTGCAGATCAAATTGGATCACATTGACAAAATCTCCGGCATTCTACTGAGGGGTTAGGGTTGTGTATTTCTAGTGATAGAAGTTAACTCTAGGATAGTCACGTAAAACTGTTGGTCCCGTTGCTGAATAACCTCTTGTTCCATGCAACGTAAAAACCCCATACAAACAAACAAACATTGATAGAAACAACTTGTTCTTAAACAACCAACACGGTTTCAGATGAAACAGATCCTGCCAATCAAATCTCTTGGAGTTTTTTTCATAACAGTAGTAGAGCAATAGGTATTCTTTACTTTGATTTACAAAAGGACTTTGACAAAGTTTCACACAAGGAAAAAATGACAAAAGTTAGAGCTTTAGGAATTGTAGGACTAGAATTGCAGACTAGATCGAAGACTGGCCAACTTATAAGAAAACCGAGAGTCCTAGGCCCTCTCTTGCTTTTGATTTACATTGACGACATTGATGTAGGCTTCACTAGTAGGTTAGCCAAATTTTCAGATGACACCAAACTAGGTGTAAATGCAGCTGACTCAAATAGTGGAAAGTATAAGAAATGGTCTAATGAAAATAGGAGAGTGATAAAAAAGATGGCAAATGTCTTTTAACTTGGATGATTGTAAAGTGTTACAATGGTGCTTGGGAATGATATAAATAGTGGAGAAAAAGATGAGGACCTTAGAGTCATTGTTACCAAGGACTTAAAATCCACAAAACAGTGCATACAAGCAGAAAAGAAGGCACAGATACTAGTGGGATACATAAAGAGGCAGTTTATATATAGAAACAAGTAAACAGTGCTGCACCTCTTCACATCAATAGTTAGACCCCATCTTGAATATGCAGTACAGTTTTGGTCACCAATAATAAGAAAGGACATTTTAGATTAGAAGGGGTACAAGCAAGAGCCACAAAGATAATTCCATCCAACAGGCAAGTAGATTACCAAAGACGACTCGAGAGCCTGAACATGTATAGCATAGAAATACGAAGATTGCGAGGACAACTAATAGAAAATTTGAAATACTGAAAGGTGTAGCAAAAGTAAACTGTTACCTATTTACGTTAAACGAAAATCAGACAAGTAATAATGAATGGAGATGACATCTGGAGAGATAAACACATCCTATTATGAAAACTTCTTCATATACAAAATATGCGACACATGGAATAAACTCCCACTAGAAGTTGTAAACAGCAACAGTGTAGAAGAATTTAAAAGAAAACTAGACAAAATCACAAGGACATCGTGAATGAACAATAAAACGTGCTCCTAGAGATAAGTGAGGACACGATGTCTCCTCGGATGGACTAACATGTCTTGGAGACATCCAAAAGTATGTAACTTTCTCTCTCTCCCTCTCTCTCTCTTTCTTTGACGCAAATGTTTGATCATTCTTGCACGAGATTCTCTCTCTCTCTCTCTTTCTCTCTTTCCTTGTCGCTCTCTCTATTTTTAACACAAATGTTTGATTATTCTTGCACCAGACACTCTCTCTCTCTCTCTCTCTCTCTCTCTCTCTCTCTCTCTCTCTCTCTCTCTCTCTGTCTCTCTCTCTCTCTCTCAGACGAAAGGGGCAGCTATTGACAGCCTCACCCACCCTTGGCACTGGAGAGGCAGGTTCTCTCATTACCTATGCAAATGAAAGAAGGGATTGATTGAATCAACTCGTGGCCTTGGCCTAAGTTTGAGGCCTTTATATTTGGTCCCTAGGCACCTTTGCTCGAAATAGAAGAAGAACTGAAATTATAGGCAAAAGGTAAGAATTAAATTTTATTGTTGCTTGGCTCCATTTTTTAAGATTTGTTATAGGATAACTGCTTCTATCTTCGGCAGACAATAGAACACATAGTTCGTGCTTACCTGTAATCACGTAATTTTTTTATTCTGTATTTTCTTTAATATGAGAAAGCTCATTTTATATATATATATATATATATATATATATATTATATATATATTATATATATATATATATATATATATATATATATATATATATATAATATATATATATATATATATATTATATATATATATATATATATATCTATATATATATATATATATATATATATATATATATATATATATATATATAATATATAAATAAAATCCTCTTATCTGTCTAGTAACGTTGATGAAAAAAATATGTTCTTTCTTTTACATATAACTACGAAAACAAATAATTTTATGCAATTCACCCACATTAGTAATTTAAATTTTCTTGCATACATTCTTGCATGCACGACACACGGAACACTCAATCACGGATACACGCGCCCAGAAAAGCAGAACAAATACGTAAGAAATTTCAGTCATAAATAAGATTAGAAGATTCGTCAGGAAGCAGAATTATATTACATCATATTGATGAAAAAAAATTAAAAAATTTACCAATGCTTTTCGTTCAATTGCTTTTACAACGGACATGCACTTAGATATCACAGAGGGAGTGATAGAACGAGCTTTTCCTTGGAAATGTTACCTGGCGTATGCAGAGTTCTGTAGCACCCGTGACGTTATCTGGGCAAAAAAAAAGTACGTACAAATGAGGGATTGAAGATGAATACAATGAGGAGAGGAAGTAAATGGATAAATAGACAGATGTATTAGTTCGAAGACGGTAATGTTGTATTCAAGTAAATAGTCTTGATTCCATGGTTTGACACGGGAGTCTGGTCCCCTCGTCTCATGGGGTAGCAAAAAACAGTTCGTCATCCGTGTAGATGAAAATGTTATACGAATGCTGCATCAAATCCATATATGAACTTTATGTCGAATTAAGGAATTTGCTCTTCATACTTTAGATAATACTTTACATTTCTTTATTGTTTTGGTTTCATCAATTTTCTTGTTTTCCTTTTCCGAAGTAAGCTTTGTCGATATTGATAGGAAGCTAAAATGTTTGCCAGTATATTTGTACCCCGAGGGATACGTTTCTCCAACGCTGAAGCATTATTATCAATTTCAAATATAAATGTATGTGGTTAAATATACGAGCCTTAAAAACGAAACCAAAGTAACTATGCAGTGACATGTTATAGTTTCGAAACTTTATTTTTTTTTTTTACCCCTGACATTTAGACATCATATTTTGCTTCAATGAAGAACATCCTTTGGTTGATGTACAATCTCTCTCTCTCTCTCTCTCTCTCTCTCTCTCTCTCTCTCTCTCTGACACAAATATCTGATCATCCTTGCACCAGATTCTCTTTCTCTCTCTCCCCCCTCCCTCTCTCTCTATCTTTCTCTCTCTCTGTAGGGGGATAAATACCAGTGAAAGAAGTAAAGTTATTCCCATCTTAAACGGTGGTTTGGTGTCTACTCTCTCGAAAATTTTTAGAAATTTTCTTTGTGGTAAATCTAACTCAAGATAAGAAGTTTATTAAACACTTAAGAAATTGTAGACGAGAAATTCATCTTGTGTCCTTGAAAACAACGTCCTATCTAAGAAGAAAATATACTGAAAAGAAAAGTCGTAAAGGGGGGACTATTCTATCGGTTTATTGCCTATTGCTGCGAGTTTGGTAGGGAGTCTTTTTAATTGAAAATGAAGGAGTTTTACGTTATCCCTGCCATTACCTATGAGAGGTTAATGAATAGAAAAGAGGTTTGGTGGATGGTGATATTATAACCTAGAGGGTACTGGCAAGTTGGATACGGCAGCTGTTAGTAGTAGCGGACACGTCTCCCTTAATATCCAAAAACCACCTATGCCGGCTATATCGCTCACGGGACCTCCTCCTCCTCCTCCTCCCCCTCCTATAGAAAATGTAGGTGGCAGTGACTGGAGGGGAGGAGGTGGTAAACGCCCCCATTCATTGAAAACAATTAAAGGGGACATGACTCGCAAAAAGAGCAATCCCGATTTAACAGGTATTATTCCAATATTTTTTAAAAGAACCCCAAAAGTCATACGTTACGGCTTTTGTTAAGCACTTACAAGATTCTAACACGGTTGAATGGAATGAAGAAGGAGATTTAACTCATCCGCTCGCAGGTTATAATATTTTAGATATAGCTCGAGAATTTCAAGGGAATAAAAAAAACCCACGTTGATAATATTTCGAAGTTATCGCTACTTCATTGAAATGGCGGGGGTTAAAGATTGGATGTTAAGGAATATAGCCATTAAAAGCAAATCGAAACGTGGCGAAATATGGGGAAAAAGGGAGGAGGAGGGGGATCAAGAGGAGGAGGAGGAGGAGGAGGGGGTGGGAAGGTGAGGGCGGGACATGCGAAAAACAAGATGGCGAGTGTGTGGGTGGCTTATTAACATTTTAGGAACAATGATATCGGAGCTGTTTAGTCACGTGATACTGATTTTTGATAAAATGAGTCATGTGTGGATGACTTGAAGGGATTGTCACATCAAGACGTGAACTCTCGCCATGGCTTCATCAACCTCTTCGCACAAGTTAGTGAAAAAACTTGTTAGCTAAATTTAAAAGCTTTGAGGTGTTAGATGAAACGTCGTCGTCTTCGATACACTCGGGAACAAAGTGCTGGAGAAGATGTTTGTGGTATATACTAAGGGTTGTGATGTCAAGGAACAGGTTAGAAAATATATAGTAGCCGTAGTATGTTCGTTGAAGTATTGTTTGTTTTTTGAAAAAGCGAATGCGCATTTTTATCGCGTTCGTGTTTGTACAGTTTTTTTCTAATGTATGTATTTGTATGGATATTAATTCATTCCCCTGTATTTAGGATTGGTTATAAAATAAATAAAATAACAATTCCGTCTGTAATTTGATTTTTCAACCTCTTTCAAACTCTGTATAATAATAAATAAACAAAATTGAAATGTGTACCTTTGTCCTTGTGTTCGCCACCTAGATTATGACTCAAATTCTATGAAAAATAAAAGTTCACGTTGGCGTGAAGTCAGCTGGGCAAATATGGCATAAGGTCTCGTTTCTTCAATGTGTGTGTGTGTGCGTGATTCATCATCAGATAACATTGACTCTGATATGGTTATTGGGGGAGATATCACATGTGGATGAAGTCAGTCGCCAAATATCCTTTTATCATGATACTCTGAATATCTAAGCAGCTGTATATATATATACAAACAAAATGTAACGGCTGAGAGAGAGAGGGAGAGGGAGGGAGGGAGGGAGGGAAGGAGGGAGGGAGGGAGGGAGGGAGGGAGGGAGAGAGAGTATATTCGCAATGTGCATATATAAATTTAGAGATTTTTATTAGGA
>NC_061098.1:34821584-34826584 GCF_015104395.2 Macrobrachium nipponense | reverse complement strand
GATCCTTATTGTTATTATGAGTAGTACTAAGTATAAGTATTTAATTACGAAGACCACTTTGCATTACGTTAGGAATATAATGGTTTACAACTTATGTTTACAGCCCGAGTAAGCTGGAGGTTGGATCATGCTTTGTTATCCATGGAAGATTCGTACAGCCTGCAGTGTAGTATGGAGAGTTACTCACGAAAATTTTGGAATCACAGAAAAGACTTGTTACGGAATAAAGTTAGATATTTCGGATAAATTAATAAGCCAAAAATCCTTATAAAATACCTATTTATTTCATTTGGTCCAAAAGACCTTTTAATGGGATGCCTTTTGTATGCAAAAAATTAATTCGTCGAATAATTCGTTGGTCCTTAAGCATAAATTTTTTTATTGCTGTAGATAACTTTCAATTGTTATTAAATTTGACCTGTTCAATATTACATCCTCTATATATTTTATGTCTTCAAATAAATGTATGAAGATCCTAAATACGTTCACAATACATAATTATAAGATTTATAAGATTAAAAATTATTTCTTTTCATTCTTAATCCAAGATTTGATCTCTATATTTCGCCATGAATTAATCTCATTTTGGATTAAGAATAAAAAATAATTGTAGTGATAAAATCTTGCAATAAGGAGGATTGAAACTGATTTGGTTAATTCCAAGGTTTGTGAAGACATTATCTATTTAACTATAAGTCTTTTCGTCCCCGCATTGTTTCGCTTACACTATCAGAAATGCTTATATGTCAACATAGAAAAAAAGTCTTAACATAAATTAGAAACGCTTAAAACCTGTTTACTAAAATGCACGGAGGCAGCTCTCACCTTCATCCTCTGATGGATGCACCTGCAAGTCGCCAGGTGACGTTAATCATCCACATATCGTCGGCAGGTGAAAAACAGAGAGAGAGAGAGAGAGAGAGAGAGAGAGAGAGAGAGAAGTGAGCACACAATGTGTTTCGGGCGGACTAAGTAATTTCGGAGACATCCTAATCCTTGTAACGAGATTTAAGCCCCCAAAAAACACAGAACCAACTCCCAGTCACCTCCCAGAACAAGCAAATACCACTCAATGCTTAGCGTAGACTGCGCTTTCCTCTTGTTCTTTTGTTTCATTTTCTAGGAAACTGTAGCTTTATCCATCAAGATGGGAAGGTTTTGTTGACTGGAGGTGTTGGAAGATGCGTTGATTAAATTGGTTTATATACCAGTTTCTTTTTTTTTTTTTTTTTTGTAACTGACCCGCTTTGATGAGTTAACTTGCTGTAATATCTTCCGTAGATATTGGTCTGTAAGTTTATTATCATTTACTACTTTTTTTCTGATATATTGTATCTCTGGTCCTCCCTGGGGCCCAGCCGTGAAACTAACCTTGACTCCCTCCGTTAGAAGGAAAAATAGCTTCACTTCTCAGTTCTCAGTGAGCGATGACTTAGCAAAAAAAAAAAAAAAAAAAAACAAAAAAAAAAAAAAAAAAAAAAGTAAATAAAAAAAAAAAAAAAAAAAAAAAAAAAAGATCATGTCCACGTGATCAGCGTTCATCCCGTAGGGAGTTAGTGACAACGGTGCACCTCATTCGATGCACTGTAGGCATTACCCACTGGTTCCATGCAACGTAATAACACCATTCAAAAAAACAAAAAAAAAAAATAAATAAACTTCGGCCTCTAGCTGCAGCCCCTTTCATTCCTTTTACTTTTACTGTACACCTTTGTGCAAATCGTCATTCTTCAACCTTACATTCCATCTTCTAGCAAATGTTTCAATGCTATCTCCAATGCTGAGGACCTCATAGTCCCAACGCTTGGCATTCGGCTTAAAATATTATAATCAAATTCCATTTATCAGAGTTCAAGTTTCTAACTGGAAACTTTATGACTGTGTGAAATTATTTTTCGTGTATCTTGAAGCGATCGATGGCCGAGCGGCGGGTGTAGCTCTAGGACTCGAGAGGAGGAATAGCAAATTCTGGTACTAAGAGTCGTGATTCTTCATTATCGTTTCACCGCTCGTACCCTTTTTTTACTTATGAAGGCATCGAGGTTAAACAAAGCCAACACTTAAATCTACAACACTTCTATAATTTGGCTGATAAAACGAGATTTAATTAATATTCCTTTTAACTGGGTCGTTACACGGTCAAGGGATCTTGCTTTGATTACAGTTAGTGAGTGAGATTTTAGATCATCCTATTAACTGCAGTGTAGCTAGATCCTTAGTCCTGTGTAACGATACAGTTGAAAGAAATATGTCTTAATCTTGTTTTATCAAGTCAAATAATGGAAGTGTTCTAAATTTAATTCTCGGGTTGATTAAAAACGATGCTTTTATAATTTAGAAATTTGTTGATAAATATAAGCAACAAGATTAATATATTCAAGTTTCATACATGTTTTTGGATTTTGTATGGCTAAGCTTCCGTAATCTCTTATAGTTTTAGTCTGTGGTTATAGTTTGAGACTGCATTGTCCCAGATTATCCTGATAATCTCTTCGTTTATTACCCTTTGACATTTAACCACCTGGTATTCTTGTTCTCTTTTTTATTATCTTGTAACTTCTTCTTTTCACTGTCTCATTTATGCCCCGAAGATGCGTATAAACACATGAACGCTGTTTACTTACTGAACTCTTCCTCCCATTATCTTGTGGTATTCACTTCTATGCTGAAGTCACGCATAGCTACTGTGGTCTTTAAGCATATATATATATATATATATATATATATATATATATATATATATATATATATATGTATATATATATATATATATATATATATATATATATATATATATATGTATATATATATCCACAGGTGAAAATAAGTGAATGGGGTGTAGGTCCTGACCGGTTTCGACTTTATTTCCAAGCCTTCGTTATTGGCTTGAAATAAAGTCGAAACAGGTCAGGACCTACCCCCTGTCTCTTATTTTTCACCTGAGGATATGACTGATAAATGAATCACGTGGTAAAGTGATTATAATTATATATATATATATATATATATATATATATTCTATATATATATATATATTATCTATATATATATATAATATATAGATATATATACTTTATCACTTACAGAATTTTTCTAAGCATTATTATAACAATTACTTACAGGACCTCATGGTCCTCATTGTGAGGTGTCCGTGGAATGACCGGACACGTTGTTTTTGATTAAGCTCCCTTATGCCAGGCATGCACGGGCTCTTGCTCAAAGAGCAGCCCATTGTGACGACACATTACTCCAGCTGTATTTATATCTGCCGTGGGGAGAGAGTTTAAACTTAGTCCTGTTATTACACTCCTTCTCCTGTGTGGCCCACCTTCGTGACCTTAGCCTTTCTCTGATTGTCGATCCATCCAGGTGTTCATAATCCGAGGAGTCTCTTGTGTTTTCATGTTTCTCTTCCATTGTAGAGTGTATGATTTTTTTTTTATAAGCTGTCTCCAGATCCGTTGTCCTGCATTGCCTGCCATTACATTCTTCTTCTTCTTCATAGCTTAAAACCATTTTTATATGGGGTCGCCATTGTGAATGAGTCGTCTCCATCGATTCTGTCCTGTGTCTCGTTCTCATTTATACCTTTCAATACCATATCTTCCCCTACACAATCACGCCATCTCTTTCTTGGTCTTCCCTTCTTCCTTCTACCCGCACTTCCATTTCCATCGTATGTCTTCCAACATGACGTTCCTCCCTTCGTAACAAGTGTCCATACCTTCGAAGCCTTCCTTCCTGTATTTTCTTCGATATTCAACTGCCATTGTTGATCCTCTTACATACTCATTTCTAATCCTATCTTCCCTTGTTACTATCCCGACATCCATCTCAACCATTCTCATCTCTTGCTACATTCCATCTCCTCTGTTTTTCCTCATACTTGCTGTTTCTATTCCTCCATAACATTGCTGGTCTGACCACCGTCCTATGAAACTTTCCTTTCATTTCAGAGGGACCTTCCTGTCACAGAGGACCCTGATGCAGACCTCCAGTTTATTCCATCCTGCCTGAATTCGGTGTCTCACCTCTTGGTCCATGCTTCCACTATCCTCTAATACGGACCCTAAGTAGTTGAACTTCTGTACTTAATTTTTTCCCCATCCAATCTTAATGCTACTTCCACTGTCCTCAGTATACTGGAACACATATATTCGGTTTTTTTTATCTGCTTATTCTCATTCCTCTCTCGTCAAGTGCTGCTCTCCACCTCTCCAACCTCCCCCCCAACTCCTCCTTCCCCTCTGAACTCAACACAATGTCATCCGCGTATAATATGCACCATGGCACTGCGCTTCTCTAACATCCCTGGTCATTACATCCATCCGATGTTGAAGATGAATGGGCTAAAGTGCTGACCCCTGGTGTAATCCAACTCCTATCTCAAATCCATCCGTCTCTCCAACACTGCTCCTTACTCTAGTACACACATTCCTGTACATCTCCTGAATAATTCTGACATACTTTTCGGCACCATCTTCTCCCTCAAACATCTCCATATTTCTTGCCTTGGCATTCTGCCATAGGCCTTTTCAATTTCTATGAATACAGGTGCAGGTCTCGTTGTTTTTCTCTGAAATTCTCCATCAGCTGCTTATGCAAATATCCCATCCATTGTGCTGCTTCCCTTCATAAATCCTAACTGTTCCTTCCCAATTCTCACTTCCTCTCTCAGCATACATTCAATTACATCATTTTCATTTCAGATATGTCCATTAAAGTCTGCCCCCACTACAATCCTCTCCTGCTCTTCCAGTTCTTGCGTTACCTCATTCATTTCGTTCCAAAAACTGGCTTCTTTTCTTCCTCTGTGCAGCCCTCTTGTGGAATATAAGCACTAATGATGTTCATTGTTTTCCCCTTCATAACATATCTTCACTCTCATAATGTGGTTCATTCATTCTACTCACTTCCGTCACTGCATTCTTCATTTCCCCCGACTACACTACTCCAACGCCATTCCTACCCTGCTCATGTTTTTCCACTCCACTATAGAT
>NC_061098.1:34791584-34816584 GCF_015104395.2 Macrobrachium nipponense | reverse complement strand
AAATATCATACATCTTTCAGGTAATGCCTCAGAAATGTATGTACAAAAGAATTTAAACCCATTCAGATGCTTTGATATCTATGACTTTAACATTCTTTCCTAAGACGATCTCCAGCTTACTCAGGACGCATTATATTCCAAACTTTAAGGTAAATCAAAAAACGTGCTCAAATCTACTGTCAAATAGAGCATTCCTGTAATCAACGAACATTAAAATAAATGCTCTATATTTTATAAGAAATAATTTTTCTGTACCGTTTAACATGTACATTATTTATTTTTTACATTTTCATTCGAATAAATAAATCATAGATATCCTATCCAAAACTTCCTGTTTTTTAACTTACTCCCCAAGAGTAAGCGAAAAAATTTAATCTAGTGACAATTGAAATTGGGTAAGATTTCAGCAATTTTTTTATTTTATAAGTCGCTTTTTCGGCGCATCAGTATTAGTCAGTATTTAGGCTGATGTTCATGTTTCGGTGGATATCAACAGCATATTTCTTAAAACAGATTTTATTTATCTTCTAATACAGTAGGTTACTGAAAGCTGGGATTGTAAATCATTAGATTTAACCTTCATAATGGTATCATTATTATTATTATTATTGTTGTTGTTGTGCTGTTTTTAGCTGTCCTTGTCTCTTGCACTCCATTTTATATAACCTCAGAAAAAATAGGGAATATAATATTATGCTCTTGCAGAAAATCTTTTTATTTGGTATGGTTCGTCTACAAATTCAAAAAAATCAAATCAAATCTGAAGGATTTCAGATTGTGACGATTCATCGTATGAAAGATTTCCTGTCTAGGAATAAGTCAGGTAATGTCTTCTCGTCCGAACAAATGTGTGCAAATGATTTTATTGATATTTATAAGACTTTTTTTTTCTCTCACACGCACACGCGCGCACACACACACGTACACACACACGTGATTATATATATATTATATATAGATATATATAGATATATATATTTATATATATATGTATACAGTTATACATATAAATATACATATACATGTACATGTATATAAAGGTATAAGCCACAAAGGAAAAATAAACAATGGAGTTTCTGCGAGATCTTTACTCAGCAGACAAACTGACTTACATGGGAAATTGAGGGTACAGGAAAGGTTGTATAACTGACAGATAGGGATTATAAGGAGATTAGTACCTAGAATCCAACACGCCTGGAGAATGAGCAACTTTTCCAAACACGCATAAACATGGGTACAATTTTTAAGAACAAAAAAGATTAAGTCCATAACTGCTCAGACACAGGGAAAAGACAATTAAAGGGCTATACAGGGCGACAGCTGACCACATTCAGATCTTTGGTAAACAAAAACTATTCACTAAACTATTAAACATACATATCAAAGAAAATATCTCTAAGGCAACTAATATGTATTTAAGTCTGTATATCTTTGAGGTCATTCTTAAACATGTTACAAATACAAGGGTCTAAATGAAACAGGCCACGACTAATATTAAAGTTACAGTGGGAAGTAAGTTGTATCATGGCAGATTCTAAAAGAGTTTGTGATAAGAAATCTTTTGATCTCCAATTACTGACTACCAATCCAATTTATCCGGTGTTTTTTTTTTTACTTAAATGAATGAATATTGCATTAGATGTTTGCCCAGCTTTGACAGAATATTTATGCTGTTTTAATCTTACATCTAAGCCCTTGTTCGGACTGTCCGAGATAAAAGGGGGGGCATCCATACATGGAATTTTATATATTATGTTGTTGCTTTCCCTGGGGCCAATTTTTATTAACATTCCTTTTAGTGTGTTATTATAGGAAAAAACAATGTTGACCTTAATGGCTTTTAACAATGATTTAATTGTTTTAAATCCGTTAAAATAAGGCAAACTGAGAATGTTCTTAGAATTTTCTTTCTCTGTGTTACTTACACTATAAAACTTTTTTGTGGGCTTTATTATAAATTCTTGCTGCCACGCCGTTTTAAGAAGGTATGACAATCACTCATTCAACGAATTTAGCTGATAGATAAAACTCTAATAATTCGAATGAGTTGAAGAGATATTAGTCGTAGAGTTATGAGGGAGAGACCAGAACTGATGGAGTGAAATTATTGCAGGTGCGTAATGAGAGACATTATTCCTAAGCAAAGCAGGTTAGGAGATTGTTACGAAATTACGCATTCCTTAACCTTTCATGAATAGGTAAGAAATTAAAGCATATATTTCCCATAAACGCGAAATTTAATAAATGAATACTTTCAGATGCAATAGATACAAGCAGATATAAATATATGAAAAAAACAGGCAGTACAATTATACGAAGTAGATGAGCCAATGGAAATTAGAATGCCTTCCTAGGCTGTTTCCCACGATCAGTGCAACGAAATTACGATAAGAAAAATAACCTCGACGCTAATATCAAATCCAGGTCACTGAATCATAATTCTGGCCACAGTGCATCGGAGATTTTCTGAATAGGTCTTTCAAATGAACGCGATTTTCTGAACGAAGGTTTTGAAAATTTGTCCTGCAGGAAGTATGCATCTTTCGAAATATATTTCATGCATAAATGAAAGATAGTAGGCAGTCAGAATTTTCTAAAAATATAAAAATGCCGTTTATTTTAGAAAAAAAAAAGATCCAAATTATAGACGAAAATTGTTGTGCAGAAATACGTATTAAAAATGATAAGCAATAAAATTTTACTCTTGGACAGTCTCGCATACATTCTTAGATATCATTTGAGTATATTTCATTTATTTACCACTCATTTATTCATACATTCAACGTCGCAAACAACATCTCATTTTTCCATACTTCAACACCGCAAACAAACGCCAACATTAGTCTCATAAACATACAACTCTTTATACTCATCCAAACATGTTCAGATGACGTAAGTTAAAACGCCGAAGTATACAGATGAAACGTGCCGAAAAAACCACTAGAGTCAAATTCAGTTTTAAATCGATCTATCAGGCTTGTTGACATTGAAATATATAGCAAAACGTGAGTAGGGTAAACTGTGATTGGTTGCAAATAGGTATGTGGGTTCTGTCTTGTATAAGGATTATTAACTTGAATTATATATCTTCTTCTTCTTCTTCCCAGCTTGTTCCCATTTTTATATGGGGTCGCCGTTTCGGATGAGCCGTTTCCATCTATTTCTATCTTGTGCTTCTGCCTCATCAATTCCCTTCTCATTTAAGTCTCCTCTCACACAGTCCTTCCATCTCTTTCTTGGTCTCCCTCTTTTTCCTTCTTCCTTGCACCCTCCACCACCCCCATAGTATGTCTCCCAGCGTGGTTCTCATCTCTCCTCAACAGGTGTCCATACCATCTCAGCCTCCCCTCCTGCACTTTCTTTGATACTTCCACCACTTTAGTTGACCCCCTTATGTAGTCATTTCTGATCCTATCCACTCTTGTTACCCCAGACATCCACCCTAAGTCATTCTCATTTCTGCCACAGTCCATCTTCTTCTGCTCTGCTTTTCTCATGCTTGCTGTTTCCGTACCATACAGCATTGCTGTTCTTACCACCGTCTTGTGAAATCTTCCTTTTAACCTAAGCGGCACTCTTTTGTCACAAGAACTCCTGAGGCCGCTCTCCAGTTGTTCCAGCCTGCCTGTACCCGATGTTTACTTCTTCTTCCATACTTCCTCCAGCGTTAACAAAAGATCCCAAATACTTAAACTTATCAACTCTCCTTATTTGCTCTCCACCAAGCTGAATACTTTCTCTATCATCCCCTTCAGTGGTGGTACACATATATTCTGTCTTGGATCTACTTATTCTCATTCCTCTGTCCTCCAGTACTTGTCTCCATCTTTCCAATTTCACTTCCAGATCTTCCCTGCTTCTGCACACAGAACAATATCATCCGCATACAATATGTTCCATGGTACTGTCTCCCTTACTTCCTCTATTATAACATCCATCACTATGTTAAAGATAAATGGGCTCAGAGCCGACCCCTGGTGTAATCCTACTCTCACCTCAAAACCTTCTGTCTCCCCAACACTGCTCCTCACTCTGGTAAATACATTCCGGTACATCTCTTGTATCAATCGCACATACTTCTCTGGCACCATCTTCTCCCTCAGGCTCCTCCATACCTCTTGTCTCGGGACTCGGTCATAAGCCTTTTCAAGGTCAATGAATACCATATGTAGGTCCCTTTGTCTTTCCTCGAATTTCTCCATTATTTGCCTCAGACAAAATATACCATCTGTTGTTAAAAACCCCTTCCCTTCATAATCCCATCTGCTCTTTACCTATTTGTACTTCTTCTCTCAGGTCTAGCATCTATCATCCTTTCCAGTATCTTCAAAGTGTGGGACATCAATTTTTTAATGGCCCCTATAATACCACACTCTTGGACATCGCCTTTCCCTTTAAAAATTGGGATCAATATACTCCCACGCCACTCATTTGGTATCTTTTTCCTGTTCAAGGATCTTTATCATAAGAATCGTACAGTATATCCACTCCTTCATCTCCTAATGCTTTCCATGCCTCCACTGGGATCATGTCTGGTCCGGTTGCCTTCCCATTCTTCATCTTCTTCAGTGCATTTAGTACCTCCTTTTGCCTAGAAAAACCTCATTACCATGCCAATGTTCACTTGCCCATCCTCTCTTATTAGTCTATTATTTTCTTCATTTAACAACTGTTCGAAATATTCTTTCCATCTCTTCACAATGTCTTCCTCCTTTCTAAGCACTACACCCTCTTGATCCTTTATTTGTTTGATATGTGTTATATCTTTGGTGCTCTTATTTCTAGCCTTTGATAGCTTGATCATCTTCTTTAATCCTTCCTTTGTCCCCAGCTCATTATACACATCATCAATACGACTTTGCTTTAGCTTGGGCTACCACCTTTTTCACCACCTTGTTTTTCTCTCTGTACCTATTTCTGTCTTCCACTGACTGTGACTCTTCCCATCTTTTCTTTGCTTCCTTCTTATCTTTTACTACTTTCTCAATGTCGTTCATCCACCATCCACTCTCCTTTTCTTCCCATATGATACCAGATGTCTCTCCTAGCAGCTCCTTCCCATGCCTTCTTATTACTGCTGCATTTCGTGCCCACCATTCTTGAACATCTTCAATCCCTATATTCAATATCCTCCAAAACCCTCCTCTTAAACTCTCTCTTCTTATCCCTTTTCCTTCTGTAATTCGTACCATTTAATTTTCCTTATCCCTTTAGCTTTGGTTTTTCTTTCCCTTTTCAACTTCAAGTCCATACATAGCAGCCTGTGTTGGGGGGCGTACATGGTCGCCTGGAATAACTTTGCAGTTCTTGACCTCCACCAGATTTATCCTTTTATACAAGAAATAGTCTATCTGGGAGAATCTTCCCCCACTCCTATATGTTATTAGGTGTTCCCTTCTTCTCAAAGAATGTGTTTACTATTGCCATGTCGAATGACACAGCAAAGTCCACTACACTCTCTCCTTCTGGGTTTCTCTCCCCCCCCAATTCCATGGCCCCCATGCACCCGCCCAATCGCCTCATTTCACTTCCGACAGGCCATTCAAATCTGCCCCAACTATCACCCTCTCATGCTCTTCCAGTTCTTGCATTATTCCATCCATGTCTCTCCAGAAATTTCCCTTCTCTTCTTCTGTGCAACCAACTTGTGGTGCATAGGCGCTTATAATATTCAGAATCTCTCCTCCATAACACATCTTCAATCTGATGATACGGGTCATTCTTTCTATGCACTTCTATTACCGAGTTCTTTAGTTCCCTAGGACAGTACTATGCCAACTCCCATTTCTACCTTGTTTATTTGCTCCACTATAATATGCTTATATCCATCTCCCAACTCTTTAGCTTTATTTCCTTTCCACCGCGTTTCTTGCACACACACAACATCTACTTTCTTTTCTCTCATCAAGTCAGCCAATTCTCTACCTCTCCCAGTCATGGACCAACATTTAGCTGACATACTCTGAACCCAATGTGAGCTCGCTTCTTTAGCTGCACCCGCTCCTAATGCAGTAGCCCTCGCCTTACCACAGAGTTACGGGCGATGTCTCTGTGCGTCGTTTACGGAGTACGCCCTAGCATTACCTCTTTCCATTTTTTGGTTTTGGCACATATTTTTACAGCCGGATGCCCTTCCTGACACCAACCCTCCCTATTTATCCGGGCTGGGACCGGCACCCATAAGGACTTGGTTGCCCCCCCAGGTGGCTAGGTTTTAACTTGAATTATATATATATTAATATATATATATATATATATATATATATATATATATATATATATATATATATATATATATATATATATATATATAGTTACATGTATCCCTCTAGCACTTGTCTTTTAAGTTTTCCTTCATAAAGCATGTAGAGTGTTTCGTTCAGGAATATGCAGATTCCTTTCTATATGCAGCAACCGTTTTTAAAGTCAAGTAGAGTAAAAAGACGAACGAGATGTTTTTGAGTTTCTGGATCTCATCAGTCATAACGATGTCCATTGTGTGACAATACCTGTCACTGGCCCTTATGTGGCCTTGTCGTTCAACTAGCCCTGAATCATATTATCTGAGTCATAACTGTTGCTTTAATAAATCCCATTCATCCACCTGCATTTAAGCCAAAAATAAGCCAAGTTCAGGAAGTGAGAAACCTTTTGGGGACTTCTCCCTTCCTTTTCTCTTTGTTTGATTTCCCAGTCAGTTTCTCAGGAGTCGTTAACAAGGATCACACCTACATATCTTATTATTTTCGCATGTGTACCCATCATGGCCTCTTGACCTGACCTCACAGACTTTGAGACCCTAACTCTCAGATCTAATTAGCATCTCTTTGCATTCTCTCCATCTCTTTTCTGGGCTGCTTTCAATAATCTTTTTCAGGTACCTGACCGGATTGTTTCGACAACAAACAAATATTGACTTCAACAACCCCTACAGTGTGTACTCTGCACTAGCCTTTTGTCCCAGCATTACACCCTAGCAGTTGACTTGTTGAGGAACACCAGTAGCCATACCCGGCTAGTTATTTCTACTACTCTTTGACACTGGAATGGGACTCGGCTCAAAGTCCTATCCTGATGTTTCCTGATGCTGTCACTCTGAAGGTGGTCTGTGTTACAAACCGCCTTGCTACCTGAGTGCTAACCCTGGCATGAACCTGGAAGTGCTTTATTCTTTTATCCCCGGTCAGGACCTGTATGTGACGACTCTCTTCCACTGACGTTCTGGCTCTAATCTACGCAAATGTTGTCCATGGACTAATGTACAGTGACTAGAAGTTGATTATCAGCTTCACCACTTTTCCCTGCTCTCATATCTTCCAACTGTTCTCCTGTTCCCATTCCATGTTCCTGTTATCGAATCTCCTTCAGAGTTTCTAGTGATATTGGCTGCGGAAATTATATATTTTGTCTCATAATTACGTCTAAGACAAGCATTGCCTTGATTAATTTGTATAAAGTGATTTTGATATTATTACAGTGTTAAGATTTTGTGGTACTTTGTATTCTAGTAAATATTAGTGATTTTTACATGAGGCTTCCCTAATTATCTATTGTTACAATGTCCCCCTGCTTTGCAGATCTGTGTAAAAGTGCCCAATGTGTGTAGTTATGTGTAGTTCAACAGCACCAAACCAACACATTTACTGTCAGTGCATTCGGGTCAAGGATCCTGGAATTCCCAGTGAGAGCATACCTTGCTTACAGTGCTCCACTCCTGTAATATCCTGTTTTTCATTATTGCATCATTTTTTACTATTTAGCATTAGTACTGGCTAGCAAACAGTGGCACTCTTGTTTGAGATTGTAAATAATTCCAGTAAAGTGATACGGGCTCTGTTGATAGCCTCTATAAAAATTTATTCTTTTGATCTCCTTAGCGAATTATATGGTAAGTGAACATATCGCGTTTACTTCCATCCTTTTGCAGTTACTTTGGTTTTCATTTACTGAGTAAGTTAACTCATTTTTCTGCTTACATGTGCCCTATCCAAAATTGTGTGAAGTAGAGCCATTGCTCCAATTTTCATGTTAAATTCTTTTACCCAGGCAATGCCCTGTAAAATATATATATATATATATATATATATGTGTGTGTGTGTGTGTGTGTGTGTGTGGGGGGGGGGGGGAGGGGGGGGGAGGCGGCGCTAAACCCTTTTTTGTCTTTGAATTAGCGAAGACCAGGATATTTAATGAACTCGTAACAAATTGAATATGACAATTTATTACCAGTTCATGACAGTGTTATCTAACAACTTATCACACAGTTATCATAGAATTGCCACATCCTTGTTATCGTACAAGTATTATAGTTCGACAGATCTAAACTGATACATTGTTTTACTACTTTGGGTAAAAACCCTGTTGCCACATCTACCAGTTATCCAGTTTTGAATACCTTACTATATAACACAAGAATCGATAAATGGGTAGTTTAAAGTCTTTAGCATGTTTTGATGAACTTACGCGTTTCACATATTGTGATTATAATTCTATTTGTAATTAAATGAGAAATCGCATTTATAAACGTGACGGTTGTTTCGAAGGACTCTGCCACTTTTCTTGTGACCTTTGACAGGCGATATGCAGGTGGGCCAAGCCTATTAAACCATGAAGTTTAAAGGACTTATCTCTTAAGCTACTCTTTGGATAAGCCCCACAGCCCGGTCTAGCTGAGAACTTTAGCGCCAAAAAGAATGACTTCTTGCTTTAGGTTACCGAGAACAATAGTCAGTAGTGAAATTAATTCATTCCTACACAAAGCACTCTGTGAAACGGTTTATCATGGAAGAGTCTCCAAGCGGTCATCTGCCAGGAAAAGCCCGACGAGTGGCTTTTTTCGTTTATAAGTACTTCGTCACAGAAATTATTGAATGGCCGTCCACTTAGTGATGTGTCGCAAGCAGTTTGTACGTGCCACTGAAGCAACAAAGTTGAGCGAAGCTACCATTCATCGTTGTTGTAAAGAGGCAAGGGAGTCTGAGGAAAATGTTGCCACTACCGCCGTTCATCAACAAGAAGACACGGAAAGGGTCAAAACCTGTGACAAACATAGACGACTTTGATATACTTTGCGAAGAATTGTTCTCTATTTCTGTCAGAAGAAAAACCTAATCTTGATAAAATCTTATGTGAATTTAAAGAAAATACGGAATTTAGTGGAAGCAAGGAATCTTTGCACATAATTTTAAAAGAACTGGGTTTTAAATACGGAAGAGTGGACGGAAAATCATTTCTTATAGAACGGCCTGATGTGGTTAGTGCAAGAACAAAATTTCTAAGGAAAATGAAAATGATTCGAGAGAAGGGGAGTGATTCAGTGATATACATAGACGAAACTTGGGTAAATCAAAACTATACAGTGAATTATTGCTGGATGGATAAGAATGCAAAAAAAGCAACGGGAGTGAAACCACCGACTGGAAAAGGGAAAAGACTCATAATTCTGCATGCTGGCTCTAAGGAAGGATTTGTACCAAATGCAGAATTGGTGTTTGAATCTAAAAATGATGGTGATTACCACCATCAAATGAATTCTAAAATGTTTGAAGAATGGTTCAAGCATCAACTTCTTCCAAATATACCGCCATCGTCCATCCTTGTTTTGGATAACGCCTCATATCATTCCGTACGAATTGACAAACCTCCGACGATGGCAGAGAAAAAAGACGTCATGAAGGAGTGGCTAAAGAATAAGGGTGCAAATCCAAGTGATAATTTGAACAAGTGTGAATTACTGGAAATGGTTAAATCACTTTCGTATGGAATTGGAAATGATTATGTTATAGACAGAATGGCACGCGACAACGGACATCAAGTGGTTAGGTTACCTCCACATCACTGTGAATATAATCCTATCGAACTGATTTGGGCCCAAGTAAAGACTTATGTGGCAAAAAGAAATAATTTTAAAATGGCTGATCTTAAACCTCTCGTCAGAGAAGCAATTCAATCAGTGACAGCTGAAAACTGGGCAAATGCAGTTAAGCATTGCGAAAACTTGCAAACAGGCGATGCTGCAAAGGATGTATGTATTGATAAATATATTGACTCGTTCGTTATTGAACTAAGATCATCTGACGACGAAGATTCTTCGTAATGTACATTTTGTATATAATTATATTATTACAATTGCTGTGATATTATTGTAAATAAATTAATTCTCTCCCAATGATGAGTTTATATGCAACAACCTTATAAAAAGTGAAAATTGTTACATGCAGTAGATTAATGAGTTATAATAAATCTTATTTACACTATGTTTTCATATTTGTATGTCATACATTTTTCAGAAGAAATGTCATAAGAAATAATGAATGGTGATGCCAGATTTTTTTACTTAAATGGAAAGTATCTTTAAATAAAATGCTATGTAATATATGCAAAACTTAAAAGGTATGAATTATAAAAAACATAAGAGAATATTACAGCCTTAAAAGTAATAACCAAATGGAATGGGGATCAATGAAATTGTAATCAAAAGAGAATAGGGCAGAATACTGTGTGGTTTTAAAGACAAAATATACTATGAAAAAGGAAATGAAATTTAAGTAAATCATAACTTGATGAATGAAAATGAGTGGAAAACCTAAAATAAAGAGCAATGAAATGCAAAATATTACAAACTTGTTTAGGAAATGGATAGTAATGGTGGACAGAAAATTCAAAAATCAAATAAAGAATAAATAGAATTTACTCAACTGACAACATTATAAGAAAATGTCATAAGACATAAGGAATAGTAATTACCGATTTTTAGTTATTTTAATGAAAAAGATCATCAAATGAAATATATAATATATGCAAAATTTAAAGGTAAAAGTCATAACAAATATAACAATAAATAAAGTCTCAAAAATAATAACCAAATAGAGTGGGGATCGAGTTTACGGATTAAGATTATACGGTCAGTTTCATTAAGTACTGTCCCAAATATTGCCCCGTTGGGAGATGGCTGAGGACGTTAAGAAGGGACGATTTAAAGGTTAAGAGAGAAGTGGCTACAGGGTTTTTCTCAAGGACGTAAACAATCTTAACAGTTTAAATCTGTTGAACTATAGTACTCTAATTTTATCACAACCCCTATTATCTTACAGGTGAATGAATGTATGTTACGACAATCCATCTCTCGGTTATTCTGTCTAATGAAGAAGGGCTGCAATATCTCCTAAATTTAGGTCTTGGATGAATAAATTGGCTTTTGTTTTTTCTTTTATCTGATAAAAATCGTCTTTATCTTTACCTGATATAAATCGGAGGATCAATTACCGTTATTATGACAGTAATCGTTCCGACGGCGCGATGTTATTGTGGGTGAAATAACTCCACCGAGAAGAAGCCTGTTTAAGAAGTTTGTTTTAACCAGGGTTGTTTTTCTTTCTCATTTTTCTAGGTTTTTTTTTTTTTTTTTTTTTTTTTTCTGTTCCTTCGGGTCCTTCATTAGGTTTTCTCAGTGCTGGTTCTTTTCTGTCTCGCCCGAGCAAGCATCGGTAATTTGAAGCAAGGCGTTGATGAGTTTTGCCCAAAATGAGATACCATAATATTTTGTTAACGAATTCAGTTACATCTCTAAAACAGTTTCAGTCATTGTTACCTAGATTTCATTTCAATCGTTTTTGTAAATTTTCTTTTAAATTGTGTCAAGTGCTTAATGACAATGTCAAAATTCAGTGTAAATATGAAACTTTATTTATGAAAAGATTGAACTCCTTAAGTTGGACCAGAATTTATATATAATTTGATCAATAAATTCACTTATCAAGTGAATCATTCCTGGATATTTAAATATAATTTTATCAGTAAATTTATCAAGTTAAATATCTGATATGTTTAGGAAATAAAGTAGTTTTATTTAACAAGCATGATTTATCATAATCTTACAAAGCAAAAACAAGGCAGAAAATAAAACCAATGAACCTTAACCGTTAAACGCCGAGCCTCTATTTACAAAAGTGCCTGTCGTATGCCGGCGGCGTTCGGGAGTTAACGCCGAAGCGGAAAAAAGGTTTTTTTCATAAAATCACAGCACGCTTAGTTTTTAAGATTAAGAGTTCATTTTTGGCTCCTTATTTTGTCATTGCATGAAGTTTAGTATGCAACCATCAGAAATGAAAAAAATATACAAATATTGGAATATATTACAGCGCAAAAAAAATTCATATATAATTGTATACAAATCGCGCTCTGAGCAAAACAGTTAAATCTAATGAGTTAATTTTTTTCGTTGTATTTTACACTAAATTGCAATGATTTTGGTATATAAACCAACTTGGTAAAACCGATCAAGCAACAGAGAAAATATTATAACAATATGATGAATGAATTCGTAACGTGCGGACGTAAAAACACGTTTTATTCAAACAAAAATTCACCATAAATCGAAAGATTGTGCTAGAGATTTCCTATTTGTTGCAAATGAACGTAATTGATTGAATATTAGTAGACTGTAAGTGTTTTAGCTTACAATTGCATTTTTCGACTATTTCGGTCGAGTTAAAGTTGACCAAAGGTCGAATTTTTCCTATTTATCGTGATTTATATGAAAATATTTCAAAACTGATAAAAGCTACAACAATGAGCTTTTTTTGTTGTATTCTACATGATATGGCGCACATTTTCATGTGTAACACTTTATGTAAGGCCTAAAAGAAAACGGTGCGAAAATTACGACAAGGTGACTGAAGAAATTCAGAGATTTTCAGCAGAGTTACCGCGCGCGGAGGGAAGAAAAAAGTTTTTTTTCAAAAATTCACCATAAATCGAAATATTGTGCTAGAGACTTCCCGTTTGTTGCAAAATGAAGGTAAATGATTAAATGTTACTAGATTGTAAGAGTCTTAGCTTACAATTGCATTTTCTACCATTTTATATGAAAATATTTCAAAATTGATAAAAACTACAAACATGAGTTATTTTTTGTTGTATTTTACATGAAATTGCGCACATTTTCATGTATAACACTTTATGTAAGGCCTGATAGAAAATATAATTTCCTTGAGGCCCTTTTTCTTTTTACCAGTTACATAACACCATTTTATTATTTCATATACATTAAGCAATATTTCATCTATGATCCAGAATGTTTTCTGCTCGATTTGAGAGAGAGAGAGAGAGAGAGTGAGAGAGAGCGGTGGGGAATATCACTACAGCCTGCAAACGACGCACTCACATATTCCAACAGGAACACTCGGTCATCACAATTGCTGATTGCCGTCTCTGTTTGACATGTCGTGTGCAGGAGCCAGCGTCACCAGTTCCCTAAAGAGAGTCACCCCAAACACTTACTCTGAAATCTGTTTCAAGGACGCCTGTGTTGCTTTGGCTATTGCACTGCAGCCCTTTGCATCATGGAGAGAGGCGGAAGTCATGAGGGATGGGTTATGTATTGGTGTTTCGTGTGAGATGGAAGGGGTTATTCCATGTAGGTGGTGGACGTGGTAATGGTGGGGATTCTTTTAGATCAAGAGGGATTGATGGAGTGGGAGATGAGGAAAAATTGGCAATTGTAAACTTTACTCTTGACTCCTGTGTTTTCCAAAACAAATGAACAAGAAATTGTTAAATAGTCTTGAAGATATTTCTTTCCAGAGTGATACGATCCAGCAAAGAATCTATCAACATATGAGAGAGAGAGAGAGAGAGAGAGAGAGAGAGAGAGAGAGAGAGAGAGAGAGAGAGAGAGAGAGAGAGAGAGAGAGAATCATTCAGTTTCAACAAAAGTTAAAGGATCGTATCTGAGATTTTCTTATTTTGACTTAATTATTGTGTGAAGGATCAGACTACCATAATACGCGTCACTTAAACGTCTTCACGTTTAGACTTCAAATGGTTTACAAAATTCAATTTTTGGGCACAGGTTTTTTGTGCATAGCATTAGTATTATTATTATTATTATTATTATTATTATTATTATTATTATTATTATTATTATTATTGATCATAAAATATGAATCTTGGCCTCTATTCACTTACACAGGTGTGAAACGCATCTATCTTCCTCAAAGGAGTCAAGGATGAGGTCCAGTTCACATTCACAATTTTACGGCTTAGGCCGAGATTAGACTCTAGGGAAAATGTAAGATAAACTCTCAGGTTCAAATTTAAAGGGAATATATTTACAGAACCGCACCTGCAGGATACAAGGACTCTCATCGTCCTAATCAATTAACATAGCCAGGTTGACCGAAGTACTGAGGTCACGTGGTCAGATTTGCCGACACTTGGAATGAACTTACAAGCTCCAAGGGAAAACCCAGAGCGTATAAAGAGAGAATTTCCATCCTTCCACAGTCAGGAATGCTTGATGCTGATATCTGAAACGAGGCAAGGTGGTGATATAAAAGCAGGTGCGTCACACAAAGTAAGGGATCAAGTGCAGTGAGGAAGCCTTACCTTCTAAGTTGCAAATGCATATAAGTCTCACACTCCAAATTCCCGCAAAAGCGAGAGATGGTCGAATTACTCTATCCTGTTACGGTACTGAAAGTTGGGGAATGATACAGACATCCAACAACAGTAATGAAAAGACAGAAAAGAATGCCACGTTGGTCGTGTACTGACCTCTTGACTATAGACGCCTGTGTCCGCTTCTAAGGGCACCGCTGGGATTCCAAAGAGCAACCTTGGGGGGAATAGGGTTCACATAACACTCGGCATATGGCTGTGAGAGGCCAGGAGGATAAAGGGGGTGTTTGGGGGGGGGGGGGGGGGTTGGGGGGGGGGGGGGGGGTTGGATTAAGAGCCATCTCGCTCCTCTGCTGGCGATGACTTTCGTCCCGTGACTGTTTTGTTTTTATTTTTTAATTAAGCTGGCCTTATGCCAGCACGGGCTCTTGCTCATAGAGCAGCCCATAGGTAATTCTGAAATTTTGCAAGTGAAAGGGGGAATTTAGAGATATGAAAATGCACCTTTATTTTAATTATATGGATATGAAAAATGAGATGAAATGCGTGAAAAAGTGAAATGAAAAGTTAACAGGCGGAGATACAAAGGCACCTGTCAGTCAGTAGGTGAAAAAGAACGAGTACTGGCGAGTCCGAGATGGCCACTAAGGAAAATTTCCATCTCGTATTTTTTGGCGTCGTTGAAGAGGTCGTTAATCAATGTGTTGATTTCCATTATACTTGCTTCTCTGACAGCTTTGAATATATATACTCCCAACTCTTGGAAGGTGAGAGAGATTATCTACTATCTCCTCTCCAACAACAATGGGCTCCGTCTGAGTAGATCTATTGGAACACAAAGGCAGTTCTTCAGTCTGGGGCTGGCATGCTTCAGTCAGTTCCTGCTTCCACAAGCAAAACAGGACTAATTTTCGGTGTGGGGCTTGGGGGATCACCTTAGTGGTCGAGTGTTCTTTGGGGTTGGAGGAACGGACTTAGGGGTCGGAGTAGTGACCTTTTATGGGGTCGGAGGGGTGGGGGACCACCTTTTAGGGGTCAGAGGGGTGACCTTTTAGGGGTCAGAGGGGTAACCTTTTAGGGTCGGAGGGGGGTGACCTTTTAGGGGTCGGAGGGGTTACCTTTTCGGGGTCAGAGGGGTGACTTTCGGGGTCAGAGGGGTGACCTTTTGTTTTCGGGGTCAGAGGGGTGACTTTTAGGGGTCGGAGGGGTGACCTTTTAGGAGTCAGAGGAGTGACCTTTAGGGTCAGAGGAGTGACCAGAATCTCTAATCCAGAGTTCTCTAATATAAGAACACATGCAGTGTTTGTAAAATTATCATCGACAGGAAACATTTCTCTATTATTGGAACCACAAAGCAATCACCCATCTAACTACCCTTTAGAGTCGTTGTTCATTAAGCACCTATCTCGTAGTTTAAACATCAATACCTCGTCTTCTCCTTTCTCTCTGGCGTGAGGTTTACGTTGTGTGCAGACCTTATCGTTTTTAGTTTTGTTTGTTTGCATGGAACCAGCGATTCAGCAACGGGACCAACTATTTTGCGTGACTTCCGAACCACGTCGAGAGTGAACTTCTATCACCAGATATACACATCTCTCACTCCTCAATGGAATGGCCGAGAATCGAACTCGCGACCCTGAGGTGGGACGCCAACATCATACCAACCACGCCACTGAGGCATGTTTAGTCAGTCACTCATTCTTTATGAATAGGTAATTATCTCCTAATTCTCTATTTTAACGTTCTGAGTATACTTTAAATTTTAATTGTAATTTTTAAGTTGATTTAATTTTTACTGTAATTTTTAGGTTAATTTTAATTGTGAATTTCAATTGCAGACTGATGATTTGGTTGGTTACAACATGAAACGTTTCTTAATAAAACGTGTGTACAGACTGTCTTCTAATTGGACACCTCTTCCTTTATATATATATATATATATATATATATATATATATATATATATATATATATATATATATATATATATATATATATATATATATATATATATATATATATATATATATATATATATTATCAAAACAATGTCCTTTATACAACCTTGCGTCATAATACATATTATTATTATTATTCATTATTATTATTATTATTATTATTATTATTATTAGATATGTATCTCATAATATAAAGTATATATCACTGAACATTTTGAAAGTCAATATACTAAAAGGATTGTAAATCACTACGAATTAACTTAAATAAAAAGAGCATTCAAAAATCGGTCCGATCAGACACAATTGTAATTGTTTAATGTGTTGAAATATATATAATTGAAATGCTTATTTCAAAATTTGTAATAAGTGGAAATCAGCTTGATAACGAGTGACATGAACAAGATTGGACTGTGAAAAAAACGGTTAAGTGCCAAGTGATAATAGAAGCTTACAAACATTGGAACAGTCGAGACAAGCTTACGCACCATACTATTACCGACCGTATTGGTGAGATTGCGAACACGCAAATGACCTGACTTAGTTCGAAATCACAGATCTGTGACGTCAGTCCGTTAAATAGGACGTGTACATGGGAAATGGGAAAGCAAGGAATAGACTAGCGTGCGTGCATTCGTGTGTTTAGTAGCATGTATATGTCCATATGTCCGTTAGAACAAATGAATGAGATATAATCTCTAGTATGGGAAATAATGGGACAATTGGACGACAAACTGTAGTAGTGGTCGCAAGAGACTTTGAGATCCGACGAGGCGTTGAAAGATCCATCGGAAAAGGCAAAGAACATTTAGAACCGTGACATTTATTTCAGAGGATTGAGAAGGGAAGTGTGGTGCGACACTTAATGTTACTGCCGAACTTTAACATTTCATTGTCTGATAATTATGGTCTCTTTATTTCAGATGGATTCTGTTGTTGCTACTTAAAAATGAATTCTCTAGACTTTTATATGACGTGTATTGATAAGACTCGGGTAGTGGGATGACAAGTGAGGATAAAGGGTTGATTATATACATGATGCTTTCGTGGAAGAGTAATGGTGATTTAATTATTTTCTGCGGGATTTTCTTTAATTCATTTTATTCAATTCTTATGTTAGCTATTTGGGAAAAAAAAAAAAAAAGATTATAGTTGTGTTATATCAGGGGTTTGAATTCGCCTAAGACTTAATGATTAATTCAGCAAGCTAAAAGGATGATAGGTGATGGGAACAAACCAGGAAGGTTTCGATATCATTTCTCTCCTTTTAGTTAGATTGTGTCTTTTACCCCTTAACATAATATATATATATATATATATATATATATATATATATATATATATATATATAATATATATATATATATATATATATATATATATATATATATATATATATATATATTATATATATAAAGCTGATGGTCGAACTATGTGCGTATGCATGTACGTTTGCTTAGACGGCGAAAAACTACTAGACTAAATTAAACCGAAGTCCGACCATGTATGTAGATTTAATATGTGTGATTTTACCCAAGTGTTATTTTTTGAACCAGATATCCGGCCATGCTATTCGTAGAGAAAGAAGGCGGCATTCTGATAGAACTTTTCATGAGGATTCCAAATTATGCTCTTACTCTCATTTTTCTACAATGAAAAATAATAATATTATAGTTCAAACAATGCCTGCCTTCAGTTACCGTCGCCAGGCCGCCAACTAGTTTATATATATATATATATATATATATATATATATATATATATATATTATATATATATATATATATATATATATGACACAAAACAAAAGAATGTCAAAACTTTTGGATAAACTTTTTTGATTCTGTCATAAAATTTGTGAGTATCAATTAGGACCTGGATCATGAAAATTGATTAGATGAGAGCTTGATTATATGTTAATGAGATTCGACAATTACCCTGTGGCTCATAATCTCATCCGGATATAATTATTGCTACCAAATATTTATCTGGGGCGAGTGATTAGTTACGACAAAAATATCCAACAATTTTCATCATACGCATCATGATAACTTTAATGAAAAGGACACAAATTAAGAATTGAAATGTTTTACTTAATGATAACCCAAAAAGCCTTTGGTTATAGAGTGCATTATTTTGCCTCTTATGAATATATATTTAATATATATAGTATATATATATATATATATATATATATATATATATATATATATAGTATATATATATATATATATATATAGATATATATATATATATATATATAATGAATGGCATTGTCGCTTCTAGAAAGGTCGGACTCCTTTAATAAAAGAGTATGGCCAGCAGAAACTTCAGCATTTTTTGCTTTGTGTCCGCCTTTAAAAAATTTTTTTCTCCTTTTGTAATCATAAACGAAATATTTTGCCTGTTACGATTCAATGTTTTTCTCTTGTTTTTAGTAATAACGTAATTTTCTTGGTTGTTCACTTGTGGTTTGTGTTTTAAGTGTTTTGTTTGTTTATTTATTTTGAATTTTCATTGTACTTAGTAGCTTTGCTCTTTACTGTCGATCTCTTATTCAATTAGTTACCGTCTTACTTTTATATAAAATTCGAATTTCACTGATATATTGTTAATTAATCGTATATATATATTATATATATATATATATTATATATATATATATATATATATATATATATATATATATATATATATATATATATATATATATATATATATTTTAAATAGCATAATTTATTACTGTGCCCCATTTTAGTCTGATTTAATGTATAGAATTTTAATTTTTTTCCTTGTTTTTTTTTTTTAGCCCTGAAGATGGGATTTGTATCCCGAAACGTAGGCGTTGGATGAAAATAAAGTTTTAACGAAAAAATGCTTGAAGTTTCTGCTGGCCATACTCTTTTTCTTTTTAAATATATATATATATATATATATATATATATATATATATATATATATATATAGATATATATCTATAAAATATATATATGTAAATTTGTATAATTAAAATCACGAAGACATGGAACGTGATTGATCAAACAAAATAAAAGCCAATGCCACGGAAAGAAACTGGAACACATAGTGGATGCTACGCTTTTTCGACACCACGGTCCTTTACATAGATAGGCCTAGTAGCAATCACCCTGTTCTTTCAATTCCACTTCGTTGCATGTGCCTTTATATATATATATATATATATATATATATATATATATATATATATATATATATTATATTATACTATATGTATGTATATGTATCACATCACCGTGACAAATTGAAGGGGAGTTATAACTAATAAATATTTTTCATTTTGTTTATGAGAAAACTCTCTTGCTTTAACCAAACAACCAGTCTGAAAAAAAAATAAAAGGAAAGCGATATTTACTTACCATTACTATTCCTTTTAGTCACTTATCCTGGAACAGACGTAACTTCTGTTTCATCTCTGTCTCGTGAGAGTGGAACGTCGAGGTGTATAGCCAGCACATCGTAGGTAGACAAATCTCCTCTTCTTCTTTATAAATCAACACACGAGAGAAGTCAAAACTCCTCTCGCTTTCATCTCAATGGGTTTCTTGAGTGCATTCATCTAAGCAACGAATAGCTGATTCGAAATTACTTGGCACCCATGAAGGCCCTTTTCATTATTTCTACAGTCAAACATAAATTTACATAAGACTGGCTTTTAGTAAACGAGTAAATTTTTCCTAGCTTTTCATTTTCTTCCCTTCTAACATTGATTATACACGATGACACAGTCACATAATTATTGATTATCTATCTCTCTCTCTCTCTCTCTCTCTCTCTCTCTCTCTCTCTCTCTCTCGCTCTCTTATATATATATATATATATATATATGATATATATATATATATATAGATTATATATATATATATATGTATATATGTATATATGTATATATGTATATTGTATATATATATATATATATATATATATATATATATATATATATATATATATATATATATATATATATATATATATATATTAATTAGCATTTGTGTGAATAACCAACCTGTATATTCACAGAGACATATTTCCTCCTAAAATGGTTCCTGTCTTGCAAAATACAAATTACGAATCCATTTGCGGTGATCAAAATTATCTAAAAAATAATTAATAGTTTGTGTATACTTAACATTGGTCTAATTAACTAATCCACATCTGAACGAAAGAAACACCCAGATTGGTCCCTGTAAGGCTGCATCTGTAATTCAATTGCGCTGATTATATGAACACTTGCAATTCTATCCAATTACATAGCTGCCCAGACCGGCGTAAAGAATCGCTCATTTACGATACACCTGGGTTAGGATGGAAGGAGGGTGGGCTTCCTGACGGACGGGATTGTCAAATTTTTGGCCCAGTGTGATTAACAAGGTTCAAGTCAGGGATTTCATATGAGCTATCTCATTTCCTGAAATAAATGAAGACTTTGGTAGGATGGGATTCACGCAGACATATTTCCAGTTTTGTGCGACAGATTACTTACGTATATTTCCATTGCGTACCAGTTTACGTATGAGATTGTTCGTACACTTATGTGAAGTGCATTACAATACGAGTTATAATTTGGCCATAACTTCTTATGGTGCATCGACTCAAGACAACTCACTATAAATTGGGGATTTCATCATTTCTAAATAGATTTCAGCTGACGTTCAGAATTACTTAATTTTTTTTAGTTACGCACCAGATGTATTTTTCAAGTTACCCGAAGACATTAGCTGAACTTTTTCCAAAATGTTATCATTATTTTGTTTAGGCGTAATAATTAATTAGCTAATCTTTATATCACTGGCATTCATTTTATTTACATTTCATTGACTCATCAAAGTCTTCTGCGATAGTACAGATATCAGAACCATATGAACAATGAAGAAGTCGTCCATAATTTTTTTGAACAACAAATTCTGTTGTATAAATACTTGGGTCCTTACATCTCAATATCGGATACATGGTTGGTACCTCTCACTCGTGTTAGATTAATTCTCAGATATTCTGCCTAGCCTCTCTTACCTACAGATTGGACCCCTACATAATTACAATTTATTCCAAGCATAGTGAAATAATAAAATTACATTTATGTAATAAAATTTTACTCACAGTTTAGCTAAAGATATACTTTATTCCCAGTTTAATGAATTATATTCCAACTTAGTGAATTATGGAATCTTATGCAATTCCTAGTTTATCAAATGCTATAATTAACATTTACGCACAATTTACTGAGTAATATGATTATATTTTTATTTCAGTCTAGTAAATTATATACTTGAAAATTTATTACAAGTTTAATGATGATATTATATAAACTTTGTTAGAGTATAATGAAAGATGTAAATATATTTTTACAGTATAGTGAATAATATGATGATATTTTATTCCCAGTTTAGTTCAGGATATAATCATAGTTTATTCCATATATAGTGATTGATAAAACTATATTTCATTCCCAGTATAGTGAATGATACAACTAAATTTACTCGCAGTTAGCCAGTGATATAATTATAATTCATTTCTAGTTTAGCGAATGATTCCGAGTTAGCAAATTATATATATAAATATTTTCATTCCCAGTTTTAGTGACGGATATAGATTTATTTATCCTTAGTTTACTGAATGATATGATTAAATGTAACTCCAAGTTTAGTTGGTTGGTTTTAATCTATATTTATTCGAAAGCTAAATTGATTAGTGCTAAGATCTAGATAGGAAAGGTAATACTTAACTATAATATTTGTCTTGGCCATAGATTTTGTTCTTATATATTGTTTGTGATAAACAAAGGATAGCATTTTGCTGTTGTCTGAAGTTTGAGTTTTTACATATATATATATATATATATATATATATATATATATATATATATATATATATATATATATATATATATATATATATATATATATATATATATATGTAAGTGATTACATTATAAAAAATATGGAATGTTATTCCATATATATAAAAGACTAAAACTATAAGGGTCAACCAGACTGCTTGCAGGAATGTGATCAGACTACAGACGCTAAGATGACGTAAAGTAGGCTAAGGTGACGTGCCGTCACCTGTAGTCATTCATTTGTTTTGAAAACATTAGTCCAAGCTTCCTGCTTGAGACAACTACCGCAACCTATAATTCAAACGGCCTACGTGATTTCTAATGTGTCTCATTTGTATGTATGTTCATATGTTCGAGCTACTGTTTGCTTCCCTTATGACTTGTAACCGAGATGGTAGAGAGAACAGAACAGAATTAGCCATATCATTGCAGAAAGCGATCAAGCCATCGTCATTAGAAGACGCATACAAATTTCCTCTGAACTTCATCATGTAATCTCAGAGAATAATAAGTATTTTTTTATACTTCATGTTTTCTACTAGAACCTCACATCATTGCCGAATCATCATGGGATTTAATACATCGTCGTCATAACCAAAGAAGATAATACCGACTTCATAAGTGATCTACAAACCCCAAGACACTCCAATGAGTATGGAAGTGCATAACCAACGACTTAAGAGCGTAAGATTATCGCAGTCTAACATAACCAACCGACTTAGCTAAGATTATCGCAAGTCTAACATTACTCATAGGGCGCCTTATTATACAAGGCAACAGCCCTAATATTGGTGGCAGATTACTAGAAGAACTCTACAACGTCTTCCGAAGAAAAACCAGAATAATGAATAATGTATCATCAGAAGTCAACGACGACGAAAGCAACAGATTCTTCAAGCACTTAGTATCATCGTTTAGTGAGCGACTTCCGAAAACAACAAGAACTCTTCAACGTCTTCCGAAGAATAACGAATAACGTATCATATCAGAATCAAACGATGACGAAAGCAAGAGATTCTTCAAGCAACTTATTATCATCGTTTAGTGAGCAATTTCAGTAGTGAATAACTTCAAGAAACAAAACCCGACGTGTCTTTTCCTACGGCAACGCAAGCTTCGTCTCTCATTAGAATCATTCAAGAAAACATCGTTATTGAGCGTTTCCGGCACTTCAAGAAATAAACTGGACGCGTCTACAGCATCGATTCTTCAAGGGCTCGAATCATCCAAACATCGCGCACGGGGGAAATCAAGCCAAAAAACCAGGTCATACGCTAAATAGAGAAGGAGGACCAAGGCCAGTTGTGTCGTTATCGGAACACCGTGGACTTCCCACAAAAGCAAGCTAAGTACAATTTTTTATTCATTTGGAGTACTTTGAGTGTTTCCTTTACAGGTCGAATTTCGTTATTCCTGTGGCTGAAGTTACGAGACATTCTTAATCTTACTTTTTTTACAGAAATATCTACATCATTGAGATTTCGCTACTGCGAGTGTTTATCTTTGAGTTTCTGTTTCCAGAAATTCTACTGAAATATCATAATCATATACTGTGTTAATTTTATCATTTTGGGTGATTATTAAGCCTTTACGTAACAAATCATATTAAACAGTGAATATCGTTTACGCAGTGGACGTCTGTATTATAGAGATGCTGGATAGGGTCGTTAGGCACCGTAGTGATTAGAAAACACACAAAAACAAGTGGAACACCCGTACAAATCTAGATAAATTAGAGGTAACACTATTTTGGGTCAAACAATAAAAGCTCCTTTGCAAAGTCCCGATCGCAGTTTCAGCTTTTAGTTATGCGTAAAATATCGAACCTCAATGACTCAACTTAACTTTAAAAATACGGCTGGATTGCAAGGAATAACATGTCTGTAAAAAACTTTCATTAGGCTAAATGCGCTGACCAGGATCCCTCACTATTTCAAATTTTAGCAAAGAATGAAGTAAACAACAGTAAGTGCAACAGTTAATATTGAATGCAGTAGAGATAACTTGTCTTAATAGTAATCGCTCAATTCCTAATAGTTCGTCATTCATACGTTCGTTGCTTTATACGTAACCAACAACAGAATGCTAAAAACACACGATATGTTGCCGATGGTAAACAGTAGCCCTAAATATCAGAATCAAACAAATCGTGCTTAAGCAAACTCGGTTACTGTGTCATCTAGTCAACAGTCAGGGTCAGTCAAATCTGCCAAAGTGTTCAAACCATAGCACATTCCACATAAGTGACTTCAGCGGAGAGGAAAAACGATGTTGGATCATTTATACCATACTTTTTTTTTTTTTTTTTTTTTTTTTATGCCAATACCTTTTTGAATTAAAAAGGAATTTCCCTATGAATCACACGACCGTATCAAGTAATCAGAGCAGGCTCTCGTTTTTTTTAATACATAAGTTATTATAAGTAGTGGTGGATTAAGCCCGACTGTACGCGCCGTAAAAATTAGAATATCTTGTTTTATTCCTTTAGTACACGTAATATCCTGTATTTACGGACTCACCGTCTGTTGTTCGAACTTCCCTAATGAGAAGTCCGGATAAGCGAGCGCTTACAGATACCTCTATAGTTATAAAAAACATTGATCTGTATCTAGTGTAATTGTAAGATATCCATCTAGGGGTATACAAAACATTATCTTACCTCCTGCAAAATAAGGCGTGTTTATCAAAGGAAAATTCTATAAACCTTCAAACATATTAAAATCCGCTTGAACAAAAAGAGACAGTTAATCAAATAATAACTTATATAGAGGAA